>NC_036846.1:12008985-12113376 GCF_002910315.2 Salvelinus sp. IW2-2015 | reverse complement strand
GTTGTTCGTGAGAAGATGAATGTTTGGAAATCAGAAAAACACAGTAAAAATCATCTCCCGTCACACCAAAACGGCGAAAGATGCCAAAACGAGAAACAGCGTCAAATTAATTCTGAGATTAGAGCGCTTGACTTTAATGGATGTCAAAGCCTTATATGAACACCAGATGTGGCCCAGTGGGAGAATAACCACATTCTAGAGGAATTCACTGCACGAAACCAACATCAACAGTCGAAGGTCTGGAGAGCATACAGAGCGAGCCCAGGGAATGAGGACTCGTCTGCGATGCTAAAGAACCACCCGGACCCATTACAATCATTAGCTGGGTTTCTATTGGGAACAAAACATCTTAAAGCTGAGGCTGGTGATTTGATAAGTGTATAGCATGTGCAACAAATTGTGAATTACGTAAAGTCTCTCCCACATACTGCCTTTAAACTACTTCCTCAACATGGAAAACTTGGATGATAAGAGTAAAAACAGAAAGAGAGAGAGAGATGGAGACAGAGTGAGAGAAAGAGATAAAGCGGAGAGAGAGAGAGAGAAAGAAAGAGGAGAAAGAAAGAGAAGGCAAGGAGAGAGATGAGAGGAAAAAGAACGAGAAGAGAAGAAGACCTGCCTGGCAAAGTAATGACCTATTAAGACACATATTTCCCCTCAGTTACACAGACATACAAAGAATCAAAAACACATCCAAATTGATTAAAAATCTCAGATCTATTGGGTGAAATACCACAGTGTGCAATCACAGCAGCAAATGGACCTGTTGCCAGAAGAAAAGGGCAACCAGTGAAGAACAAACACATTGTAAACAACCATATTTACTGTTTATATTCCCTTTTTTACTTGAACATTTGCACATCGTCTGCCAACACTGTATAGAGACATAAAATGCATTTGAATTCTTCTATTCTTTTGTAAATTGTGGGAGTGAATATTTACTGTCACCTTTTATTGTTTATCACTTTGTTAGTCATTTCACTTCTTTACAATGTAAACCATATTTCCATGCCAATTAAAGCCCCTTGAATGAATGAGAGAAGAGAGAGAAAGAGAGAGAGAGAGAAACAGCTAACCTTGAAATTGGCCGATTCGAGATCATATTGATCAGTAATCTGTTCAAGATGTACTGTGAATTCTAGGACCCGTGCGAATCCTCAGGTTCAGCTGTCTGCAAAGAAAAAAAGAAAAAAAGGAGAAACTCTCAAACCACAGTACGTAGCAGGTCAAATCTCCTGATTAACTGTCAGACGAAGATATCTGTGTGTTTCCATAACTGAGATACTACCAGTTGTATTCAATAGCTTCGTAATGACTCCCCAGCAAACATTCTGGGGTCTCAGAGCATCCTGAATTCTGCCAAATTAGAGTAAATGTCACAAGATATGGGAAAGGTTCTGTTCTCATAGCAATGAAAAATAAAGGAAATTCTCAAGAATCAAGGATCCATAGTTATGCTGAATATATTTGCTTAATGTCATGCAGCTACTGTAAAATGGCAACCATCCACAATGTTCTGAATATTAACATTTGGCATCCATGCTTCCGCAACCCCAGCATACATTCTTAACGTAGCGGAAAATCTCGTGCATTTCTGTCAACAAACAAAGTTCTTAGTGTTATTTGTGAAAGATTCAACAGCAGTGACCTTAGAAGAATCTGTCAACTTCAAGGAACATCTTCTGCTTTCTGAAAAATATTGCGAATAACATGACCTGAGGAGAATGATGAGGAGCAGCGACCTTGCCAGAGAAAAGGAAAATCCACTCCACGTGTGGCAACTGAACTCTGCCAAGGAATTCAACTGAAAAGCAACATTACATATGATTATGTAAACCTCATCAGCACTGAGGCATGAGAATGCTCGCTGGAATTTGTGGGCACGTTTTGCAGTTCCTGTCAAGTATCCCTTCTGCTCCACCAAAGTTCCCACCAACAAAACAGTGTTTCTCCCAGTTTAGGCATTCACTGTGAAATATTTAATGAAATTAAGGTTTCCCTTCAATTCAATAATCGTTATGTTGATCCCTTATATATTAGTACATACACATAAACATTCCATACAAATTAAGGATTGAAGCAAAACAGGATAGGGAATGACAATCATTTTTGGGAGAGACGATACTTCTGGCCAGCTGCCTGATGTCTATGTATCAAACATCTGTCTTTCTTGGATTGCATTTTCAAACACTAGTATTTGAAACATGTCAGGCAGTAACTATTCAATATTTGAGTTTGACAATTTACGCAATGCCTCAGGGAATCTCATGAGGGGTAAATTTGCACTTACGAAGGACAGTAGACTCCTGCTTCCCCTTCGCCCTTTCTTTGTCCCCTTTTCTTAGTGCATCCTCCCTCTATCCAGACCAAGAAGACGAGGAGAGGAGATGCCAAGCTTCTTGACGCCCATATTGTCAACCCCTGGCCTGAAAAAGAGAAAGAAAATTTAAAAATAGATATCTTCATGTCTTCAACTCCTCATGACTGAATGTGCCGACAGCTCACACGCTCTTTCCAAATTTTGTTTAGCCATCCAATAAAACTTAAGTTGAATTTGCACATATGGAGCAGCTACCCCATTTATTTATAGAAGACTAAAGCCTTCTGCTAACCCATTAAGAATACAGTAGGCACACATGAGCCTGCTCATAGTATAAATCCTTCCCGTAAATCTATCACATCTATTGTCTTCAACAGATGTACTACTCCAATGAATGACCGATGGATCTATCACCCATATAATCTGATATCGATCATTAACTTGAACATTCGTGTACTGTTAATCTTGTGGCTCAGTTGTTGCAGAAGTACATACACATACTCACACTAAAATGTATTAATACACTGAGGGTACAAACAACATGCTGCTCTTTCCACAATATAGACTACCATTATGTCTTTGTTTAATTCCACTTTCAATCAGGTAGATGAAGGAGGAGACAGGGTAAAGAAGATTTTCAGCCTGAGACAAATAGACATAGATTGTGCATGTGGCAATTCAGAGCTGAAGCAAACAGAATATTGAGTGCCTATGAACTGGATGTAGTAGTCCGAGGCGGACCTTAGTGTGTCAAGACTGTTCCCTACACAAAAGAACATTAGCCAACTTGACAACTTGGGAAGCACGGCCCAGCATCCCTGTGAACACTTTCGACATTCCATGCCCTGAACGAAATGAGCTCTGAGGGCAAAAGGTTGGATCAACCTCAAATAGGATGGTGTATCTAATGTTTTGTACACTCAGTGTGTGTAAGAGTATTGTGTCATTTCATGTAAGAGTGTCTGTTTTAAACAACCTAATCACAGCTTCTTAAATATAATGCTTCCTCTTCTGAAATGTTTTTTGAGAAGTTCATAAATTGAAAATAATACAGCAATATTTACGCAATTCAAAGCACTTTTTAAGTGTCGAAAGTACTCTACAATTGCATTGATTGATTAGCACCAACTAATGTAATATTACCTTTATTCCATTAAGACATTACAACCAGTCTTCCTAGGACTATTCATTGCCAGAATGGAGCTCTTGCCATCATTGTCTAGACCACTCTGCCGCTGCACAAAGGAAGTCCCTGTGTAAACTCCCAACAGTGATCATCATCACAGTAGCAGAACTGGTCCCTTTGGTTCACTCCTGTACTCAGCACTAAAACCTCTCCTAAGCTCATACAGATGTATATCTAATTTGATACCCTTGTTGCACGCAGGAGATGACAAAACTTTGTGTTTTTAGTTTAAAAACGGCCTTCTAAGTTTGATCCACTTGAAATGAAATTATTTGCCCTAATGGAAAATTATTACAACCCAATGAAACAATGGCCCATTAATCCAATCCACATAATAACTCACATTGGTGTTATTTTCCCCGCTGTAGAAAACTGGCCTTAAAATGAAATCTACATCGGTATATCACACAAGAATTATTGATTCCACACAGCTGAAGATGTTGGGTTTATTGACAGACACCTATCCCTCATGACTTCTTTTGTACACCCAGAATTCCATGGACCTAGAATACTGCCTTATTCATTATCTTCCAGGAAATATAACCTTAATCTTTTATTTTTTCTTTATTTTCCTTTTTTCTTTCTCTCTCTCTCTCTAAAAGGGATGTACAGTCAATTCACAGAGCGTGCAAAGTCTGTTGCTTTGCTGGCTATACCTGCAATTCAAACTTATGTCAACTTGCATTGGCGTGGTCCTGTTTCCTAAATACTAGTGTGTTCGAGTATTTCCCTTTTCACTGATAGAAGGGCACATGCCTGCTCTCCTGAAGTATAATGAAATTAATTCATTTATTTAACTTTTATTCAAATCGAAATGTAACAAATTGCAACCAGAAACACATTGAACCCAGCACACAAATACAATATATACAAAAATACAACAAACAATAACACATCGCCATTATAATCAATAAAAGAAACACATTAAATCACTATAAAAATCCGTAACCAATATCTTAAATTGACCCAGACACCCAGTGATCGAAACGACAGTGCCAACTGAGACTATTCCTGTCACAACTTCACCGAAGGGGCTCCGCTCCCTTCGGGCGGCGCTCGGCGGTCGTCAGTCACCGTCTACTAGCTGACCACCGATTCCTTTTCCCCTTCTGTTGGTGTCTTGATGGTTTTCACCTACCCTTATTGTAGTTAAGTCGGGGCGATTTAAACCAGGGCCGCCTGCTTATTGCGGCTTATTTATTTTCTGTTCAGGATGTTGTGTTTTGGTCCATACGGATTCCTGTCCTGTTTTTGTCATTTTTCCTGTGTTTAGGCTTGACCCGCTTGGAATAAATACGTCTCATTTTGAAACTCTTGCCTCTGCGCCTTAACTCCACACCCACCACTCTAGCTATCGTGACAGTTCCACACGAGGTTACTCGCTTGAAAAAGCAGATCTTCCGAACTTGTGATTACATGAAGTTCATCATTGGTATCCAACCCTCTGACTTGAATTATAACACTGAAATTCTTAATTCAACAAAGCTGTTAGCATTCGCTGGAATCTGTATGGGTAGGCATTTAACAAAAAGAGAGAAAATAAGTATCAACTCTGCTTTAAAGAGCCCAGTCAACGTTTGTTAAAGGATCAGTGAAGAATATTAACTGCCAGTTATAAAACGAAGATTACTATGATAAACAGAATAAGGAATTTAGAGTAAGAGCAGGCACCGTTCAAGAAGGTAGAAAAGTTATTGAGACACATTGCAAATACCTAAAAAAGCCCAGTTTTCAGGAGTTCACACTATCACTCCATGCTTACTGATCCAGTTTGACATAAGAACCCTTTGTCGTTTATACAGTGCATTCGGGAGTATCAGACCCCTACTCTGTCCACATTTTGTACGTTACAGCCTTATAAAAAAACTTTAAAAGATCCATGTCATAGGTATTCGACCCTTATTACTCAGCTACTTTTGAAGCACTTTTGGCAGTGAATACACCTCAAGTGTCGTGGGTACAAGCTTGGCACACTGTATTTGTGGATTTCTCCCCGTTCTCTCTTGCAGTCCTCTCAACCTCTGTCAGGTTTGATGGGAACGTCGCTGATACAGCTATTTCAATCTCTCCAGAGATGTTTCGATCGGTTCAATCCGGCTCTGGCGGCCACTCAAGGAACTTTCCTGAGAGACTGTCCCGAGCCAATCCGGGTTGTCTTGCTGTGATTTAAGGCGCTGTTCCTGTTGGAAGCTGAACCTTCTCCCCAGTCTGAGGTCCTGAGTGCTCTGAGAAGTTCTTCATCAAGGATCTCTCTGTAACTTGCTTCGTATCATCTTCCCTTGATCTAAAGTCACCATCCTCGCTGAAAAAATCCCCAACACACATAATGCTGCCAATCCACCATGCTCACCTGAGATGGTGTCAGTCCTCCAGACTGAAGTTGACATTCAGGCCCAAAGAGTTCAAACCCTGAATTTCATCAGACCAGAGAATCTTGTTCCACCTAAACAATAAATGCCTGATTCTCTGATAGGTATCCCCATCCCAGAGAAGAAACTCCAGTTGCTGGGCGCCACTCTAGAAAGTTAGTGGTTCCAAACTGCTTCCATTTTAAGAATGATGAGCCAGTTTCTCTGGACCGTCAATATGCAGAAATTTTTGGGACCCTGCCCAGATCTGTGGCTACGCAATTCCTTCCACCTCATGCTTGGTTTTGCTTCGTACATGCACTCAACTGTGGGACATTACATAGGACAGGTGTTCCTTCCAAATAATCTTCCCAATAATGAATTACCACAGGGTGGACAAAACATTGTAGAAACATCCAATGGTATCAATGGAAACAGAGCGCGCTGAGCCAATTCGTATTCTCTAGCAAGCTGAATACTATGTAAATAAGATTGTGATTTTTATTCTTTAATCATTTGCAAACAGTGCTAAAAACCTGATTTCACGATGGGTCATTATGGGTATTTTGGAGTTATGAGTGAGAAAAATAATTAATCAATTAGGATAAGCTCTAAATTTAACAAACTGTGGAAAAAACGTCAAGGGTCTGAAACTTTCCAAATGCACTGTATGTAGAGTTAAATTCAAAGTTAAAGTCAGTGACACAATCTCCCCACATAGAAGGACTATTGGTCTCATCAAGTCAATAGGATTTATGTTCACCAAACACAATCTTCCTCCATTAGTGCCTTAATTCACTATTGGATTTTGACCTTGCGAGCATAGTTAAACCGGCTCTTATTGCAGCTGGAACATACATGTGCAACGAAGTAGCAAAACACTGCTAATTATTGAACAGCACCAGAACATGCCCAATTAATTTGGCTACCCAGGCACTGCAAAACTATTTTTCCATATCCACATTTATAGTGCTGAAAAAAAAGTATAATATGAAGTACTAAATAATACCGATTATTTATTTTTAACGGCTTGTGATGACATAACTCAACTTTCCTCATCGTCATCTGTGTCCTATCGAAACGTTTACTGTGCACCTCCCTATCTTAACGTCAAAGCAAACCAAGCGATACAATATCCTTCGATAAGCCTACCAATACAACATCACTACCTGTGGCTGCCTGCACCTCGACATCAGGCTCTAATGCAACAAGACAAGAAGAAACCTGCCACTTGCCAAGAAATTGAGCGCACCACTGCAAAGATGGAGAAATATACATAGCGAAGCGACCACCACGAAATGATGATAGAAATAGGGCGAAATGTCATTAAACTACATGACTTCCGAGTCATGATTTCACATGCCACATTGAAGTAACATAGCTACAACGACGTTTTTAAAAATACCAAGCATTCACATTACATTTGTTTCTTTAATGTTTACGTTACTAGACCCGCAAAAGCTGACAGTGTAAAAGGTCTTAGTTTCCTTGACCATACGCAGACTATTCTTCATTCTGGTCTCCCCTCGTCCGGCTACATTCGATTCGAGTAGCAGTTGTGATTTATCTCTAATTTACATTCGGGTACTATGCCTGTTTCTTTACGCGCGTCAGATTTATTGAATGAATGTAATACGTGTTGATGCCCCTTTTTGCCTCCATCGATGACCAAGATGTAGGATTGCGTTCACCTGTCATTGCAAACAGCGCAGAAGCGGGATGCACACATTAATACATCATCTGCCTCAGCACCCGGGCAGCCGCTTCTGCCCCAACGATACATGGAAGCCCATTACGTTTGGCATATAATATTCATTGTGAAGCGACAAACTCCTATTATTTATTATGTCATATTCATGAGCAACCGTTTAGCGCCAACTGAAGAGTCTTCGAGCGCTTGTGAAGATTGCACATGACCCATAGGCTATTTAGCAAAAACAAATACAGCATCTAATTAATATGTTTTTGTTTGATTGTAGATACATACATTTAGTGCAGGTAGTCAATATATATTTTAATATTGTTGAGGTGTTAAAACGTTGATTGATTGATTACTGAATGCCTATCAAGTCAGAAAGGCATGCTCTGTTGGGGTGATCAACAAAATCCAACAATGACTGAATAAAGTAGTGAGTCTGTAACACTTATTGTGGTCATTTTCTGTCAACGAGAAGGCAAAATGAGCTATTGTATCATCAGTCAATAGGAATTAGTTCACCAAACACAATCTTCTCCATTAGTGCTGTAATGCACTATAACATCCATAACACAACGTAACATCCAAACACACACAAACATCATATAACACAACATGCACTCTATAATTCAACAAACATACATAACACAACATACCATCTATAACACAACCGTAACAGCTATAACACAACATGACATCTATAAACAACTACACTATAATCAACATTAACATACATAACACAACATAACAGCTATAACACAACGTAACATACATACACAACTAACATCTATAAACCAACATGACATCTATAATTCAACATAACATACATAACAGCTATAACACACACTAACATCCATAACACAACATAACATCTATAACACAAACATGACATCTATAATTCAACATAACACTACATAACATCTATAACACAACGTAACATTCATAACACAACATAACATCCTAACACAACAATAACATCCATGAAAAACAACTACATTCCATAACTCAATATAACATCTAGAACACAACACAGCATCTATAACACAAACATAACATCAAAACACAAACAACATCTAAACACACAACATCTAGAAACACAACACAACATCTATAACACAACATAACAATCTATCAACACCACACAACATCATTAACACAAATAAACAATCTAGAACACAACACACCATCTATAACATCTAAACACAACACACATCTATAACACAACATAAACATCTGAACAACAAACCAACCCAGCATTCTATTACACAACATAAATCTGAACACAACAAATACCTATAACACAACAATCACATCTACGCAAACACAACTATAACATCTAGACAAACACAGCATCTATATAACACAACTATAACATCTAGATCAAAACAACAGAATCTATAACACAACATAACATCTAGAACACAACACAACATCTAGAACACAACATAACATCTATAACACAACATCACATCTATAGCTCAACATACCTGGCAAGTATTATCTATTTAATCTCTCTTAATCTCTGTCATTTCTATATCCATGTCTCTACACTAAATAAGGATCCACTGAACAAAAATATAAACCCAACATGCATCAATTTCAAAGATTTTACTGAGTTACAGGTTGTATAAGGAAATCAGTCAATTGAAATAAATTCCCTAATCTATGGATTTCACATGACTGGGAATACAGATATGCATCTTTTGGTTAGATACCTTAAAAAAGGTAGGGGCATGGATCATAAAACCAGTCAGTATCTGGTGTGACCCCCCTTTTGCCTCATGCAGCACAACACATCTCCTTCACATATAGTTGATCAGGCTGTTGATTGTGGCCTGTGGAATGTTGTCCCACTCCTCTTCAATGGCAGTGTGAAGTTGTTGGATATTGGCTGGAACTGGAACACGCTGTTGTTCCTATCGATCCAGAGCATCCCAAACCTGCTCAATGGGTGACATGTCTGAGGAGTCTGCAGGCCATGGAAGAAAGGGAACATTTTCATCTTCCAGGAATTGTGTACATGTGACATGGGGCCRTTTATTACATGCTGAAACATGAGGTGATGGCGGCAGATGAATGGCACGACAATGGGCCTCAGGATCTCGTCACAGTATCTCTGTGCATTCAAATTGCTATCGATAAAATTCAATTCTGCTCGTTGTTCGTAGCTTATATCTGCCCATACCATAACCCCACCGCCACCATGTGACACTCTGCTCACAATGTTGACATCAGCAAACCGCTCGCCCACACAATGCAATACTGCCCGGTACAGTTGATTCCGGAATTAATCTGTGAAGATCACACTTCTCCAGCGTGCCAACGGCCATCGAAGGTGAGCAGTTGCCCACTGAAATCGGTTACGACGCCAAACTGCAGTCAGGTCAAGACCCTGGTGAGGACGACGAGCATGTAGAGGAGCTTCCCTGAGATGGTTTCTGACAGTTTKTGCAGAAATTCTTCGGTCGAGCAAACCCACAGTTTCAACTGTCCGGGTAACTGGTCTCAGACGATCCCTCAGGTGAAGAAGCCAGATGTGGAGGTCTTGGTCTGGCATGGTTACAGGTGGTCTGCGGTTCTGAGGCCGGTTGGACGTACTGCCAACGTACTGCCAAGCAACGTTATGGTAGATACATTAACATAAAATTATCTGCAAACAGCTCTGGTGGACATTCCTGTAGTCAGCATGCCAATTGCACGCTCCCTCAAAACTTGAGACATCTGTGGCATTGTGTTGTGTGACGAAACTGCAMATTTTCGTGTGGCCTTTTATTGTCCCCAGGACAAGGTGCACCTGTCATGCTGACATGCTGTTTAATCATCTTCTTGATATGCCACACCAGTCAGGTGGATGGATTATCTTGGCAAATGAGAAATGCTCACTAACAGTGATGTAAACAAATTTGTGCATGTGGAACATTTCTGTGATCTTTTATTTCAGCTCATGAAACATCGGACCACACTTTACATGTTGAGTGTGTGAGGGAGAGGGAGTTTGCATGAGCGAATACATGCTTGTTTGCCAACAAACACAGTGTCAGTGTGTATGTGAGTGTGTGTGTTTTTCGCTGTGTGTGTGCGTGCGTGTGTGTGTGTGTGTGTGTGTGTGTGTGTGTGTGTGTGTGTGTGTGTGTGTGTGTGTGTGTGTGTGTGTGTGTGTGTGTGTGTGTGTGTGTGTGTGTGTGTGTGTGTGTGTGTGTGTGTGTGTGTGTGTGTGTGTGTGTGTGTGTGTGTGTGTGTGTGTGTGTGTGTGCGTGCGTGCGTGCGTGCGTGCGTGCGTGCGTGCGTGCGTGCGTGCGTGCGTGCGTGCGTGCGCGTGCGTGCGTGTGTGCAGGAATGCATGCATCAGGACATTGGGAGTTGAGGTTCTCTACCATATATGGTGTGCAGTGTACCTCCACATTGTAGCCAGGCCAACAGTGAATCAAAGCTGATCTCTGAGGTGGAGACAATCCTTTCTCTCTCACACAGTCTGATATCAAAGAGAATCAAACTATGTGGTTTATGACCCTCGACTTTGTACGTCTAGCCAAGAGGTATTACTGAGGAACAGTTTGCATCACCTTTTTAAATGGGCCTTATGTAATCTATTCCAAATCCCATTTCACATATAACCCAGAGCTTCAGTTCCTTTTCTATTATTCAATGAGTCTGGGGCAGATTAGACAGGTTCCCCACATTGGTACCTTTCGTATCAGTCTGGGGAAGATTGGGCAGGTTCCCATTGGGCAGGTTCCCCACGTTGGTCCCTAATAGTGGAGCGGGTCAAGAGCTTCAAAACTATCATGGTCCAAACATACCAAGACAATGTATATTCCCCCTCAGGAGACTGAAAAGATTTGGCATGGGTCCTCATATCCTCAAAAAGTTTTACAGCTGCACCATCGAGAGCATCCTGACTGGTTGCATCACCGCTTGGTATGGCAACTGCTCGACAACTGACCACAAGGTGCTACAGAGGGTAGTGCGTACGGCCCAGTACATCACTGGGGCCGAGCTTCCTGCCATCCAGGATCTCTATACCAGGCGATGTCAGAGGAAGGCCATAAAAATTGTCAAAGACTCCAGCCACCCAAGTCATAGACTGTTCTACCTGCTACCACATGCCAAGCGGTACCGGAGCGCCATGTCTAGGTCCAAAGTGCTCCTTAATAGCTTCTACCCCCAAGCCATAAAACTGCTAAACAATTAATCCAATGGCTACCCGGACTATTTGCATTGACCCTCTTTTTTACACTGCTGCTACTCTCTGTTAATTATCTATGCATAGTCACTATATCCCTACCTACATGGACAGTACATATTACCTCAATTACCTCGACTAACCTGTACCCCCGCACATGGACTCGGTACCGGTATCCCATGTATATAGCCTCATTATTGTTATTTTATTGTGTTACTTTTTTAAACTTTAGTTTATTTAATTTGTATTTAATTATTTTAGCAAATATTTTATTACTTAAAAAATGCATTGATGGTTAAGGGCTTGTAAGTAAGCATTTCATGGTAAGGTCTACACCTATTGTATTCGGCGCATTTGAAAAATACAATTTGATTTGAATAGTATCGGTCTAGGGCAGATTGGACAAGTTCCACACATTTGTCCCTAGATTATCGGTCTGAGGCAGATTGGACCAGTACCTCTACCTCTGTCAAGGGCTTTATTTTCATTAAAACAAAGAACGTGTCAACACAAAGTCCTTACTGATAACAAAATGTGGCCTGCATGCCAGATATAATAAATACCACATTATATTTGCTAATCCCATATTGACATATTTTTGTCATGGCCTGTCAATCTGACCGACACTATAGGGACCAATGTGGGGAACTGGTCCAATCTGCCTCGGACCGACACTATGGGGACCAATGTGGGGAAGAGTTAGTGGTAGAGGTAGTGGTAGAGGTAGAGGTAGAGGTAGAGGTAGAGGTAGAGGTAGAGGTAGAGGTAGTGGTAGAGGTAGTGGTAGGTGTAAAGGTAGAGATGGAGGTAGTGTTAGTGGTCGAGGTAGTGGTAGTGGTAGAGGTAGTGGTAGAGGTAGTGGCAGAGGTAGTGGTAGGGGTAGAGGTAGGGGTAGAAGTAGAAGTAGTGGTAGAGGTAGTGGTAGAGGTGTTGGTAGAGGTAGAGGTAGAGGTACTGGTAGAGTTAGTGGTAGTGGTAGAGGTAGTGCTAGAGGTAGAAGTAGTGGTAGAGGTAGAAGTAGAGGTAGTGGTGGAGGTAGTGGTACAGATAGTGGTAGTGGTAGAGGTACTGGTAGAGGTAGTGGTAGAGGTACTGGTAGAGGTAGTGGTAGAGGTTAGGGATGCATGATACTGTATATCGGTAAGCATATCGGAATCGGACGATATTAGCAAAAAATGCCAATGTTGCAAAACCGATGTCAAAGCTGACCTGCATACCTATATAACGTAGGTAGATGACATAATGACGCCACAAAAAATACAGCGCTACACAGAACAAAAGCATAAAAATACTAAGCGCGCACTTCCAACAACTTAACAAGTTCAAGTCGAGCAGTCATTTGAAATGAGTAACAAAATTTCAGTGAGACAACTCAAAGGAGAAATCCATTAACGCCAAGATAATGAAATTCATTGCCCTTGACAATCAACCGTTCTCTGTCGTGGATGATGTTGGCTTTCGCCGACTGGTCTTGCACCGGTACACACTACCAAGTAGGCGCTATTTTTCAGATGTTGCCCTACCGGAGTTACACAGTATTGTTGAAACGCACATCTATGAGCTACTTGCTATGGACGTCACTGCTATTAGTTTCACGACTGACATTTGGACCATCGATGTCAGCCCCATGAGCATGCTGAGTCTGACAGCACAGTGGGTCGACAAGGATTTCGTACTGAGGAAAGCCGTATTGCATGCTCCAGAATGTGCTGGTTCTCACACCGCTGCTGCCATTTCAATGGCATTTGAGAACCTGTTTGAAACTTGGAAACATAAACACTCCTAGCTCCTTTCGAACAACTGACTTGAGAAATAAGCTCAACTGCGTCTGACGCAGACATGATACCCTCTGTCATGGCATTGAAACGCCTGCTCAACAAAACTTCCAACACATACCGTGGGGTTAAAACTTGCAAAAGTACTCTTCAAGAATCTGTGAACAAGTGTTTCGGTGGCATTCTCTCTGGGCCGCTTTATTGTGTCGCCACCATGCTCGATGCTAGGTGCAAGGACTGCTACTTCGATGCAGACAAAATAAAAAGGGTTTACATTAAATGTTACAGACACAGCTGGACAAGATGGAAACCGACACAGTGACAGTGTACACCGAGGAAGAGAGGCCACGGACAGACAGAGCTGAAACTTCACTGCTTGACATGTATGATGAAATCCTGGTTGAGACTGAACAAATGAACAACGAAACAGCACAGCAAGTAAGTGAAAGAAATAGGTTTTGATAATGTTTTACTGGTAATGAGGACATACGTAAATGCCAACAAAATAACTTTTTGGTCAGTGTGTGTGTGTGTGTGTTAACTATTTAACTGTACTAGAATGCTTAAAAGGCAGCAAAAAAAATGTATATCGGTTATCTGTATAGTTTTTTTTCACAAGGAAAATAGAGGATATCGGTATTCACCAAAAATGTCATATCGGTGCATCCCTAGTAGAGTGGTAGTGGCAGATGTAGTGGTAGCGGTAGAGGTAGTGGCAGAGGTAGAGGTAGTGGTAGATATAGAGGTAGTGGTAGTGGCAGAGGTAGCGGCCGAGGTAGAGATAGAGATWGTGGTAGTGGTAGAGGTAGAGATAGTGGTAGTGGCACAGGTAGTGGCAGTGGTAGAGATAGAGATAGAGGTAGCAGCAGAGGTAGAGGTAGAGGTAGAGGTAGCGGCAGAGGTAGAGGTAGAGATAGAGGTAGAGGTAGTGGTAGAGGTAGTGGTAGAGGTAGTGCTAGATGTAGAGGTAGTGGTAGAGATAGTGGTAGTGGTAGTGGTAGAGGTAGTGGTAGAGATAGAGGTAGTAGGGCCTCCAGAGTGGTGCAGTGGTCTATGGCACTGCAACGTAGTGCTAGCTGTGCCACTAGAGATTCTCGGCCAGAGTCCAGGCTCTGTCGCAGCCGGCCACGACCGGGAGACCCATGGGGCGGCACACAATTGGCCCAGCGTCGTCTGGGTTAGGGGAGGGTTTGGCCGGCAGGGATATCCTTGTCCCATCGCGCACTAGCGACTTCTGTGGCGGGCCAGGCGCAGTGCACGCTGACATGGTCGCCAGGTGTATGCTGTTTCCTCCGACACATTGGTGTGGCTGGCTTCCGGGTTAAGTGGGCATTGTGACAAGAAGCAGTGCGGCTTGGTTGGGTTGTGTTTTGGAGGACGCACGGCTCTCAACCTTCGCCTCTCCCGAGTCGGTACGGGAGTTGCAGCGATGAGACAAGACTGTAACTACAATTGGATACCACAAAATTGGGGTGAAAAATAGGTTTAAAAAAACAACTGAGATAGTGGTAGAGGTAGTGGTAGAGGTAGTGGTAGAGGTAGTGGTATATCACTTTGATTATTTGGGAGGCCTTTGTTTAGCCCTAAGGATTCAGTCTTCAATTAGTGATTCAATTAGAAATGTGGTGTGTGAGTGTATCAAATAAAATAAAATTGTATTTGTCACATGCGCTGAATACAACAGGTGTAGACCTTACAGTGAAATGCGTACCTACAAGCCCTTAACTACCAATGCAKATTTAAGAAAAATAAGTGTTAAGAAAGTATTTACTAAAATAAACTGAAGTAAAAAATAAATATACGAAATTGAAAAATAACAAATAATTAAAGAGCAACAATAAAATAACAGTAGCGAGGCTTTATACAGGGAGTACCAGTGCAGAGTCAATGTGCGGGGCACCGGTTAGTCGAGGTAATTGAGGATAATATGTACATGTAGGTAGCGGTAAAGTGACTATGCATAGATAATAAACAGAGAGTAGCAGGGGTTTGAGTTTATTGAGTTCATTTTATTTTTACAGGGACAGTGCACATTAATCAACGTTTCAGTAAAAGTGCCAGTTTTAGCCAGCCGGCTATTTTCAACCGCAGTCCCTGGGCAGGGTGTTGGGGGGGTGGGTCAGGAGTCTTATGTCTTAGAGGAAGAAACTGTTAAGAAGCCTTTTGGAACTAGACTTGGCAATCCGGTACCGCTTGCTGTGCGGTAGCAGAGAGAACAGTCTATGACTAGGGTGGCTGAAGTCTTTGGCAAGTTTTAGGGCCTTCCTCTGACACCACATGGTATAGAGGTCCTGGATGGCAGAACCTTGGCCCCAGTGATGTACTGGGCAGCACGCACTACCCACTGTAGTGCCTTGCGGTCTGAGGCTGAGAAATTGCCATACCAGGCGGTGATGCAACCAGTCAGGATGCTCTCGATGGTGCAGCTGTAGAACTTTTTGAGGATCTGAGGACCCATGCCAAATCTTTTCAGTCTTTTGAGGGGGAATAGGCGTTGTAGTGCCCCCTTYACAACTGTCTTGGTGTAAATGGACCATGATAGTTCGTTGGTGATGTGGACACCAAGGAACTTGAAGCTGTCTACCTGCTCCACTACAGCCCCGTCAATGAGAATAGGGGCGTGCTCAGTCCTCCTTTTCCTGTAGTCCACGATCATCTCCTTTGTCTTGATAACATTGAAAGAGAGGTTGTTATCTTGGCACAACATGGCCAGGTCCCTGACAACCTCCCTATAGGCTGTCTCATCGTTGTCAGTGATCAGGCCTAGCACTGTTGTGTTGTCGGTAAACTTAATGATGGTGTTGGAGTCGTGCTTGGCCATTCAATCATGTGTTAACAAGGAGTAAAGGAGGGGACTGAACACGCACCCCTGAGGGGCTTCCGTGTTGAGGATCAGTGTGGCAGACGTGTTGTTACCTACCCTTACCACCTGGTGGCGGCCCATCAGGAAGTCCAGGATCCAGTTGCAGAAGGAGGTGTTTAGTCCCAGGGTCCTTAGCTTAGTGATGAACTTTGTGGGCACTATGGTGTTGAACGCTGAGCTGTAGTCAATGCATAGAATTCTCACGTAGGTGTTCCTTTTGTCCAGGTGGGAAAGGGAAGTGTGGAGTGCAATAGAGATTGCGTCATCTGTAGATCTGTTGGGGCGGTATGCAAATTGGGTGGGTCTAGAGTTTCTGAGATAATGGTGTTGATGTGAGCCATGATCAGCCTTTCAAAGCACTTGATGGTTACAGACGTGAGTGCTGCGGGGTGGTAGTCATTTAGGCAGGTTATCTTGGTGTTCTTGGACACAGGGACTATGGTGGTCTGCTTGAAACATGTAGGTATTACAGCCTCCGTGAGGGAAAGGTTGAAAATGTCAGTTGCCAGGTTGCCAGTTGCTCAGAGCATGCTCGGAGTATACGTCCCGGTAATTCGTCTGGCCCTGCGGTCTTGTGAATGTTGACCTGTTTAAAGGTCTTACTTACATTGGCTACGGAGAGCGTGATAACACAGTCATCTGGAACAGCTGGTGCTCTTATGCATATTTCAGTGTTGCTTACCTCGAAGCGAGCATAGAAGTCATTTAGCTCACCGTCTAGCCTTGTGTCGATTGGAGCTCGCAGCTGTGCTTCCATTTGTAGTCTGTAATAGTTTGCAAGCCCTGCCACATCCGACGAGCGTTGGAGCCGGTGTAATACGATTCAATCTTAGTCCTGTTTTGAAGCTTTGCCTGTTTGATGGTCCATCGGAGGGCATAGCGGGATTTCTTATAAGCGTCCTGGTTAGAGTCCCGCTCCTTGAAAGCGGCAGCTCTACCCTTTAACTCAGTGTGGATGTTGCCTGTAATCCATGGCTTCTGGTTGGGGTATGTACGTACGGTAATGTGGGACGACGTCATCGAGCAAAACCTTGAGACTTCCTTAATATTAGATTTTGTGCACCAGCTGTTATTTACAAATAGACACAGACTGCCATCCCTTGTCTTACCAGAGGCAGCTATTCTATTTTGCCGATGCATGGAAAACCCAGCCAGCTGTATGTTATCCATATCGTCGTTCAACCACGACTCAGTGAAACATAAGATATTAGAGTTTTTAATGTCCCGTTGGTAGGATAGTCTTATCGGAGCCTATCCAGTATATTATCAAATGATTTCACGTTGCCTAATAAGACTAATGGTAGAGGCGGATTACCCACTCGCCATCGGATCCTTACAAGGCACCCCGACCTACGTCCCCGATGTCTCAGTTTCTTCTTCATGTGAATGACAGGGATTTAGCCTTCCAGTGTCTGAAGTAAATCCTTTGTATCTGACTCGTTAAAGAAAAAGTATTCGTCCAGTACGAGGTGAGTAATCGCTGTCCTGATATCCAGAAGCTCTTTTCGTTCATAAGAGACAGTGGCAGAAACATTATGTACAAAATAAGTTACAAATAACATGAAAAAACACATAATAGCAAAAATTGGTTAGGAGCCGGTAAAACAGCAGCCACCTCCTCTGGCGCCATTCAACATGTGTGTGTGTGTGTGTGTGTGTGTGTGTGTGTGTGTGTGTGTGTGTGTGTGTGTGTGTGTGTGTGTGTGTGTGTGTGTGTGGTGTGTGTGTGTGTGTGTGTGTGGGGTTGTGGTGTGTGTGTGTGTGTGTGTGTGTGTGTGTGTGTGTGTGTGTGTGTGCACGTGCATGTGCGTGAATCGTGTGTGTACCTGTCTAGTTATTGGGAGTAATAATGGTGAGAAATATGAGTATTGACAGCGACAAGCACTAACCATGTGGCAAATAGTGCTGATAAAGTGGATGAACAGTTGATTGGTGATTGAGGTGGCAGAGGCACCAGGAGAAGGGATTCATATTCCTACAGTATATGTTGAAGATGCAAAGATTGAAGACGTTTAGAGGGAAATGGATTAGTGGTGATGGCCTACCAGACACTATCTAGATCTCAACCGATCAAATATTTTTGGTAGTCTTCTCATTGACAAATGGGTCTTATTTAGAGAAAGAGGTATATGGTAATCAAAAGCTGATTGTTGATGGCTAAGGGAGAGGCCTGCTAGCTAGACGTATCAGTCAAGGCCATTGGTAATCAGGTTTTTCTAAGAACACAGACATGCACGGAATTGGTGTTTTCTTCGTTGCTGAGTTCTCCCTTTCCATATTGATCACATGCTTTTTTCTCTCGTTATCTCTTCCTTGTCTCACACAAGGTCTCACACTCCCTCTCTCCATCACACACAGGCTGGGATTCAATCCGTTCGAGGGTTATAGGCATTTCGTTTTTTAAATGCAATTTCCTATTGAGTCGACATACGTAGAGTTTACCGTGCCGTACCTGCCCAGCGTATTGGCAGTGTTTACCTGTTGGATCAGAATACAGGGATAACACATTACTAACAGTTATGAAATTGAATACCACTTTCCATATATTTGACTGGACACTGTAACTATATGACATACAAAACTCTTCTGTGCGATTGGAGATTGCCCATGAGTAATGGTCTCCAACACCAGACACATTGTCAGCCATTAGTCAAGATTTGACCTGCAGCTTCAGGGGCTACCACCAGGGGGCTCTAGCCTCAAAGCAAAACTCCACTGTAACAAAATAATACTGCTGAAGGACATTTGTGACTGTGACATACTGTAAGATTCAAGGAGAGTCACAGTTTTGGTTTTCTGTGGAGATCAACATCTGACTTTAAAGGTGCTCGATTATTTCTTTGTAGCTTCAAATGGTAACAGCTCAGCGGAGCACTCAATAGCCAAGGCTGGTAAAAAAAATAAGTAACGTACAAATGAAGTCAGCAAAACAGCCTAAACCTCTCCTCAAGGTACGATAATGATGTACTATGATTTGAATACTCTATAGCAATGTCCATTCATACGGTTTTCACTGTAATTCACCTCTAACAAAATAATATCTCACATTCACCGTGACGAATACATAACGTATGGGGCATTTATTTGACAGTGTGTCCCAAAAAGGCAACTGGACCGTAATGGGATTTAGCTCTGCTAGAGGCTGTGGATTTTCTCTTGTATACATTTACATCCAGCCTACTGCAGAGCCTTCTGGCTTGCATGTCTTTGTATGCTTGCAGTGACCCAAAGGTCCGTCTTGTTTCTAATTTCCTCTGTTTATTGCATGTTTCGTATCAGTCTCTGTGTTTCAGGAGACCACCATGGAAGCAGCAATCACATGTGGACAGGGAGACAAAATACCAAGCTTTCACAGACAAAACCTCCAGGGGTGAAAGAGTATGTGCCTGTGTGTGAGAGAGAGGGAGAGAGAGAGGGTGTATGTGTGTGCATGCTTAAGTGTATGTGTGTGTGATGTGTTCAACTATTCTTGTGGAGACCAGAAGTCCCCAAAAGAATAGTAAACAAACACAAATTTGACCAACCGGGAACATTTTGTTGCTCCCCACAAGGTCAAATGGTATTTATAGAGGGTTAAGGGTTAAGGTTAGAATTAGTGTTAGGGTTTGAATTATGTTTAGGGTTAGGAGCTAGGGTTAGGTTTAGGGTTAAGGTATGGTTTCTTGGTTAAGGTTAGGGTTAGGGTTAGGGTAGGAGTACGATTAGGGGTTAGAGAAAATAGGATTTAGAATGGCACTGAATTGTGTGTCCCCACAAGGTTAGCTTTACAAAGGGAAAGGGGGATACCTAGTCAGTTGTCCAACAGAATGTATTCAACTGAAATGTATCTTCCGCATTTAACCCAACCCCTCTGAATCAGAGAGGTGCGGGGGGTTGCCTTAATCGACATCCACGTCTTCGGCGCCCGGAGAACAGTGGGTTAACTGCCTTGCTCAGGGGCAGAGACTGTGTGTGTGTGTGTGTGTGTGTGTGTGTGTGTGTGTGTGTGTGTGTGTGTGTGTGTGTGTGTGTGTGTGTGTGTGTGTGTGTGTGTGTGTGTGTGTGTGTGTGTGTCGCGCACAAGAAAGAGGGAGATAGAGAGAGAAGAGAAGAGAGAGAGAGAGAGAGAGAGAGAGAGAGAGAGAGAGAGAGAGAGAGATTCCACAATGTGAAGTGTTGACATCTGCTGCAGGCTTTTGCAGGGGTGGAATGTGATACTCTTCTTTACACAAAGGGACTTGGCCCTTACAGAAGGCACAAGAGGACCTCTATATGCCACACTACATGGAGGCAACACACCAACCCGTGTATCACAGCCATGCAATCTCTTATCTGCCGTTAACTTTGATTAAAAACATTAAAACCTCTCATACTTTTCAGGTGGCGATATCTTTAGGCTTTCCCTCCCTCTGAGGCTGCAATGTCTCACCAATGTGAGACAGGGCTAAGTTGCTCTGCCATTGCATCATGTGTCATGGTGAATAGGTTCAATGTGTCTGCAACTCCCTTTGATTGCTTTGTCTGCTGGTATACTTACACAGGGACACACATATGAGGATTCCACTGACAATGAGATGAGAGTAACCACATGAAACGCATATGATGAGGTACAGCATTGTGCTGGAGAGTGGAAATTGGGAACAGAAGGGGGAAATGGTAACAGCGGTGTCTACAGCTTTGAAATGACATATTTTGAGTTCTTAAACATTTCCCCAAACAGGCATTAGGCATTGTTCTAACTTCCCCATGATGAAAAGTTCTGGGCAATGATGGTGAGATTAAGGAATGAGTCCAGGGGGAGTGTTTATGGTACAGTATTCACATTGTTGAAATGGGAAAGTTATGTGTAGCCTTCAGTGCCAATATCAAAATTATATTAACCCTTAATGGCATGATATCACAAGGGATACGTTTAACAGCAATGGGTAGGAAAAAACAAAGAGAGAAAAAGAGGACTAGCTGATCGAAATTATATTTTATACATTACATTGTGGCCTATTGCATTAACATTGCTTGACTCAAATGTGCCATGCATTATCACTCTATTGATGCAAAATCTAGCTGATTTAATTTATGATGTGATTATATTGAAGATTAATTATCCAATTTACAGTAGATACTGTAGTTCAATACAGGCACAATGCATTATGCATCATGGACACACATGGTTTGTTACTGTAGGCTACTTTATCAGGGAATATGTTTGCATGTTTTCAAAATCAGTTTATAAGCCCTTAGATTGCAACATGTACTAAGGTAACATATAGAATTGTTTTAATATGTTCATAAAATTTATAATTTAGCCATTTGTTTTTTTATTTTAGGACCCCTGTAGGTATAAAATAAATATTTTATATAACATTGAATTTTGCCTTTACTGCTATAGCCCATAGAAACTTAGAAACATAAATGGCAAAACAGACAGTCAAAAAAAGGTTTTAAAGTGTCTGTCCTATATCTAAGAGATATAAGAAAACTCAGGAAAAAAAGAAGACATATTTTAGACCCATGTTTGGTCACGTTATTCATGGCACATTTTAACCCAATGCCCTTTTTGCAATTTTTACAGCCGGTACTTGGCAATGCTCCCTATGAACTGGGCACAGCTCCGCCTGGGACTGCAGCGCAGAAATATCAGTCGACAGAGAGAAGCACGATTGAACTTCCCTCAACTTCCTAGAGCAGTGGTCACCAACCGGTAGGTCGCGATCGACTGGTCGAAGCCTTGTGTTCCTATTTTTTTTTATTTCTCTAGTGCAGGTGCACCTGATTCAGCTGCCCAGCACACCGGGTAGGCAAACTGCTGCCATTTTGAACCATTGCATGTGTCTGAAGGCACAAACTCTGCCTTCCCGGGGGGCCCAGAGAGCAAATATAGTGCACTGTAGGTCTACCGCTGGCCAATCGGATGGCTCAGATAACCGTGTCTGCAGTTAGGTAGCAGGCATAAAAGAAAGCTACAGCAAAGCTGATACTGTGAGATTTCAAAACGTTTAAAACCATGACTAGAGAGAGACGGTCAAATAATACAGCAAAGAAATGCTGTTTTTATGAATGAATTCATGTTTAAGTTATTCAGCACTGTCAACACTTTTATAAGCCATAAAATGTGTGTTCTTCCTATTTCCACTCAGCGCTACAACAAGCACTGCAACAGTAATGAATGAGTTAGAAAGTGTATCTATAGGCTTGCGTTTTTTAATATCGAGGAATATTTCACTTTCTCTGTTCCTAGGAGTAACAACATGAACTTGAGCATGAGTCAGAAATAATGTGGTGCGACTTGAGTTTCGCTATCAGCTGGAAGACGCTGTCCCCTTTTAGTCAGTGACAGTGGAGGAAAGGGAGAGCAGAGGGATGTTGAACGACGGACCCTCAGTCTGCTGCTCTCTCCCTCCGCTGAGACAAAAAAAAAAATATTTAACCTTTATTTAACTGAGACTGATCATTAGATGTAGACACAATCAGCCCAGTAAAATAAAAATAAAAAGCTAATTATTTAAATGTATGGTCACTCAGCTGTGCTTCACAAGTAGATAATAGATATTTTACCGGTGTGATCATATAGCCGACCTCAAATTTTGGAATATAATTTTTTTTAAATGGCCCGAACAACAATGCATTGGTAAGGCAATTCAAGCAAAGCCAATATGCGGTGGTAATGTATTGGGCATATAGCTTACTGCGCAAACCTCATTGCTACAGTACTGTTTTTAATTGCAAAGGCTTACATTTTTTTTTTTTAAGTCATGAGCGGTAGATCTTGCATTTTGACTCAAAATGATCTTGACTCAGAAAAGGTTGGTGACCACTGTGCTAGAGTTTTCGCTGTTAACACTATCAATGTTTCCCATTACTGTGGCAATTGTGACACACAATATTAGCCACTTTCAATGCAAAATACCGAAACAAAACAAACTATGCAACAGATGTTGTTGTAGGCAGAATGCATCAGAGTAGGATTCTATTGCATTGATACGCACTACTCAGCCCGTACTCTACACAAAGTAGCAGAGTAAGCAAACAATAAGCAAACAAGAAAATGCTCATCCAGAAGCGGTGCTGCTAGTGGCCGGGGACTTTAATGCAGGCAAACTTAAATCCGTTCCACCTCATTTCTACCAGCATGTCACATGCAACCAGAGGAAAAAAACTCTATACAATCTTTTCTCCACACACAGAGATAAATAGAAAGCTCTCCCTCGCCCTCCATATTGCAAATCTGACCATAATTCTATCCTCCTGATTTCTGCTTACAAGGAAAAACTAAAGCAGGAAGTACCAGTGACTCGCTCAATACGGAAGTGGTCAGATGGCGCTCCAGGACTGTTTTGTTAGTGTAACGGCTGTCAATGTCGTTCTCCTCCTCAGACGAGGAGGAGCATGGATCGGACCAAGATGCGGAGTAGGAGGTATTCATGATTTTAATGKCAAACCAACAAACACTACAAATAAACAAAACAACAAACGTGACTAACCTGCAACAGTCCTGTGTGGCCCAAACGCTAACACAGGAAACAAACACCCACAAAACACCAGTGAAACCCTGGCTGCCTTAGTATGACTCTCAATCAGAGACAAACGATACACACCTGTCTCTAATTGAGAATCATACCAGGCCGAACACAAAACCCAACATAGAAATAGAAAACATAGACTGCCCACCCAACACTCACGCCCTGACCAATAAAGACATACAAAACAAGAGAAAACAGGTCAGGAACGTGACAGTTAGCACAGATTGGAATATGTTCCGGGACTCATTCAATGGCATTGAGGAGAATACCACCTCAGTCATCGGTTACATCAATAAGTGCATCGAAGACGTTGTCCCCACAGTTACCATACGTACATATCCCAACCAGAAGCCATGGATTACAAGTAACATCCGCGGTATTCAGTATATTGCTCAAGGAAACTTTCAGTCACTGAGGCATCAGCGTCTGCCATTAGTCCTCACAGCTCCATTATCAATTGACAAGGTGGCGGTGGACTAAATTCCACCGCCACAAATGAATCTGCAATAGGTAAGCAGCTTGGTTTGAAGAAATCAACTGTGGGAGCAATTATTAGGAAATGGAAGACATACAAGACCACTGATAATTTTTATTATGAGATTTCTGTTGTTTGAATTTGGCGCCCTGCACTTTTACTGGCTGTTGTCATATCAATCCCGGTAGCGGGATGCAGCCATATTAACATCAATGGGGCTATAGTGGAGCGGGTTGAGAGTTTCAAATTCCTTGGTGTCCACATCACTAAAGAACTATCATGGTCCAAACTCACCAAGACAGTCATGAAGAGGGCATGACAACACATTTTCCCCCTCAGGAGACTGAAAAGATTTGGCATGGGTCCCCAGATCCTCAAAAAGTTCTACAGATGCACCATCGAGAGCATCATGACCGGATGCATCACCGCCTGGTATGGCAACTGCTAGGAATCTGACCGCGCTACAGAGGGTAGTGCGTACAGCCCAGTATATCACTGGGGCCAATTTCCTGCCATCCAGGACCTATATACTAGGCTTTGTCAGAGGAAAGCCCCAAAAATTGTCAGAGACTCCAGTCACAAGTCATAGACTGTTACCGCACGGCGTACTCTGCTACCACACGGCAAGCGGTACCGGAGCTCCAAGTCTAGGACCAAAAGGCTCCTTAACAGCTTCTACCCCCAAGCCATAAGACTGCTGAACAATTAATCAAATAGCCACCGGACTATTTGCATTGACACCACCCCCCCTCCATTTGTTTTGTACACTGCTGCTACTCACTGTTTATTATCTATGCATAGTCACTTCACCCCTACCTACATGTACAAATTACCTTGACTAACCTGTACCTCCGCACATTGACTCAGTACCGGTACCCCCATGTATATAGCCTCGTTATTGTTATTTTATTGTGTTACTTTTTATAATGTTTTACTTCAGTTTATTTGGTCAATATTCTCTTAAATCTTTCTTGAAAAGGTCTACACTTGTTGTATTCGGCGCATGTGACTAATAAAGTTTTATTTGATTTTAAACAATCAGAGCTGCACTAGGCCTATATGCAAATAGACCATTGCCATATATGGGTCTGTGCCATTTACTTTGAACTGGACTGTGTTTACAGCATTAGCGGTCATGAGTAGATGCTCTTRTTTTGAGATCAGAGCGAGAGCTTCATGTAGCCACGTGTGCACATTTTGTTCATATCCTTTGCTAGTTAGTGAGTTATTAGCCCAGTTATAGATCATTTGTAGTCAGCAATAGGGGAGTGATTGCTTCCTACAAGTGTACAAAATATATCAGTTTCTAGACAAGCGAGTCAGGTAAAAAGCGTTTTTTTCTGTCTTAAAGGGGCAGTGTTTTTTTTTGAGACAGGCTTCAATAAGGGTAGCATAATTAGTCTGATTCTCTGTAATAATGGTATGGGAATAATAATGCAGTTTATTTTGTGAAGTGGTTTATTGCATCAAACAACACAACAACATGTTCAGTCATCTTCTTGTCTGAAGGACAAGTGGATAAACAGGTTCATGTCAAGCCCTGCATGTTTTTTTTAATCAAAAGTCTCATGGAATGTAGGCCTACATTGAACACCACACATTGGATGCTACTGTAGGCTGAATAACAAAAACAGATATTTCCATGTAAGAAAATTCTGGGATGCATTTTCTTTCTTTTTTTTCCATTAGACTACATGGCCACTGTTAAAACTGTAACTTAAAATGGGTGCAGCATCAGTGCTTACAGTAAACGCAAGCTGGAAGTTGCACAATGTTCAAGTTTGCGCTCAGCATACCTGAAATTTGCTCAGTGGCCATTATAGGCAACATTGGTACTGGGTTACCTTCAGAAGACTCCCTTGAAGCTTGTGTACTTCGTAGAATAGAACAACCGACACATTCATGTTTGTGAGAATATCCCATTTTGATATCATGACATATTAGTGTGTAACTCACATGGTTCGGGTTTTACAGATGATTTTGTGCTGATTTTCTTGTCCGGATCCTCTCATGTGTAGAAAAAAGCCACTTTCACAAGCCCCGGAATATCAGCAGAAAGATGGGATTGAGCTTCAGCCACTATAAGAAACGGTAGATCTCTAGTATAAAAACACCGGGAGATAATCAATACTCAAAATGACTTCACTGTGTGAGGCATGGATGCATCAATAGACTCTAGAGCATGTTTGTCCTATGGTTATTTTGCATACAACCTTCACACAACTTTCTGGAAATTCTGCAGGATAGTTGCTTGGTTTTGGAACATTCTCAGCACATTTAAGCAACTTAACAAAATAACATACTTTAACAGAACTCTTCCTTAAAGTTCAAACATGGTTACATTTAATTTCAATTTTGGTAATGTTCTAGGAACCTTCTCCAATTGGTTTGACATTTGGAATGTTCTCAAATAGTTCAGAGAACATTAAGAAACAATGTTGTTCTGTGGGAATTTCGGTACTTCAGCATAATGTTTCTTACAGGTTTCCTCATGGTCCTATTTAAAGACATGTTGTCAAATTGTTCAGAGAACATTAAGAAAACTTTCCATAGAAAACTTTAGTAACGTTCAGAGAATGTTCTAAAAATGTTATTTAAGCAATAAGGCACAAGGGGGTGTAGTATATGGCCAATATACCACGGCTAAGGGCTGTTCTTACGCAAGACACAACATGTGGTGCCTGGATACAGCTCTTAGTTGTGGAATATTGGCAATAGGCCATAAACCCCGAAGTGCCTTGTTGCTATTATAATCTGGTCACCAACATAATTAGCGCAGTAAAAATAAATGTTTTGACATACCTGTGGTGTATGGTCTGATATACCACGGCTGTCAGCCAATCAGCATTCAGGGCCAGAATCACCCAGTTTATAATTAAAATTGGGTTGGTCTAATCCTGAATGCTGATTGGTTAAACCCGCATTCCAGCTGGTGTCTATTCTACAATTTACCAACGGCTAAATCTATGATGTTAAAATGCCTATTTACTCTGTTCCATCTGACAGCGCAATCCACTGTCTCATCAGCCCAGTCAAGAAATGTATGTATGTCTCCACTATAAAATGCATCTAGACATTATCGCACATTTCTTTTACACTAAAATGTAGTTTTCAAGATTTGTATAAATCTTGCTGTCTGTCTCTCCGACATTTGCAACATTGTTTCATAATCAAATTCCCATAGTAATGAACATGTGGGAAGTCGGGACGAGACAGACAGGCAAGCAGCGTTTCTCAGCCAGTCGAAATCGTTAATCAGTTGGCATAATTTTTATGGATATATACAAAGAAATGTCAAATGAAAAGGTAAAACGAAACAATGTGCAGGTAGTTTGCAGTCTTTCCAGCTTCAGTTTGAAGTGATTGTGTTAGCTATATTGTTGGCTAGCTCCTCTAAACAACACAGTGTCCTGACAGGTGAGCATATTTTTTATGCCAGGCGAAATCGCACTTCATTAGCTCATTGTTATGGATGCATCCAAATAAATGTCTCTAGAAAACAGCTTAAACAAATGCAAATGGAGCTACTTTGCAGTTATCTGGCTGCACTTTTTGACGTGACTGTACATTTGCCGTAGTTGGCTAGCTAGCAAGCAAGGGATAAGAACGTTGCCAGCCAGTATAGCAATGGAACATTTAGAAGGAGCGATACAGAACAAAAAGACTGTACGAATGGGTCGCGTCTCTAGCAACCGAACCGATAGAACGAACGACCAGCCTGCTTGGGTAGCAACCCTAGATTAGGGTCGGGACTATATCTTGTGGAAGGATGAAATCGTATGAATAAATTAATCAAAATAACATTTATAATGAAAACATGTCAATCATTATTTGAATATGTTGGTAACCCGTTGTATAAAAGTGATAATGCCCTCGAAGCCGGTGTTTGAAGGATATATTGGCGACTTCGTCTCGGGCCTAACAATACCCGTGCCAATATTTCCTTCAAACACCGGCTTCTCTGGCATTATCACTTAATTAAACATATACTCTACATTCCGTTCTCAGCATCAACAGAACTCTCTCTATCCTCTATCTTGTTAAGTGTGTTAATGTGTGATGGCTGAGCCCAGTAATTGGCCACACCTGATCTTGTTTCCTTGAAATGGGGTCTGTTTAATAGACTAAAATGAACAGCTTTGTATGCATAAAAAAAAAACATGGCACGCTAGCTCCATCCTGGTGGCGCACTGGAATAATTCCATGGACAGAGAACAGAAGATTATAAGCACCTCAATGCTGGAACCAGCTTCCCCGTGAAGCTAGGACAGCAGAGTCCCTGCCCATCTTCCCGAAAACATCTGAAACTCTGCCTCTTCAAAGAGTATCTTAAATTATCCCACAGCACCCCCCTTTTGTGAACTTTTTGTGAACTAACACTCGCACTTTACTTTTTTACCCCTTACTAGGTCTGACTTGATAGCTACTTTATTGAAGAAAATTGTACTTACTTTAACTGTGATTTGTGGTTGTTCCACCTAGCTATCTTAAAACGAATGCAGTAACTGTAAATTGCTCTGGATAAGAGTGTCTGCTAAATGACAAATACAGAACAGAAGATTATAGGTTCAAATCTCACTCATGCCGTGTCACAATAAAAAATAAATGTGTTTGCAGGATTAATGCCTTTGCACATTCTTCCACTGCAAATCTACCATTCCAGTGTTTTACTTGCTATATTGTATTTACTCCGCCACCATGGTCTTTTTTTGCCTTTACCTCCCTTATCTCACCTCATTTGCTCACATTGTATATAGACTTATTTTTCTACTGTATTGTTGACTGTATGTTTGTTTTACTCCATGTGTAACTCTGTGTTGTTGTATGTGTCGAACTGCTTTGCTTTATCTTGGCCAGGTCGCAATTGTAAATGAGAACTTGTTCTCAATTTGCCTACCTGGTTAAATAAAGGTAAAATAAAAAACACAAATTTAAAAAATGCCTAAGGGAATTAATTTCCATGTGCCCTGTCTGTGCGTGGAGTTTAAAAGTTAACCCAAAAATAAGCTAGCAGTGTTATTAAAAGTCTTATTGAAACATTCAGTGAAAGATTTAAGGAAGTTATTCAAAAAACTCCAAATTGCCTAAAATTTTCGCTCTCAGAGCGTTAATAAAACCTCCCAGGAAAACTTTCAGGTAACTTTAACTATAGTAAAACGTTCTGAGAATCTCCCTGCAACCTAAACATTTACTTCCGAGAACAGGCGAAATGTTCACTTCCGTTCTCAGAACGTTTAGAAAACATTATGTTTTACCCGTTTTATGGCTTTGTTCCCAGAACCAACTGGAAACCAAAAACGTATGTTCCCACAACTTCCAAGGAACCAAATGTGCTAGCTGGACATACACCAGGAGAGCTGCAGCAACTGAATAGTTAACTTCCCGTGTAGTTTTCTTCACTAGGAAGTTTTACTTTTTGTATAGCACCTGTTGTGTCGTCAGTTCAGTTGGCAGTCTGCTTTTCCAAAAATCCAGACTTTGTCGTCTCACTTTTAGCGACAGTTTAGCTCCAGTCTAGCATAGTTTAGTTCCAGTCAACAGCCACTGAGCCAAGACCTCACCAAACAACTGGAGTTATGTGTGCTCTGCAATATCATCCACTGTACAAACTGTATCGAATTGCACTGCACTCTTGTGGTATCTGCGGTTAATGTGAAGTTTATTGTAATGCCTGCAAATCTGTGGATTGGACTTGCAGACGGCGGAGACTTTGGAAACTAATGAATGTCGCGCGCAGGCAACAGTATCGCACTTCTCCTTGGACAAAAAGTTCAAGATTTAAGAATTTACGATTTATTTCACTCAATATATAAGTACTTCGGTGCCTTTGTTGGAACTTTAAAGTGGATATGTGATTTAGTTCAAGCGCAGCAGTGACTAAAGAACTTCCAAGCCAATTTTCCATATACTCCACAGGTGCGCACTTGCATCGGAACCAGTTTGTCTTGCGAGACGGCCGTTGGTTTCAAAGTTGTTCTTTTGTGGATATTACGGGATTTTTTTGACGTTTCATTTTTTTTCAAAGGACTCCGTATTTGGATGAGATTATGTCGATTTTACTCTGCGTTTATCCGCTACAAATGTGTCCAAAACAGCATTGTTGTCATCCAAACAACGTTTGTGCATGGTGATACTAAACGTCTCATCAACAGTGTTTTGTAATCGCTGTCCGCCACTAATCCAAATGATCCTTCCATTATTAATCCTGTTTGTATCGCTTCTCCAACAACATGGCTCAGAAGCTGAATCAAGTCATGTCAGCAAATTCCAACAACCAAGTTTAAAGGAACAAAACGGTAAGTTGCGTGTTTTGAATGTGTGTTTAGCTGTCACTTTTAACATGGGTTGAGTTGGAAATAAAGAACTTTAACAATTCTCACATATCCATTCCTGCTCATACATAAACTTCCAGAACTCAAACATACTCCTCTTAAAAAGCACATCTTGCTTGAGTTTAAACAGCAATGAATGAATACKTTTTATTCAGTTCAAACAGCATTATCCAGGATAGGAAGTGGATATTATTACCTTTACCTTTCAAGTGTGCCCGTGTGTGTTTAAGGGGGAAACCCCTCTGAAATGTAATGTCCCCTGAGAGAGGTTTTCTCTATGATCGTAAAAGGCTCCATTCATTCAATGGTAGTCATTCCAGGTGATGTAATTTGCTTATTCTCTGAACCCCACTGATTTAGACTGTCAAATAGTTTTTTGTTTTGTTGTTATTTCCCCTTTTAAAGTCAAATAAATGTGGTGATAAGACATACATAAATTGTAAGAGACTGTCCAATTAATAATCTCTGCAAATAATTTATTCTTTCCAGCATGTGGAACTGGAATCAATCTGTTGTTGTGATGAGGTGTGTGTGTGTGCCTGTGTGCATGGATGTGCACACCTGTGCATAAATTYATAACTAGCTTTTGCATCCAGGTAATTTTGCAGTTAATTTAACATTATTTGATGAAGCATACACTAGGCGGCGTATAGCAATGTACTCTTTCCATTCGTTTATTATATGTAAACTGTTTGCAGATTTTWGCTTTACACTAATTCTGATTCACTATCTCAAACTTTGTTTATTCAATACTTACCAGCGTCATTACCATATAATTACAGTGTCACTAACAACAAAAATAGTTTCATATGTCACCCTATGTCTTACTTAAAACATTAAACATTCTTCTTAAGAGTAAGATCACTTTATTGGTCAATTGCACATAAGGTCCAACCGAAATGTGACTTTCGCTTTTAACCCAACCCCTCAGAAAGGCACAAATACATACACATACATATACAGGTTTTGGACTGGTGCAGGGGGCTGCCACACTGGGCACCCGGGGACCTGTTGTTGTGGGGGGTTAAGTGCCTTGCTCAAGGGCACAACGGCAGGCAATGGCATCTAGAATTTGATACCAGCAACCCTCTGGTTGCTAGCTCACTTCCCGCCCCATTTTYCCCGTTAGACACAGGATTCGAACTGTCAACCATCCGCTAGGCTACCCTTCACCCCAAACACCTAATTTGCATACCTCACATTCCTGTATGCAGCTCCTCCATTGGCAAACAGTGGCCACACATTGAATGAGAATAAAGGCCCTGGCTAACGGTAACCTTTGGCTCTGACGTGTGAGTGTTTCACCAGTGCTCCAGTGTGGTTGATTGCTGATGCTCGGCGACAATTTGATACTGAAAGCTAGCCCTATCTGGCATGTTAAGTGGTGGTTACTGGGAGAGTGACAGTCCTGGGAGAGTTGCAGTCACTCTACTCTACTCTATCAGTCTCAGCATGGTTGCTAGTGTGGTCCCTCTACTATTAGTCTCAGCATGGTTGCTAGTATGGTCCCTCTACTATTAGTCTCAGCATGGTTGCTATTGTGGTCCCTCTACTATCAGTCTCAGCATGGTTGCTAGTGTGTTCCCTCTACTATCAGTCTCAGCATGGTTGCTAGTGTGTTCCCTCTACTATCAGTCTCGGCATGGTTGCTAGTGTGTTCCCTCTACTATCAGTCTCAGCATGGTTGCTAGTGTGTTCCCTCTACCCTATTTGTCATCAGCATGGTTGCTAGTGTGGTTCCTCTACTTTAGTCTCAGCATGGTTCTTGCTAGTATGTCCCTCTACTATTTAGTCTCAGCATGGTTTCTAGTGTGGTCCTCTACTATTAGTCTCAGCATGGTTGCTAGTGTGGTCCTCTACTATTAGTCTCAGCATGGTTGCTAGTGTGGGTCCCTTTACTATCAGTCTCAGCATGGTTGCTAGTTGTGGTTCCTCTACTATCAGTTCAGCATGGTTGCTATGTGGTCCCTCTCACTATCAGTCTCAGCATGGTTGCTAGTGTGGTCCCTCTACTATCAGTCTCAGCATGGTTGCTTAGTGTTGGTTTCCTCATATATCAGTCTCAGCATGGTTGCTAGTGTGGTCCCTATACTATCAGTCTCAGCATGGTTGCTAGTGCAGTCCCTGTACAACAGTAACTTTCTCCAAGGGAACTGTTGTTGTTGACTGTTGTTATGCAACCTGATACATAGGCTTTAATCTTTATTACAGAAGATGGAGTCCTATTCGCTTGGTGTGTCAGGAAGTAACGATCGGCCATGACATTCTCATTCTGTTCCACTTGGCTCACATCTCCAGTGAGGGAGGCTCAGCCACTACTTAAACCACTTCACCTTGTATTGTAGCTTATTACACTTTGGGTTTCAGGTTGGATTGTTTCTTGATGAATTAACATTTTGTTAATATGCTTAAATGTTTACAGTGTCTTTTCCACGATCTTGCGGTTGATAAGTGAGTGTTGGCATTGCATTGTCAGCCAAATGAAACTGCCTCAAAATCAAACTTCTGAAACTATTTTTCCAAAGATTCAAGAACCCAGCTGCAGATTTTAGTACGAGATGCAGATTACCTAGGGATAATCTAGTGTAGCCTCTTTCAGCACCAGTCCAGGAAGCCAAGGAACATGCAAGACATGCCAATGATCACAGGGACTGCTGTTCTGAAACAGACAGATTAGGGGATTACGGGAGGTTAATAGAACTCACAGGCCAATGGAAATGTGCAGCTTTTCACGTATACATGGATGTCTGGGGTAGAGGTCGACCGATTATGATTTTTCAACGCCGATACCGATACCTATTATTGGAGGACCAAAAAAAGCCGATACCGATTAATTGGCCGATTTTTGCATATATATATTTGTAATAATGACAATTACAACAATACTGAATGAACAATGAACACTTTTATTTTAACTTAATATAATACATCAATAAAATCTATTTAGTCTCAAATAAATAATGAAACATGTTCAATTTGGTTTAAATAATGCAAAAACAAAGTGTTGAAGAAGAAAGTAAAAGTGCAATATGTGCTATGTAAAAAAGCTAATGTTTAAGTTCCTTGCTCAGAACATGAGAACATATGAAAGCTGGTGGTACCTTTTAACATGAGTCTTCAATATTCCCAGGTAAGAAGTTTTAGGTTGTAGTTATTATAGGACTATTTCTCTCTATACCATTTGTATTTCATGTACCTTTGACTATTGGATGTTCTAATAGGTACTTTAGTATTGCCAGCCTAATCTCGGGAGTTGATAGGCTTGAAGTCATAAACAGCACAATGCTTGAAGCATTGCGAAGAGCTGCTGGCAAACGCARGAAAGGGCTGTTTGAATGAATGCGTACGAGCCTGCTGCTGCCTACCACCGCTCAGTCAGACTGCTCTATCAAATCATAGACTTAATTATAATATAAAACACACAGAAATACGAGCCTTAGGTCATTAATATGGTCAAATCTGGAAACCATCATTTCAAAAACAAAACGTTTATTCTTTCAGTGAAATATGGAACCGTTCCTTATTTTATCTAACGGGTGGCATCCATAAGCCTAAATATTGCTTTTACATTGCACAACCTTCAGAGTTGTGTCATAATTATGTAAAATTCTGGCAAATTAGTTCGCAACGAGCCAGGCGGCCCAAACTGTTGCATATACCCTGACTCTGCGTGCAATGAACGCAAGAGAAGTGACACAATTTCCCTAAATAATATTGCCTGCTAACATGAATTTCTTTGACCTAAATATGCAGGTTTAAAAATATATACTTCTGTGTATTGATTTTAAGAAAGGCATTGATGTTTATAGTTAGGTACATTCGTGCAATGATTGTGCTTTTTTCGCAAATGCGCTTTTGTTAAATCATCTCCCGTTTGGCGAAGTTGGCTGTCTTTGTTAGGAAGAAATGGTCTTCACACAGTTCGCAACGAGCCAGGCGGCCCAAACTGCTGCATATACCCTGAACGCAAGAGAAGTGACACAATTTCTCTAGTTAAAAGAAATTCATGTTAGCAGGCAATATTAACTAAATATGCAGGTTTAAAAATAGAAACTTGTGTATTGAATTTAAGAAAGGCGTTAATGTTTATGGTTAGGTACACATTGGTGCAATGACAGTGCTTTTTTCGCGAATGTGCTTATTAAATCACCCGTTTGGCGAAGTAGGCTGTGATTCAATGATACATTAACAGGCACCGCATCGATTATATGCAACGCAGGACAAGCTAGATAAACTAGTAATATCATCAACCATGTGTAGTTAACTAGTGATTATGTTAAGATTGATTGTTTTTTATAAGATATGTTTAATGCTAGCTAGCACCTTACCTTGGCTCCTTGCTGCACTCACATAACAGGTAGTCAGCCTGCCACGCAGTCTCCTCGTGGAGTGCAATGTAATCGGCCATAATCGGTGTCCAAAAATGCCGATTACCGATTGTTATGAAAACTTGAAATCGGCCCTAATTAATCTGCCATTCCGATTAATCGGTTGACCTCTAGTCTGGGGACACAGAAGTGCATTGTGCATTCAATAGGTCCCGATACAAACAAACAAACAAACAAACAGACGATAAGGAACCAACATGCATAATGGTCTGTAGTATGTTAGGTCACTTCAGACCATGAATAGGACTTGAGATGTAGCTATACATGGAGGTGGGACTTTCGTTTCATGCGTTGACGTCAATGGATAGTTGCATCAAACTTGAAGTTATTCTTGCAAATCTCAAGTCACTCTCTGGCCCTTATCTATCTGGAGATTTGACAAACTTTTTTTAAACTTAATGTACTGTGTAGTTCCATACAGAGACAAGCATAATTTCCAAAAATCAAACCCATAGCCTTGTGTGTGGTGTGGGATTTGTTGAAGTCAGCATATTGCATGTTTTGCTCTGTTTAGGAAGTAACACCTCTCCCTATCAGGCAATGATTATCCAATGTGTGCTGGACTCACTAGGGTGGTTTATATAGCTGTTAGCCCAGTCTGTTGACAGCTACCAGTTTGTCAGCTGGGATTCACGGTACCAGTCTGTTGTTGTGTTAAGTGGATCCCATAGTGGTTAAGTTTATATTTTATTTGAAATTACGGGATAGCTGTAAACTGGTGAAACAACACCAAAAGGATTTGGAATATCAAGTTATTCTTTAAAACGGTTCAGATGTTTCTCTAAATAAGTTTCTCAGAGTGAACTAATGTACTGTAGCAATGTACAGTTAGTTACTCGCACTAAGGTAGTCGGCCTACACTGACAACAAAAAAATGCCTAAAAGTWAAATGGGTAATTTTTTACCCACTTGTAAGGACATTGCAACACAAATAGACCAGAAAATATACTGACCACACAAGAGCCTTTCCTCACTGAGACACCAAACACAGTCATTCTCTCCACAAGCASTCCATGTAGACTTGTTCCCCTCTCACCACCTCAGAGTCTCAAGTGAGGACTAACAGTAGATAACAGTGTCTATGTTTTTGCTGTCAGCACAACTTGAACGTCGGAGAACTGTATTTGGCAGGCGAGCATGCCACCGCCTGCCTGCTGTTTGTCATTTTGGGCAGCGAGTGTACATTCTCCCCAAGCAGGAGGGAGTTTCTCAAGGGAACTGGGTCACAGGTTTTTAAGCTCTGCATTGGCAGAGAAAAGCCTCTCCAGGCAGGCGGTGGCTTCTCTCTCACTTGCAGTATCAACATTACCCCCAGGTACTTTGTAAGGCCCGGTTGTTTTCAGCAGAATCAATGTCCTTTTCAGGTCAGCATCCTGAGTGTCTTTTTTTCTAGGACACAAAAAAATAAATCTTGACTTTCTCATTGATATGTCCCTGTGGGGAGGGTCACCCATCCAGCCACAGTTCTGTAACGGCGCATGCCTTTTCTTTTTCTATCACAATACATTCCCTTCTTGTCCTTTTAAAGAGTAAGTGGGGAATAGTCTTCCTATACTATGTGGATAGGGAACATCTGTGTCCTCAACTTAATCTACCAGTCAAGGCCTTACAGACCCAAACTATAGCCAGCACGCTGAGTGTCAATGACAGTTATGGATTCATGCAAATTATGAATAGCAGTGTCATGTTCGTATTACAGTTTTAGATCTTCAATTTGGGCAATTTCATTGTAACTTTTTGCATGTTTACACCTGTGAACCAGTGACTTAATTACTGTCGAGACACAAAGCCAACCAATCCTAGACCAGGAACATGGACATGAAAACCTATTGCTCCATTTTAAGAGACTTTCCTTATTTCCTGCAAAATTAAATGCCTCATTGAAACTTAAATTCAAGAGAGATTCTTAGATAGCAGTAGAAGTTAATGAATGTTATCAGCTGCCTTTGAACAATTGCTACAGCACATCCAATATAGCAAGTGTTTCTTTATCTATTCCTTCTTTGAATTAGGCCTAGAGCTGAAAATCTATTCGGTTTGGAGCCGACCACCGAGTCCAAGCACCACGTTTCCCAGAGGAGACAAAAATATCAAGAGCACATAAATTTGGTCATATAAACACGCCACTGTAAATAGCCCAATGCTAACATTGACATTTTTGAGAGAGAAGAAAGTCTGCCCGGTGCGGTCTAGACATGAAGGGTGGAGTATGTCTGCCTCAAGTCAGGATAACCTGTCAGCGCAAATACCTGTCATCTACTGCTGGGCAGCATCTTTTCCTCAAGCCTCTTGTCTCTCAGCTGCACTTCTGCCAGTGGTTTATGTGCTCATTGCACAATTGAAATAATCAATTTGGCATTTTCTGAAAAATTGACCTTACTCGGGTCGTTGAGGTGAAATAGGCTACATGTAACTATTGTGTCATTACATGAAACATTACATAGGCCGACATTTCCTTGGGAAATGTCTTGAGGAGAAAGCATTTCTGAAACGACTACACGAGAGAATTAAATATGGCGTGTAAATATTACTGTTGGCATAATCAGTGCATTACTGTTGGGTAATTAAAGCATTTTTCATGCAGTTGCTTCCTCTCAATGTAGCTCATATTGACGTTTCCAAACTTATTACATTTGGGTTATCTGTAACTGTGTTTAAGGATTAGTGACTAATGTACTATTATGTAGTACTAGTACTAGTACTATGTACTATGTATTAAATGACTAATGTACTAGAGGCAGCTCTGCAGAGTGGTCACTAGCTGGTACAGCCACAAAGTCATAAAATCTGATTTGAACCCTAACCTTAAACCCTAACCTTAACCACACTACTAACCCCAATGTCTAACCCTAACCTTAAATTAAGACCGAAAGCTCATTTTAGCTTTCATGAAGTTTTATGATATAGACAATTTTGACTTTGGAGCTGGCCGATCTAGCAGAAACCGTGCAGTTCTGCCTCCAGGGCAAGACCCATGACAATAAACGTCAACCTGCGATTAGTACATCGCTGGAACAGCCCTGCACTAACATAGACTTAAGCCGTCTGTGGGGGATATTAGCTGTTTTGAAAGCAAACTGAATTCCATTGGACTTACAATTTTGGCAGAGGGTAAGATGTGATGAGTTGACCTTGGTTACCATCTCTGGAGGGTATGTCTACATAGTTTGGCAGATGTCATCGACCCCTGTCAGAGAACTATTTGAAAGTGTCCTGTTCCATCTCCTCTTCACTGCGTGGGGCTCAGCCGTCACCTTGCGATTGATTGACAAGGAGCATGACCCCGGACAAGTACTGAAATGTTGTGCAGCTGTGGCTTCTAATATACAGATGGATTTTTATTTTATTTAACCTTTATTTAACTAGGCAAGTCAGTTAAGAACAAATTCCTATTTACAATGACGGCCTAACTAAAGGCAAAAGGCCTCCTGTGGGTATGGGGGCTTGGATAAAAAATAAATTAAATCAAAATATAGGACAAAACACACATCACGACAAGAGAGACAACACAACACTACATAAAGAGACCTAAGACGACAACATAGCATGGCAGCAACACATGACAACACAGGATGGTAGCCAACATTTGCTGTTGATTCTGTGCTTGCATGTTGCAGAGAAGGGAACAAAGTTGTATTGCTTTGGTAGGAGATCACAGCTGGTTAGTGAGGGACTGGTCAGTGGTCGCTATGTTAAATGTTCACAGAACCTGAATTACTCAGATGTGACATGTAAACACGTTTTGTTTCAATCATTGACCAAACAGAAAACCAGACTACTGTATTCACAAATGACCATTCTGATAAATTATTCCTGACAACTCCCATTGTGATCATGGATTTCCTGAAGAAATCTATGATTGTTTTACAAGCGTGACTTCAATATATGCCTCCAGCAGCCCACACACACCAAAAAATAACAATGCAGCCTCACTTTTTGCATGATTCAGGGTGGCAGGACTGAGATGAAAGACACTCACTGGTAGGAAATATGCTACTGACCCAGCAATTTGGTACCAATCCCTCTGTTCCACCCGCATGTTCTTCTCCATTGTAACAATCTGAAGGTGCCACTATGTTTGAAACGCAGCAAACAAAGTCCTCTCCTCACAGTTATTAGATATGCTGTACATTTTTTGAGGCATTTATTATCTCAACTGAGCTAATTTCTAATGTAATTCTGAGAGATAGTGATGCATGATCTGCTACGCATGAATTATGATATCAGAGCAAGATCAACTTCTCGCTGCAGGTTGAGATGTGAAGTCTGAACATGGAAAATAAGTATTAGCCCTTTATTCCGTCCACTGTCTCTTATGGGGTCACGTATAGAGCGTATATACTGTTAAGAGTTTTACAGGAGCCCCTCATCAGTTGTTCTCACATGCCTGGCCTCATATAGCTAGAGTGAGTGAGTGAGTGAGTGAGTGAGTGAGTGAGTGAGTGAGTGAGTGAGTGAGTGAGTGAGTGAGTGAGTGAGTGAGTGAGTGAGTGAGTGAGTGAGTGAGTGAGYGAGTGAGCGAGTGAGTGAGTGAGCGAGCGAGTGAGTGAGTGAGTGAGGAGGGGAGCTTAATGCAGTTCAAAATTATGATTAATCATGCATAGTTCCACGCCATTTTCAATGACTTAGCTTTGGGTCCATGCGTGGTTCCTATGACACACCTTGAAGTCTAGAGGTAGGTACAATGAGTGCACATAATATGGTTCATATTTTGTTTCTGTCTTGCTTGCTCTCAGTTCCACTTATTTAAGCTATACTATAATTCAAGTGGATCTATAGAAATCAAATCCTGACTGTTTCTGCCTTGGGTGTCATCTGAACTGAGTGAGAAAAATCGAGAAACCATTAACCTAAGACCAGAAATATGCCAGCCATAATACATTTATAGGAAAAGTAAAAAAGCACCTGTCCCAGTAATCATGGGTTCACCAGTGTCCTGAGTAGCTGGATTATATCGCCTTGCACATGGTGGGATTTGATATATGACAGTATGCCACTAGCATACGGAGTCCGTAACCCAATCACACATACTATTTGGAGAATGCATGGCTTTTTCCAAAGCACAAATAGGTTTTCAGTACACTACACATATGCTGCCCCTTGCAGTACCCACACTAGCTCCCCTGGGAGGGGTATCCATTTCCCAGAGCCCAAATGGAATGAAATGCACAGTGGGCTGTTAGCTAGCTCTTCGGTAAGACTCACTGTAATGATTTGAGCAACTGTGTTCTGGAGATACGTGTGGTGCACGGTGCAGATGGCCTGTCAATGTATTCGGGAATCTCCTTTTTATTGATGAAGGCATATTCATTTAGCAGACTGATTGTAATGGAGCAAGGCTAGGTCTGTCTCATTGGCGGCCATGACTGTCTGACAATGCAGAATGACACTATCAGATATAAAAAGCTTAATATTGTCTCAGGCTTTTCACTCCCAATCCTATTAACGCAAGGACGGTGTAAATCATGAGGTGATACATTTGGAAACATTAGCAACGGGCTATCATCCCTTTGGCAACAGTCCGTGCTAGTGCTAACACGTGCATAGCTACTGATAATACAGTCAGGGTGGGAAAAGGACAAACTGAAAACAAGGTAAAGATTGAGCTACAGCAGCGCCTGAAGGGAGGCCGAATTTATCAACCAATCTTTATCTGAATCAATTGCAGTCTGGGGACAGGTCCTCCGGTTATCAGTAAAGGTGTGAGACCCTTTTTAATTTTCTTCCCAACGGCAAGCCAAACATCTGCTCAGCTGTTTCTCTTAGATGACAGAATTAAAATAACCCAGGAGCCCTGCTGGCTATTGAGATGCCATTGACAAGCCCAATCTATCATGTGTCACCCCATTTGTCAAACTCCATCTTTCATTCTATTCAGCTTGACGGGACAAAGTTTGTTCTACAATTTGTCTCCCCTCCCACCTGTTGACAGGCCTTAGGTCATCGAGTTGGCTTATATCTGGCACCGATTGGAGATCAGATGGTGTCAATGGATTTTTATAGGCCCAGTAATGAGTCAGATACTATGTACATAGTGATGGTAAATAATATACTGTGGTCCTGGGGTACCAACATAACAATCATAACCCTAACATACTGTACCACAATAATTGGTAAGAAGTGGGCCAAGTAATAACTTTTCATCTTATATCACTTGAAACCATGTCAGTACAGTGACGTGAGTGTGAAGGTACTAGACACATGCGTGTTACCTTAGCAAGAGAAAAGTATCTTGTGTAATGTCATGGTGTGGAGCTGTGAAAATAATCATACAAGGCTCTGCTTGTTTTCGCAATATCTCACAGAGATAACGTGTGACAGGAGGAGCTCAATTAAAACGCCTCAAGATATACTTTTTGACATTTTCAAGGTGTGACATTGTTTTGATGGATGTTGTTTTGCAATCATTTCCTAAAATGCATTTGTAATCTACTTCTGTGATTTCTTAATCTCACTAAACTAACTTCCTCAAGATGATGAATGACTAATCAAGAGGAATCTTTCATCTTGAGTGCACTCATACAGTTCAAGCAGCTAGAGGAACTGTAGGGCAGTCAGGGTGTGTCAGAAAAGTACTGTAGATACAACACGTCAACACCTCACACCTGTGAAAAAAATCTTACCTTCCAGTGTATAAAAAAGGCAAACAAAAGGAGAAAGGTGGTATTAGCACAAACCTGACATCATTAAAGACCTGACATCATTAAAGACCTGACTGCACTGTTGGTTAAGGGCCTGTAAGGTAGCATGTTGTATTCGGCGCATGTGACAAATAAAGTTTGATTTTGATTTGACATGGTTGATGAACAAATTATGAGGAATAATAGTGGATTTAAAAAAAGGAAATAAGTACTTCAGTCAATCGAAGTAATTACATAATATCTGCCCTTTAAACTTCCTTTAAATTATAGTGCCCTATGGGTGTCTTAGTAGTCCTCTCCTTGAGGCTTCCTTTCCTTGTCTCTACTGCAATGATGGGGTAGCAGGTAGCCTAGTGGTTATAGCGTTGGGCCAGTAACCAAAAGGTTGCTGGATCGAATCCCTGAGCTGACAAGGTAGAAATCTGTCGTTCTGCTGTTAACCCACTGTTCCCCGGTAGGCCGTCGTTGTAAATAAGAATTTGTTCTTAACTGACTTGCCTAGTTAAAGAGCTACAGCTGGCATGCTCCATATTATTTCACCTCCAGAGTTTTTAGGTCGATGACAGGAAGAGAGGCAGCAACATCAGAACTTTGAGACATGCCCTTTGTCCAAATCACCCTGAAGCAATTGCTACTGTACCTTTTTTTTTAAAACCAGCCATCTGCATGTGTGGAGTCATTTAGAGGTCATAGTTGGGCTCCTCCCATCTCTAGACATAACTGCAGTTTCCTCTCATAAGAGTCACAATGCTTACCAAGATGGAAATTAGCATTTTTAAGACTGCATTTGAATTTAAGTGTGCTTTAGAGCAAACCTCTGTTTCTCAGGCATCCATCTAGAAGGAAATTAGTCAGTCATTTTATCTGTAAGTGCATTCGTACATGAATATTCATGATCTCTAAAGATAAAATCAAAGCTTTTAGTACATGCTTCTGCAATTATAATTCCGCTTTTGTATTATCTTTCTCTAACATTTGTCTTATGCAATGGGTTATTTTTGGAGGAAAACAGACACACATGATTTAGCACCTGTTTTTTTAGCAGCCACAGTTAAATGAAAAAGGCTGTGGGCCCTTTGACGAATTGGGACAGTCAGAAGCTTAATGACCTGTGGAGGCTGTTAAAAAGGGAACTGAACACTGAGTGTTTAGCGCTCGTCTGCCTATGTCATTTGCAGCCTTCAGTTTAAGGAAACTGAAATGTACAAAATCAATCAATCAAATGTATTTATAAAGCCCTTTTTACATCAGCCGATGTCACAAAGTGCTATGCAGAAACCCACCCTAAAACCCCAAATGAGACATTTCACTTGGTTGCACAACATCACCTWAATTAAGGATCATCAACTAGATTTTTTGTTGAGCGTATGGTCGGGGGGCCGGAACATAATTACAAATATTTTGTAGACTGCAAATTGACCGCAAGAAGACCAAACAGATAATGTTTGACGAAAACATAATCATTTCAAACCTTGCTTACRTTTGTATACGATCATGTGTCTCTCTATTATGTGTGGGAATACTTTAACAGATTTCTTAAATTAAAATCCCTTGWAGCTGGTTAAGTGTTTTTACAGTCTTTAATGTCCAACAATAAAACTTTTAAATATATACAGTACCAGTTAAAAGTTTGGACACACCTACTCATTCAAGGATTTTTCTTTATTTTTACTCTTGTCTACATTGTAGAATAATAGTGAAGACATCAAAACTATGAAATAACACATATGGAATCATGTAGTAAAACAGTGTTAAACACATCAAAATATATTTAATATTTGAGATTCTTCAAAGTAGCCACCCTATGCCTTGATGACAGCTTTGCACAGTCTTGGCATTCTCTCAACCAGATTCATGATGTGGTGAACTGGAATGCATTTCAATTAACAGGTGTGCCTTGTTAAAAGTTAATTTGTGGAATGTATTTCCTTCTTAAAACGTTTGAGCCAATCATTTGTGTTGTGACAAGGTAGGGGTGGTATACAGAAGATAGCCTTATTTGGTAAAAGTCCATGTAATGGCAAGAACAACTCAAATAAGCAAATAGACGACAGTCCAAATAAATGCTTCACAGAGTTCAAGTAACAGACACATCTCAACATCAACTGTTCAGAGGAGACTGTGTGAAACAGGCATTTCTGGTCGAATTGCTGCAAAGAAACCACTACTAAATGACACCAATAATAAGAAGAGACTTGCTTGGGCCAAGAAACACGAGCAATGGACATTAGACTGGTGGAAATCTGTCCTTTGGTCTGATGAGTCCAAATTTGAGATTTTTGGTTCCAACCGCTGTGTCTTTGTATGACGTAGAGTAGGTGAACGGATGATCTCGGCATGTGTGGTTCCCGCCGTGAAGCATGGAGGAGGAGGTGTGATGGTTCTTTGCTGGTGACACTGTCAGTCATTTATTTAGAATTCAAGGGACACTTAACCAGTATGTCTACCAAAGCATTCTGCAGCAATACGCCATCCCATCTGGTTTGCGCTTAGTGGAACTATAATTTGTTTTTCAACAGGACAATCACCCAACACACCTCCAGGCTGTGTAAGTGCTATTTGACCAAGGAGGAGAGTGATGGAGGGCTGCATCAGATGACCTAACCTCCACAGTCACCCGACCTCAACCCAATTGAGATGATTTTGGATGACTTGGATACTAGAGTGAAGGAAAAGCAGCCAACAAGTGCTCAGAATATGTGGGAACTCCTTCAAGACTGTTGGAAAAGCATTCCAGGTGAAGCTCGTTGAGATAATGCCAAAATAGTAAAAATAAAGAAGAAACCTGGAATGAGTAGGTGCGTCCAAACTTTTTTATACATATTTTTACCCCCTTTTTCTCCCCAATTTTGTGGTATCCAATTGTTAGTCGTTACTGTCTTGTCTCATCGCTAAAACTCCCGTACGGGCTCGGGAGAGACGAAGGTCGAGAGCCATGCATCCTCCAAAACACAACCCAACCAAGCCGCACTGCTACTTAACACAGCGCACATCCAACTCGGAAGCCAGCAGCACCATTGTGTCGGAGGAAACACCATACACCTAGTGACCTGGTCAGCATGCACTGCACCCGGCCCGCCACATGAGTYACTAGTGCACAATGAGACAAGGATATCCCTACCGGCCAAACCCGGATGACACTAGCCCAATTGTGCGTCGCACCATGTACCTCCCGGTCGCGGCCGGCTGCGACAGAGCCTGTGCTTGAACCCAGAGTCTCTGGTGGCACTGCTAAAAGTGCGATGCAGTGCCATAGATCACTGCGCCACCCGGGAGACGTGTCCAAACCTTTGACTGGTACTGTGTGTATGTGTGTGTATATATACAGTTGAAGTCGGAAGTTTACATAAACTTAGGTTGGAGTCATTAAAACTCGTTTTTCAACCTCTCCACAAATTTCTTGTTAACAAACTATAGTTTTGGCAAGTCAGTTAGGACATCTACTTTGTGCATGACACAAGTAATTTTTCCAACAATTGTTTACAGACAGATTATTTCACTTGTACCTCATTGCATCACAATTCCAGTGGGTCAGAAGTTTACATACACGTTGACTGTGACTTTTAACAGCTTGGAGAATTCCATAGAATGTCATTGCTTTAGAAGCTTCTGATAGGCTATTTGACACTATTTGAGTCAATTGGAGGTGTACCTGTGGATGTATTTCAAGGCATACCTTCAAATTCAGTGTCTCTTTGCTTGACACCATGGGAAAATTAAAAGAAATCAGACAAAATGGTAGACCTCCACAAGTTTGGGTCATCCTTGGGAGCAATTTCCAAATGCCTGAAGGTACCACRTTCATCTGTACAAACAATAATACTCAAGTATAAACACCATGGGACCACACAGCCGTCATACCGCTCAGGAAGGAGACGCGTTCTGTCTCCTAGAGATGAACGTACTTTGGTGCGAAAAGTTCAAATCAATCCCAGAACAACAGCAAAGGACCTTGTGAAAATGCTGGAGGAAACAGGTACAAAAGTATGTGTATCCACAGTAAAACGAGTCCTATATCGACATAACCTGAAAGGCCGCTCAGCAAGGAAGAAGTAACTGCTCCAAAACCGCCATAAAAAAGCCAGACTACGGTTTGCAACTGCACATGGGGACAAATATCGTACTTTTTGGAGAAATATCCTCTAGTCTGATGAAACAAAAATATAACTTTTTGGCCATAATGACCATTATTATGTTTGGAGGGAAAARTGGGAGGCTTGCAAGCCGAAGAACACCATCCCAACCGTAAAGCACGGGGTGGCAGCATCATGTTGTGGGGGTGTTTTGCTGCAGGAGGGACTGGTGCACTTCACAAAATAGATGGCATCATGAGGGAGGAAAATTATGTGGAGATATTGAAGCAACATCTCAAGACATCAGTCAGGAAGTTGAAGCTTGGTCGGAAATGGGTCTTCCAAATGGACAATGACCCAAGCATACTTCCAAAGTTGTGGCAAAATGGCTTAAGGACAACAAAGTCAAGGTATTGGAGTGGCCATCACAACGCCCTGACTTCAATCCTATAGAAATTTGTGGGCAGAACTGAAAAAGCGTGTGTGAGCAAGGAGGCCTACAAACCTGAGTCAGTTACACCAGCTCTGTCAGGAGGAATGGGCCAAAATTCACCCAACTTATTGTGGGAAGCTTGTGGAAGGCTATCCGAAACATTTGACCCAAGTTAAACTTGCCCTCCAAATACACCTCTGCTGTTTTCAACCAAGATCTCAGCGATCACTGCCTCATTGGCCCAAGTTAAACTTGCCCTCCAAATACACCTCTGCTGTTTTCAACCAAGATCTCAGCGATCACTGCCTCATTGCCTGCATCCGTAATGGGTCAGCGGTCAAACGACCTCCACTCATCACTGTCAAACGCTCCCTGAAACACTTCAGCGAGCAGGCCTTTCTAATCGACCTGGCCGGGGTATCCTGGAAGGATATTGATCTCATCCCGTCAGTAGAGGATGCCTGGTCATTTTTTTAAAAATGCCTTCCTCACCATCTTGAATAAGCATGCCCCATTCAAGAAATTTAGAACCCAGGAACAGATATAGCCCTTGGTTCTCTCCTGACCTGACTGCCCTTAACCAACAGAAAAACATCCTTTGGCGTTCTGCATTAGCATCGAACAGCCCCCGTGATATGCAACTTTTCAGGGAAGCCAGAAACCAATATACACAAGCAGTTAGAACAGCCAAGGCTAGCTTTTTCAAGCAGAAATTTGCTTCCTGCAACACAAATTCAAAAAGTTCTGGGACACCGTAAAGTCCATGAGAATAAGAACACCTCCTCCCAGCTTCCAACCGCTCTGAAGATAGGAAACACTGTCCCCACCGACAAATCCACTATAATTGAGAATTTCAATAAGCATTTTTCTACGGCTGGCCATGCTTTCCACCTGGCTACCCCTACCCGCGGACAACAGCACTGCCCTCCCCTCTGCTACTCGCCCAAGCCTTCCCCATTTCTCTTTCTCCCAAATACAGTCAGCTGATGTTCTAAATGAGCTGCAAAATCTGGACCCTTACAAATCAGCCGGGCTAGATAATCTGGACCCTTTCTTTCTAAAACTATCTGCTGAAATTGTTGCCACCCTATTACTAGCCTCTTCAACCTCTCTTTCGTGTCGTTGAGATCCCCAAAGATTGGAAAGCAGCTGCGGTTATCCCCCTCTTCAAAGGGGGGGACACCCTTGACCCTAACTGCTACAGACCTATATCTATCCTACCCTGCCTTTCTAAGGTCTTCGAAAGCCAAGTCAACAAACAGATTACCGACCATTTCGAATCCCACCACACCTTCTCCGCAATGCAATCTGGTTTCAGAGCTGGTCATGGGTGCACCTCAGCCACGCTCAAGGTCATAAACGATATCGTAACCGCCATCGATAGGAAACAATACTGTGCAGCCGTATTCATTGACCTGGCCAAGGCCTTTGACTCTGTCAATCACCACATCCTCATTGGCAGACTCGACAGCCTTGGTTTCTCTAATGATTGCCTCGCCTGGTTCACCAACTACTTCTCTTGATCGAGTTCAGTGTGTCAAATCGGAGGGTCTGTTGTCCGGGCCTCTGGCAGTCTCTATGGGGGTGCCACAGGGTTCAATCTTGGACCGACTCTCTTCTCTGTTTACATCAATGATGTCGCTCTTGCTGCTGGTGATTCTCTGATCCACCTCTACGCAGACGACACTATTCTGTATACTTCTGGCCCTTCTTTTGACACTTTGTTAACAACCCTCCAGGCGAGCTTCAATGCCATACAACTCTCCTTCCGTGGCCTCCAACTGCTCTTAAATACAAGTAAAACCAAATGCATGCTCTTCAACCGATCGCTGCCTGCTCCTGCCCGCCTGTCCAACATCACTACTTTGGACGGCTCTGACTTAGAATATGTGGACACCTACAAATACCTAGGTGTCTGGTTAGACTGTAAACTCTCCTTCCAGACTCACATCAAACATCTCCAATCCAAAGTCAAATCTAGAATTGGCTTCCTATTCCGCAACAAAGCATCCTTTACTCATGCTGCCAAACATACCCTTGTAAAACTGACCATCCTACCAATCCTCGACTTCGGTGATGTCATTTACAAAATAGCCTCCAAAACCCTACTCAATAAATTGGATGCAGTCTATCACAGTGCATCCGTTTTGTCACCAAAGCCCCATATACTACCCACCACTGCGACCTGTACACTCTCGTTGGCTGGCCCTCGCTTCATACTCGTCGCCAAAACCCATGGTTCCAGGTCATCTACAAGACCCTGCTAGGTAAAGTCCCCCTTATCTCAGCTCGCTGGTCACCATAGCAGCACCTACCTGTAGCACGCGCTCCAGCAGGTATATCTCTCTAGTCACCCCCAAAACCAATTCTTCCTTTGGACGCCTTCTCCTTCCAGTTCTCTGCTGCCAATGACTGGAACGAACTACAAAAAATCTCTGAAACTGGAAACACCTATCTCCCTCACTAGCTTTAAGCACCAGCTGTCAGAGCAGCTCATAGATTACTGCACCTGTACATAACCCATCTACAATTTGCCCAAACAACTACCTCTTTACCTACTGTATTTTATTAATTTTTTTTTTTGCTCCTTTGCCCCCATTTTTCTGTCTCTACTTTGCACTCTCTTCCACTGCAAACCAACCATTCCATTGTTTTTTTTAGTTTTTTTTTTTACTTGCTGTGTTGTACTCACTTCGCCTCCATGGCCTTTTATATTTTTATTTTATTTATACATATATTTGTTTGCCTTCACCTCCCTTATCTCACCTAACTTGCTCACATTGTATATAGACTTATTTTTTTTAATTTTTTTTCACTGTATTATTGACTATATGTTTGTTTTACTCCATGTGTAACTATGTGTTGTTGTATGTGTCGAACTGCTTTGCTTTATCTTGGCCAGGTCGCAATTGTAAATGAGAACGTGTTCTCAATTTGCCTACCTGGTTAAATAAAGGTTAAATAAATAAATAAATAAAAAAAACAATTTAAAGGCAATGCTACCAAATGCTAATTGATTGTAAGTAAACTTCTGACCCACTGGGAATGTGATGAAAGAAAGAAAATCTGAAATATATCATTCTCTCTACTATATATTCTGACATTTCACATTCTTAAAATAAAGTGGTGATCCTAACTGACCTAAGACAGAGAATTGTTACTAGGATTAAATGTCAGGAATTGTGAAAACTGAGTTTAAATGTATTTTGTAGGTGTTTGTAAACTTCCGACTTCCGACTTCAACTGATATATAGAGGCGGAGATAACGGTCCTGCTGCTGGGTTGTTGCCCTCCTACGTTCTCCTCCACGTCTCCTGATGTACTGGCCTGTCTCCTGGTAGCTCCTCCATGCTCTGGAACATACGCTGACAGACACAGCAAACCTTCTTGCCACAGCTCGCATTGATGTGCCATCCTGGATGAGCTGCACTACCTGAGCCACTTGTGTGGGTTGTAGACTCCGTCTCATGCTACCACTAGAGTGAAAGCACCGCCAGCATTCAAAGTGACCAAAACATCAGCCAGGAAGAGCACTAGGAACTGAGAAGTGGTCTGTGGTCACCACCTGCAGAACCACTCCTTTATTGGGGGTGTCTTGCTAATTGCCTATAATTTCCACCTTTTGTCTATTCCATTTGCACAAGAGCATGTGAAATTTATTGTCAATCAGTGTTGCTTCCTAAGTGTACAGTTTGATTTCACAGAAGTGTGATTGACTTGGAGTTACATTGTGTTGTTTAAGTGTTCCCTTTATTTTTTTGAGCAGTGTATATACATATATGGCTCAGAAAACTTTGGGGGCCAAATGAAACCATGCCGCCAGTTGGGGAACCCTGAGCTAAATACTCCTCAGACATTAGTCACAGTAAATGTATATGTTTTGGTGGGTGAAAGGCCATATCAATGGGATTAATTGAAGGCCATATGCGTTGGGCTTTGAGGTGTAATGAAGGGTAATGTGCTGTACTGTAGGGACTAATGATAGGGTAATGTGCCTAGTGCTGAGCGATTAACCAACATTTTTGTTATTTGTAGGATTTAATAAAACTAATTGACCGATGTCTGTTAAATTATTTGAATTCCATTTAGTTATTTTTTTTCTGTGAGCTGAATGCGCAATTTCTCTAAAGATAAATCAGATCAAGCACGAACTGTGCGATGTAGTAGGGAGTTGTAGTTCCCAACCGGCCAATATTCTACATTGTTTAGTGAAGAAAACGTGGTAATTAACTACAATGACCATAATCAATTGTGCGCCTACTTGTCCAGTCGGTGTGTAGCAGACACGGATAGGGAGAGAATAATGATTGAGAGGGATAGAGAGCAGTTGCTTCGCGAGGTATCTCYACCTGAAAATACATGATCTAAGTGATTTGATGGTTGGTATTCAGCAGTCATTAAAGTATCCGTAATTTATTTTGAAAAACTACAAAAATGTTGATTTTCAGACCGCATAGCCAGCAGCTCTATAGAGGTGAGATGTTGATTTGGAATTAAATAATCAGTCATAAAATAAAACTAATGTAATATACACAACTGAAATATTTTATTGAAGTAGAGTAATGTGAATAAATTATGGKTAATAAGTGATAAGCAGTAATGGCAGTCACTACCATCATGAGACTTTTCTTAATTGTTTTATTCTGTGTTTTTACAGCATTCAACCCGYATAATGCATAATGCATTTCATGTAAAAACAAATAGTTGAAACTGAAATCAAAGACTGTGATATGTAAAAAAAGAAAATTATCGAACCGGAACTAAACCGACCTCAAAAAGCACTAATCACTGTACTGTTGGTACTAATAAAGGGTAATGTACTGTACTGACTGACTAATGAAGGGCAATGTACTGTACTGTAGGGATTAATGGAGGGTATTGTACTGTAGGGACTAATGAAGGGTAATGTACTGTACTGACTGACTAATGAAGGGCAATGTACTGTACTGTAGGGATTAATGGAGGGTATTGTACTGTAGGGACTAATGAAGGGTAATGTGCTGTAGGGACTAATGAAGGGTAATGTGCTGTACTGTAGGGAATAATGAAGGATAATGTACTGTACTGTAGGGACTAATGAAGGGTAATGTACTGTAGGGAATGGGAGATACCTAGTCAGTTGTACAACTGAATGCATTCACTTGAAATGTGTCTTCCGCATTTAACCCAACCCCTGTGAATCAGAGAGGTGCGGGGGGCTGCCTTAATCGACATCCATGTCTTCGGCACCCGGGGAACAGTGGGTTAACTGCCTTGCTCAGGGGCAGAACGACATATTTTTACCTTGTCAGCTCAGGGATTCGATCCAGCAACCTTTCGGTTACTGGCCCAACACTCTAACCACTAGGGACTAATGAAGGGTCATGTTCTGTAGTTAAAACATCTGTCAACTGACCACACTATGATTTTATCAGAGGGTCATGATTACTGCTCTGAGCTGCTGAGTATACAGAAACCAAMTTACTTACTCACCTGCAGGAATTAAATCAGTGCCCCTTGCAGACTTTTGCACTAAAATACATTACTTTCCATTTTGTAACCCTCAAATTGCTACTTAGGTCAACTACTCTAAATAACCAGGTACAAATACACTTGGCTTTACAAAACCAAGATATGCCAAGTTGAAAGTAATTGGAAAATTGCACAAACACACATGTCCATATTTAGTAAGGCATAGAGTTTTGGCTCTCAGGCAATGGAAAGTAATCGGCTGACTACCTACTTTCATTACCTTGGGCTCTCTCAGGCCACTCGATCCCCACTGCTGCTTCCCTTCCCCAGACAGCTGGACTCTGGGTTATGGGAGCCTGGTGGGGCAGCCATTAATTAGAAGTAGAGGGTAACCCTCTAAAAGAAACAGATATATATCTCGGAGAAAAAAGCAGAGCCATAACATTTTGTTTTTAATTGCCCAGATTAAAATGTTCTTCGGTGCTTGTCACCCTTTTCCTGGCTAGGATTATTTACAAAATTTTCCGCTGCTGAATATCACATTAGACCTTCTGAAAAGCTTTGCCCAGATTCACTTGCATATCTCCAAGCTTATTAAAGGGTTGCTCATAAGTTCTTGTTTTTATTAAAGGATTGCTCATAAGTTCTTGTTTTTATTAAAGGGTTGCTCATAAGTTCTTGTTTTTATTAAAGGGTTGCTCATAAGTTTTTTTTTTATGTACCTACTTTTTTTATGTACCGCCCAATTTTTCAGTCTCCGGCTGCTGTAGGTGGCTGCAATCTGTTTTCAAGGGCATGACTTAGGCAAATTAAATCAGTGTGGTCTTTCGTGAGAAGTTACAAGTAGAGCTTTTCATTTATAAACTAAGATTACAAGTAATGGACTGTGGGAGGAACATGTGTGAAGCTGAGGCTCTCTGTGGAGTGTGAATGTGGGTATTGTCCAAGCTGCAATCGGAGATATAGCCAACCAATTAGTTACCAGCCCAGAGTTGGGCACTTTCTGTGTTAAAAGAATCTCAAAAGTTCGCCCCACCTCTTATACGTTAACTTCACACTTTATCAAGACCTCCACTGTGGAACTATTTCAAGGTGGTCATTGCGAATGTAGTGTTCTGTTTTTGGGTCTAAAGAGCTGCTATGTGCAAAGTGGGACTATGATCGCCATTCTGTCTTCAGTCTCCAACTCTATCAAACAACCTGGATCTCTAATCAGCCTTAAATAGCAGTATGTGGATCTTGAGTCAAGCTGTGTACCAATATGGCCTGCCCAGATAAAACTGTAATTTACTCCAAACATCCAGCTGTCCATTTCAACAGATGTGACTACAAAGGGGCCCGGAGCAGCCTCCGCCATAAGACCTCACAGCTGTGGAGAGAATTTCAAAAAAGATTTGGCCTGTCTGTCAACGGGCTGGTGTTGAGCCAGACAGAGGGTTAGGCTTGTTTCCCAGTGTTTGTAAGACACGTCTCGAACCTCCCATTCTCCTCCTAACCTATTACGTCTACTGTGAAACAAGAATTATCTTTGATATCTACTAATTTTGACGGCTAATGCAGAAATTAAGGCAAATCTGGCCCTCCAACAATGGCAGTGGTTGTTTTACTTTTCTAGATAACTAGACTGCCTTTGATTTAGCCAACAAGCTACAGATCTCAGCTTTGATAGTGTCCCACAAAATATATGTTTAATTGTGAGGACTGGTTACAGTTCGCAGGCTGTCGCTTTCACTCCCAGCAGAAGTATTTTAGAAAGACTATGAAAACGTTCAACTTTTCATTCGTATCTAACAACTTAACGCTGTCAGAAAGATGAGCATAATTGTTATTCACTAGATGAGTCTTAAATACAAAAGAAGCCATTCTGTGGGATTGATCAGATAGCAGCTTGTGCTTCTCTGTGATGGTTGGCACACAGGTGATGTCATGTCTAAGTGCAGACCCAGGGGTCAAGGGTCAGAATCCAAGGGGTCAAGCTGTTGCCTGCACACAAATATAAATCCTGTAGTGAAAGTATTAGTGAGGCGGTTGGAGCGACACCTGATCTTCTTTTTGAAGAGGCCAGACATGAGAGTCTGCACTAATTAGAGGCTTGCCCAAATTGTTGAGGGACAGGGACCATTTGTAACCGGAGCAGAGCCCTTGTGTGGCATACAGATGTAGGATCTTAATTTGAGCCAGTATGCTACAACAGCAAAATAACCCTGCTGCAACAAAAGCAAATTATTATATGGATTATAATTAATGGATGATTTTTGTAGGGGTTATATTGGAAAATCTGTCATTTCAAAGTGGAAATTACAAACGGCAGAAGCCTTTTTAAACCTCAAATACACTACAAGTTTTACAAGTTCTTCTGCAACAGGGTGATCAAATAAACATCCTACATCTGTACGATTCAGTCACTGGAATGGCAAGAGCCAAAGTGTCGAAAGAGTTCAATTTAGATTTGGTGTGTCTCATTTTCACACAAATGCACGTGCTCACACGCTCTCACACACACGCTGGTAGAGTGTGTGTAGAAGAAGACCTCATCACCTCGGCTAACGTTCAACAAATTGCAGTTAATGTTCAAATGACGTTTGTTTCTCTCAGGACCATGCCTTTAAACTGAGCGATTTGTTACAGAGATTTATAGAGAATGCCCCTTTATTACTCAAAGTAATGCAAATCCTGCAGTGGCCCCCACTTCTAAAGCCCTGTTTGAGCCTGCGTGTTTCATATGTCTTACCCAGGGGTATGTGTTTCTGAGCCATAACAAAAAAAAATGCTTGCCTGTATTCATGTGAATTTAATGTGAATCAATCAATATTTCAGAGCTCTTAGGCTGCCATAGCAATACTGTGCTATGCAATACTGTCACAAGCATTAACATCTGCTAACCATGTGACCAATACAATTTGATTTGATTTTGCCTGGAATACCTGGAGGGTTTGCAGGCAATCCAATGSTTCAACCCAGATTCCCTCACTCATTCTGATTGTTCAATCCAAATGCCCCCCATCATAGATTTTGGATGCCAATTTGAGGAATCCCTAATACATATCTACAGGCATCTCATTAAAATAAAAAGTTATTGATATTTCCTCAAACTGTGTACATCAAGTGCACGAACATGGTCTCTGTAAACTTGCCAAATATTCTATATCTGTCCACTAGAAAGATGTGAAAAAATAAAGAGCCAGGTTTACAATCTGTCCATGTTACCAACAGCTCTACAGTGTACCCTCAAGGCAACAGTTGGACTGAAGTCAAAGATAGACTCATCAAGTTGTAATAGTGATACTGCATGGCATTTTCACAAGCTTCACAGTTGTACCGCCCTGCACTAGAACTCTTCCCATGTGCTTGAAAGAGAGAGAGGGACAGAAAGAGATGGAAAGTGATCCGATAAGTTCGGAAGAGTTAAAGTGTCTCAAGAACTCTGGAAACAGAAACATGAATATGCCAGCAGCCATCTCCACCCAGTTACACATGCCCGCTGTCAGGTTGGGCGGTATCTGGTTGGGCCATCCGATAGCGTCCGCGGATGTTTTGCCATGCTTCAGCAGGACGTGCTAACAGAGGGCCACTCCTGGTCCCATGTTGTGATGGACAGAGGACCCGAGGGGAGGTACATATCCTCTGTGGTAGATGGGTGAGATTTCCCCCTCACCTGGTAGGGAGTCAAAGGTTTGAGTCATTCTGTCAATCAAATATCAGTGATTTTTACCATTGATTTTGTCTTCGACACTAGCCATAGTGGTTTATATGTTAAAAGACATAGTCAGTATATGACTGACTCAATTCACATAAGGATGCCTTTTGTAGACTAAAACCAACACAAATACACTCACCTACAAACTACAAACACACATCTACAGTATAACACACACAAAACAGTGCCATGACTCAGCCAGCTTGCAGTCCTCTGTCATCCCTTCCTCACCAGCCGTCACAGTAGCATCAGTGACCTCTCCAGGGATTTCAGGTGTCAAAGCCGTCACGCTTCATGTTTCGTCTCATACAGGAGCATATGCCCGGCAGATTGAATCGTTACAGAAGGCAGTGGTCTCATGCAGCCAAATTATTTTTTAATGGCATGAAAAAATCCCATGCCGTATTTCAGCAACTTTTTGTCTGACCGACTTTAAACCCAAAGGCAATAAATATCCCAAAGCAGGGCCTGGAATTTACTGCACCTGTACTAACCACCCTTAAGCTGTAATAAGCAACAGATGTGCAAGCCATTGCTTTGGCCTGAAAGGAGGAAGAAAAAACAAGAATTCATTGTTGGGTATTGTTTCATCACCTGAGCAAAGCGGCTTGGACACTGTTGTTTAGGGACTCATAGCGACTTTTGATTAGCGGGTAACACGGGTAAAATAAAAACTATTTTGATTCAGTGCCCTGATAGTTCTCGTGTTGTTTTATAGGAAGGGAAATAACTGCCATGGCCACTTAGGGTTGACGTCGGAGACCTAAGCGAGACAGTCGAGGGCGCAGGTGGCACGGTGTTGAATTGTCCGATTTTTGCTGTTCCATGTGAAAATTATATTTTGTCCGCTTAACAGGCGTGACCCTCATGTCAATGCAATCCATAGCAAATAKATACAGTTTACCTCTAACCAGTGCCAACTGGAATGGAGAATTATTACTGTAACCTCTKAGAACCTTCCATTAAACTTGGAGTAGAATGCTAACCGTTTTGTGGGAGTTGAGGTGTTTTGTGGTCTGACATGAATAGTGCTGGTCTATTAGGGGAACAAAAGTTATGTCTGACGTATACTACACCACATGTCTGTTAGATAAGCTCATTGCTACAGGGTTTCTGTAATGTGACACATTTATGATATAATAATGAAAACATGATAATTTTGTAATGTTACAGCAAAGCCAGAGGAAGTTTTGTTATTCCACTGTGATAGGACACATACAGCAAGCCCACAGGCTGCCTTTTCATATTGTGTGTGTGTGTATGTTTGTGTGTTTGTGCGTTTGCATATGTATGTGCATGCTCCTGAGTGTGATTGAGCATTCATGCATGAGTGTTGTGGAATATGACTGTGGGTAATTGTGGATGTGGGCGTCCCTCTATGTCTCTCAATGTGCGTGTTCATGTGAGCACTCACTCACTGTCATCTGTTTTGGGCATAGTAAGGTTAATGTTTAACAGCGGTAGCATAGATCAGAATGGTTTACCCAGTAACGTGTGAACAAAGCACAATGGTAGCACTGTATAGGCCTATTTATTCAAACTCACATCCTCCCTTAATCGTGGTTACACTTTCCTCGCAGGAGAAAAAATAAAAGTGGGTCAAGGAAAAGTCAGGTTTGAGGTAATTCACTCCGGGGACAACCCTCAGATCATTATGTGACATTGGTTAACCTGAAGAGTGAGGTCATCTGGAACTCTGGATTTCACCCAGAAAAAGACAGACCTAGAGGACCACAGTGTTTCCCCCAGCAGCGGTGGCAAAGTTAGCATTGGGGGAAGGGGGTGTGGCACGGTTTTAAAGACCCTCCTCTTGGCCACAGAGACAATGTTGCCGTTTTAAAGTAAATTTTCTGCAATTTTACACGTTGGGACAGAGAGAACATTTTACAGTTTCAAAGAACATTTCCTGCAATTATACACATTTTGCCATGACTTAAGTCTTGTTCTTATGCTATCTGAGTGACTCAATCGTTATAACAAAATCAATGGCGACCACATGCCGTGCCATTTTTTGAATTTCAGATACTTCCTCGGTCTAGTTCTTATTTTGGTGATTATTCTCAAAGATGATTTTATCAAAAATATATATTTTAGATATTTTAGTCGTTTTTAAGTTTACACTGAAAACATTTGACCATTTAGCTCCGGTGCCACGTTGCTAAATGCATATAGGGAAAACGCTGGACCATGTGGCTAAAAAAGGGTCAGTTAATGGAAAAGTTGAAAGGGCGACGTATGAAAGCTGTATTATTCCTGAGAAAGTAATGAAAATGGAGGTTGAATGTACGTATGTAAAAGAAAGATGGTTTGTAATCTCATACTGTACTGTAATCAAAGAAAGGGTTTGTGCAAGTGGAATCTGGCAATAAACTACAGAGGATCAACAAAATTGTTCTAGTTCATATTTTAACAGAAAGACCCATGACAGAAGAGAGATGCATACATATATCCTCTTCCCCATGTATTATAGTAAAGACACGCTGTAACTGTACYATCAGTGGGTTATCGCCAAATGCATCCCATGACATTTTCACATGCAAATAGAACTTGATTTGTATGGTATATCAGACTGTGGTTTTTAAAAGTTCAACATGAAACATAATATCCTTTTTTGTTTTGTGGATAGAGTAGCATATCACTTTTTCTCCCCACGTGTCTAAAAACCTTTTCATCAAGGCCTAACCTCTATTTTCTATATCAATTTCCCCCCCTTTCTCAACGACAGTGAGGCCAGATTTTCCTTTGACATTTCTACCCTTAATTACAGTCTTATTAAACAGGCATTCCATTCAGCGTTTAACAGATTTTTTCCCAGAGGAATTATGTTTGGGAATGGTTCCCAAATGCACATGTCTATTTATAATTGTACCAAGTATGTTTTTCATGGGGTTGGTTGTTCGCTCAACCTACATTAAAACCATGTGTATCCTACTATGCTTACTGTGCCACATGTCCACATCTACTGTATATCTGAGGTTGTGTGTTAAAGGACACATATTTTCCCATTAATCATTATGTACTTTATGAGCCTCTGTGTTCCCCACACTGTAATATAATAAGAAGGTAATTAAAGACATGCCATTGTGATGGAAGGCCTAGGCTTAATAGCATTAAAGGGCCTATCCACTTGTTGCTTCTATAGCCGTTAGAGGCCCTGCCAGCCAATGAATAGCAAGCGAGCAGTCAATCAATTGGGCCCGGTGCTGCCGTTACTTGCACCGCCAGATGAAAAGAGCTATCAAACTTTTTTATGGACATCAAAGACATCAAAGAAAAGTTGGCTGAAGCAACAAGTATGATCTGTTTATCTCTGACTGAGAACATAGTGTTTTGTCTTCTGGAAGAGGTGTATATGAGGTGTACAGCCATGAAATACTGCCTGAAGGGTAATAGACCATTTTCTGTGGGATGATGTTGCACAAAATGCAATTTTTCTATCTCCGGGGGAGTGCAAGAATCATCTTGCCGCAACAGCTCGTTTTACCAAACAAGGTGGCTTTTCTTTTTGCTCACTGTGGTTGGTGTTGGAAGCAAAGATTTTTCGAAGCAGTTTGATTGAGAAATGTTTTGACGTGCTACCGTGTTATTATTTGTGTCGCTCTCTCCTAGCTGGCCTGCCACCAAACCTAAATAAAAACATCAAAGTCTTTTGGACAGAGCCTGATGTAAGTGTTATCTCACCAAGCGGTGTCATCACCATTATAGATCTCATATTTGTGATCGACAGTGCAGTATTTTGTGCCAGAGGAACGGACTGTGGACTGTATTAAAGTGGATCAAAGCGAGTTGGATCTTGGATCAGACTCTTACACACAGTGTCTCTCTGTCGACCACTCCCTCGGTCAGCAATGTTGTCTTTGGACTCTCCGAACACGATTTTGGGGTTGACATTGAATCATTCTTTGAGATTGTCCAGAGCCAGCGCAGTCGGCACTCGTGGCAAACTTAGCATGGCCTGTGTTTTTGTTTCTATCAAAAGCAAATGAGCAGGACATGAATCACGCTTGCCAGATATGAGGCACTCTCCTCTCTTAAAAATATACGGCAAAATAAAGAGTAATTCAACTCAATATGCCCTAGTGTAAATGCCTCCACATGCAGTGCCACAAAATGGTTACACATCCATTTAATCCACTAAGAAACTTCCAATGGCACGTTCCTTCAGCAAAACTATTAACGCCTTAGTATTTCCCCTGTAAGAGGTATCTGTGGGGTCTCACTGACACCATCAGAAACGGCTGTGTTACCGATGCAGAATGTATCATTCCTTGTCAAATCATACTAGGAAAGCAAGATGTATGATTTGTGACTYTTGGATATGTTCACATCATGGTGCTGTCTCCCTCTGGCTTTACCTGACTTGATTAGAAAATTGAAATTCTATACTGCACAATTGAAATCCAATTGTTCATCAGGAAAAGCTTTCCTTCCTCTTATTTCCCAAGGCTGTCTGTTTATAAATCTGTTTGTGACATCATAACACTGTTTCCTAGGAGATTGGTTCAGCTCGCTATTGTTGTCTTGATGGGGGCTCAGGTGGGATGCAGTCAGTATATTATGAACCGGTGGGGCAGCAGACAGAGAGACGGTTTATTGGCAGTGTATTCTCCTGGAGGTGACAGGCCCTGATGGAGAGGGGGAGCGTAGAGGGGCGGCGGGAGGGGTATGATTTAAGACCCCTTGGCCGCAGGTCCCGGGGGCAACCGGCGTAGGGAGCTTGTTAAAAACCCACAGCGCCGCCTTCCATTTTAATGGCCCCCATGTCCAACAAACTTCCTTCCAGGAGTTCATGGAGATGAGATGCGGCGTCACAGCTGACAGCGGCAAGAGATTTGCGGAAATTATAGTGTCTGTGTTAGAAAGGTGCTTTGAGGTTGTTGTTTTCTGCTCTGGTTGTAAAAATTCACTCAAATACCCTACAGGGAAGGACACAGGTGCTGCTTGTAACAACACTTAATCTTTTGTCAAACGGGAGAGTGTTCAGGCAGAATTTTACTTGACTAAATAAATAGTCTAATAGATATATCAGTGTTTGTAATCAATGTTGTAGCAGTTTTTCTACTAACAAAAGTAGATAAATGTCACGCCCTGACCTTAGAGAGCCTTTTTTATTCTCTATTTGGTTAGGTCAGGGTGTGACTAGGGTGGGCAATCTATGTTGTATTTCTATGTTGGCCTGGTATGGTTCCCAATCAGAGGCAGCTGTCTATGGTTGTCTCTGATTGGGGATCATACTTAGGCAGCCTTTTCCAACCTTAGTTTGTGGGATCTTGATTTTGTATAGTTGCTGTGTTACCTGCAGAACTTTACGTTCGTTTTGTATTTTGTTGTTTTTCGGTGTTCATTTTAAATAAGTAAGATGTTCGCCTACCACGCTGCACCTTGGTCTCCTCATTCAAATGACGAGCTTAACAGAAGATCCCACCACCAAAGGACCAAGCAGCGTGGCCAGGAGGAGCAGGGATCCTTGGCCCTGGAGAAAAGGGAGTGGAGGACATCATGGACATGGGAGGAGGTTATGGCAGGGTCTCCTCATTCAAACGACGAGCGTAACAATAAAATAATACAATTTACTGTGATTTTCCTTGTCAGATTGAGACTATAGTGAGCATTACTGTACATTGCAAACAGGCCTTACATGTTCAATGTTTCTTCCCTTGTTACCTACTTGGGCCCCTACTGGCCCGAACCAACTTGTTGTGAGTAAAAAGTTAGTGTGTGTTGATTCCTTCAAGGATCATTTCAATATCCACAGCAACTCTCTGAAACAGTCGGCTGCGTTAGCAGAATTTAAAACCGTGGTCTCCGCATTTCAATAAAGAGGTTTCATAATCATTCATTAAGTTATACTTTTATTACTCCCATGTATTACTTTTTAAATATTATCCGGTTCTGACGATCAATATTTCATAAAAAAGCTATTTAGCTGGTAGCCTCTGTGTAATAAATTATTATTTATCTGTTCGGTGTTCGCATATTTAGCCTGGCAGAACAGTCAGTGCATTCTTCCTTTTTCCTCAGAGATATTAATTTTCTTCATTTTCTCATGTCTTTTTTTCTGTGGTAATATTGTATTATATTGGAGATTTTTCTGTGGTAATGTTGTATTATATTGGAGGTTTTTCTGTGGTAATGTATTATATTGAAGGTTTTTCTGTGGTAATGTATTATATTGGAGGTTTTCTGTGGTAATGTTGTACTATATTGGAGGTTTTTCTGTGGTAATGTATTATATTGAAGGTTTTTCTGTGGTAATGTATTATATTGGAGGTTTTTCTGTGGTAATGTATTATATTGGAGGTTTTTTATTGTATTATATTGGAGATTTTTCTGTGGTAATGTATTATATTGGAGGTTTTTCTGTGGTAATGTTGTATTATATTGGAGGTTTTTCTGTGGTAATGTATTATATTGGAGGTTTTTCTGTGGTAATGTATTATATTGGAGGTTTTTCTGTGGTAATGTTGTATTATATTGGAGATTTTTCTGTGGTAATGTATTATATTGGAGGTTTTTCTGTGGTAATGTATTATATTGGAGGTTTTTCTGTGGTAATGGTGTATTATATTAGAGGTTTTGACGCTTCCACCCCATTGCACTTACCATTTACACGTGAATACAAGGTTTATTATTTTAAGTATGGTATTTTACTATTCCAATAAATGGCCATCCAAAAACAGTTATTGTATGTATATTTTTTTATCTTAGCCTTCTGTATCAGTAGGTTTCTACCATGTGTCCTGAAATGGCCAAAATCTTAAATAAAACCGCAATTACAACCCCAGCAGGGATGAAGTTGACCATTACTGTTCATCTTTACACACTCATCTTCTCTGAAACAGCTCTTCTACCAATGTAAATATAACATAAAAGTAACATTCTCATTTCCCAACAATTTTTCCAAGGTGTCCAAGATTCCCAGCATGAGAAGATAATCACAGTCGTAGGAGAGGGAATGATCCATAGTCCAGACTTCCCATTTACCTACCCCAGGAGTACCGTGTTGGTCTGGAGACTAATGGCCTCCAGTGACAACAGGAGAATCCACTTGTCCTTTGACCAGAGATTCGGCCTGGAAGACCCAGAGGACGGAATATGCAAGTAAGATCATACGCATAAAGGCATATAACATATGCTTATGACATACTGTCAGATTTGTTGTAAAATAAAAATGCAACATACTGAATAGCCAATATAGCCAAGTCAGCATGTTGTGTTTCACCTTGAGATATACCTGATGGGTGTACCGTGCCATTTAATAACTAAATTAAATACATGACGWACCATGACAATACAGTGCAGTATACTGCAACTATGCAGTATGTAGGCCTACATGTCCATCTACAGTGGTAGTAGTTAATCTAGTTTTACTCTATTCTTTAGCCAGCTTTTCATCAGGACTTCCCGAGTTCAGTTAGCATGCGGAGGCACCGGGGAGCATGACATATATCATGGCAGTGTTGTGGTAAATTTTTCAAGATTTAGAGTCAAAGAGGGCCCATTTGTGAAATTGCCTTTTGCCCAGTGTGGCGGCTGATGAAAATGAACAAGTACAGCTCAGAGTGAGTTGTTTTTCCAAGGCCATACGGCGTGGGTGAATATTTCGTCGGCAGCAAGTTCCTCTACATACGGGTCGTGTGATTGGACAAATGACGGAGAGGTCTTTCCCCCCAGGAGCTAAAGTCTGTGAAGGGTCTTAGACCTCCCCTTATTTGATCTAATACCCCCTTTCAATTACTAGCTACCYTTGTCTCTGTTGCCATTCATTAGGAACAGCAGTGCTGAGCCAGTCTGTGATCGATTTCCTTCATGCATTATACTCAGCATCCGGGTGTCAATACATCCAATCTGACTGCCTGGTTGATATGGAGAGATCCTGTAGAAAGCAGAGGGGGAGAGAACAGAGAGTGGCTAGCTATTGTTGGAGAGCCCCCTGATGGTAGTTATGATGTATGACATGACCGTGCCACAGACAGCCAGATTCCCAGAGATGAGATCATACTCAGGCTGATCCTATAGCTGATTCTGGGGTCAGAAGAACCAAAAGGGGGCATTTACACCTTATAGTAAAGGTTGTCTCATCGTGTCCAGAGGTTTCAGTGCTGGTAATTTGACCCCACGTTCAGCCATTTTGGGTGGGTGGATCTCTTTTGATGAATGGGGTCACTGTGTTGTCTGAAGCCCAAGAGGAGGAGTCCCACGGTGGGGAAGAGTGAGGATTGACAGCCTTTGTGCTGGCCCTACCTCCATACAAGACTGCACTAGTTGCAGTCCCAGAGGATGGGAGCAGATGATAACAACATCCTCTTGCACTGTCGTACAAGTCATTGCCACCTCTCCGTTTTTACCTCCCTCTTCTTTCATTTTCCAACAGAGAACATCTTTTATTTGATCAGGTCCCAAGACACACAGTTGGCAGAGATAGCAAACAGATGAATAGGTACACACATAAGCAGAAGCAGAGACATCTTCACAAGTCTCTCTCTCCTTTACACACACACACTCTCTCTTTTACGCACACTCTCTCTTTTACACACACACACACTCTCTCTCTCGCTCTGTCTGTCTGTATCCTCCTCCCCTATTTGATTCTCTCTTACACATGCGCAAGCTAAAAATGAAAAGCCGAAAAATAAAACTGTTGCCGGCCAAAATGACAACAAAAAAAGGTTAATTTGCATAATTTTGTGGAATTAAATTGGCCTGTGTGTATTTTCCTTAGTTATCATGTATCTTATTTATCAAACACAACTATCACACGCACCTGCAGCTCCTCAGCTGGTTGCTGCTGCACTTTTATAAGCCCATTCACTGCGCAACATTTCTAAATGCAATCGTGTGTTAAAACAATTTTGGTGCACGAGTAAAAAGAGCTACTATTTTTATTCATCAATTGGCAATTGAAGCGCGCCTCCCGTTCACCATTCAATTGCAGACAACAGTCTATCAGTGCGTTACCCACCATTTTACAATGTGAGCTGGAGGCAGTATTCATTTGTCTTTAAACTGTGTATGCTTGAACAAGCATTATAACTCCGCCTGAAAAAATGCCCACCGTTTATGGTCACAATAACGCCCTTATTTGCTCTATTTTCATCTCTGTCACATATGGAACCGCTCTCATCAGGTGCACTGTTTAGAATGGTGTTTTCCTACATTTTGGAAAATTATTGAAAATTAAATTTTATTGGCTGCTTCATTACAGGAGTTCCATGTTCTGTGTTAAGAACGTACCAAGAATGGGTCACACACACACACACACACACACACTACACACACACACACCACACACACACCACACACACACACACACACACCACCACAACACACACACCACACACACACCACACACAACACTCTTGTCAGCTCTACCTCCTCCACCACATTGTGTACATCCCCGTCTATCTTGTAGTCGGTGTACCCCCATAGGAATCCAATGCAAGCTAAATATGTAAACGGAAAACATTCACACACACACACACACACCCACACCCACACCCACACACACACACACACACACACACACACACACACAATTATCTTGTTAATTGTGCTCTACCCTACGCCTCACAGCACATTAACTACTAAATAAATAAGAGAATACAAATCCTCAAATCCTTGGTTCTCTAATTAGCAGCAGTAGCCGGGGATAAAACAAATTACAGAGTGGGGGGGGAAACTCCAGAGAGACAGAAAGAGAGAGCCCATGCAGCGAACAATCATCCTCAAGAAGAGAAGAATCTTCAGTAGTTCAGATGCTCATCTACTATTCTGCTTGTCTGAGGGGGGATGAAAAACATTCTTCTCAAATCCAGCGGAGAAAAGTCATATTACCAACCTGTCGGTTGGCATAGCAGCACAGAGACACTTGAGACACACGGCTACAGTGGCTTTAATCATTCTCCAGAACTTTTACTGTATTTCTATAAATAATGTGTTGGAGTGTGGCATTACACATGGAACTATGTAATAAGCAGGTTGCACTGCATTATAGATTAGCCATCTGCCACCGTGGGGCTGTCGGCCTGCTTCACAGTCCTCCAAACCATATCAGGAAAGAAGAGCTGAATATTGACAGCTAATGATGCTTATTGCACTGTGTGTACTGTTACAACATGTAGTCAAAAACCCACATCATAGGTTGTGTAGATCCAGCAATACTGTATGTCTCAAACACAAATGATTGGAAAAGATACAGTGCCTTCAAAAGTATTCATATCCCTTGGCTTATTCCACATTTTGTTACAGTCTGAATTCAAAATGTATAACTTTTTTTTTCACCCATCTTAACATAATACCCATAATGACAAAGTGAAAACATGGTTATAGAAATGTTTGCACATTTATTGAAAATAAAATACATTTCCGTAAGTATTCACACCCCTTTGCTATGACACTCCAATTTCCTTTGATCATCCTTGAGATGTCGCTACAACTTGATTGGAGTCCACCTGTGGCCAATTTAATTGTTTGGTCATGATTTAGAAAGAAACACAAATGTCTATATAAGGTCCCACAGTTGACAGTCCATGTCAGAGCAGAAATTTGACCATGAAGTCTAAGGAACTGTTCATAGATCTTTTAGAGATCTATGAATTGTGATGAGGCACATATTGTGATGTGATGAGGCATATATCTGGGTGTTGAAAGGTTCCAAGAAACAGTGGTCTCCATCATTGGGAAATTGAAAAAATATGGAACTACCCAGACTAGAGCTGGCCGTCTGACCAAACTGAGCAACTGGGCAAGATGGATAGGCCAGGGAGGGGACCAAGAACCCAATGACCACTCTGACAGAACTACAGGGTTCCTTAGCTGAGATGGGAGAACCTACCAGAAGGACAACAGTCTCTACAGCGCTTCACCAATCTGGGCTTTATGGGAGGGTGGCCAGACAGAAGCCACTACTGAGAAAAAAGCACATGACAGCATGCCTGGAGTTTGCAAAAAGGCACATGAAAGACTGGGATCATAAGACAAAAGATTATATGACATCAAACATGTAACTCTTTGGCCTGAATGCATAGCTCTATGTTTGGAGAAAACCAGGCACAGCTCATCACCTGTTTAACACCATCCCTACCGTAAAGCATGGTGGTGGCAGCATAATGCTATTGTGATGCTTTCAGCTGCCGGGACTGGGAGACTGGTAAGGATAGAGGGAACAATGAATGGAGCCAAATACAGGCAAATCCTTGATAAGAACCTGCTTGCGAGTGCTAACAACCTTAGACTGGGGCAAAGATTCAAAGCAATGCTCATATAGCTTCAGAACAAGAATGTGAAAGTACTTGAGTGGCCCAGCCAAAGCCCAGACTTGAATCCCAATGACAATCTGTGGAAAGACTTGCAGATTTTCAATCTCTGTTAAATTAGATAGGGAGGAGGGCAATGAACAGCAATCTTCAAGGAAGAATGGGAAAAAATCCCCAAATCCCGATGTGCAAAGCTGATWCAGGCATACCTGTTACAATCGTCAATGGAAGGTGCAGCGTCGTAGGCGTACATTTTCATTTATTAAATGAACACCGAAAAAAACTGAAAAAATCCCAGAAACGTAACGTCTAGTAGGGCTAAACAGCACAGTACCAAAAACAAGATCCCACAAACTACAGGTGGAAAAGGCTGCCTAAGTATGATCCCCAATCAGAGACAACCATAGACAGCTGCCTCTGATTGGGAACCATACCCGGCCAACAAAGAAATAGAAAACAGATTGCCCACCCTAGTCACACCCTGCCCTAACCAAATAGAGAATTAAAAGGATCTCTAAGGTCAGGGCGTGACAATACCCAAGACGACTCAATGATGTAATCGCCGACAAAAGTGCTTTTACAAAGTATTGACTCAGGGGTGTGAATACTTACACAACCGTTCAAAAGTCATTCCATAAAACATCTGCCGTTTCCAGCTACAATAGTAATTTACAACATTAACAATGTCGACACTGTATTTCTGATCAATTTGATGTTATTTTAATGGACAAAAAATTTGCTTGTCTTTCAAAAACAAGGACATTTCTAAGTGTCCCCAAACTTTGAACGTAGTGTCTGTAAATGAGATACTTCTGTATGAATTCAGGCTGTAACACAACAAAATGTGGAATAAGTCAAGGGGTATGAATACTTAGTGAATGCACTGTAGGCACTGAATAAAATTAATGTTTGAATGGGATTTACAGTATATTGATAACATTAGGTACGTTAACTATTGCATGTGTATAAGAAAACGTTTGCACCTTACGTCTCCCTCTGAACGCCATTGAGCCCCTCCCTTCCTCCTGCGTGACCTTTCCTAAATCAAAGGCAACCATGTCAGGAAATTTGTCAGTCAAGGTTTATTTAACATCACAGCAAATCCCTTTTTAGTTGTATGCGTGTCCCCTGTGTTGTTTTTATAGAAACCAGCTCAAACTGAAACTGTCAGGGAGACGGAAAATGTAAACAATGTCCTCGGTAACCTAATATCTCTATTGGCAGCGCTGAATGAAAGGTAAGTGTGCCTGTCAACAACGCTTGAGTGATTAGTACCAGACTTGACTGTGGACTGTGAAACAAGGGTTTATTGAATGTGGATCATTGGTTCCACAAAATAACAAGACCCACTACCCTGGAACGACTCTTTGAAATTAGGATTAAAGGTTTTCTGGAACTCTGCTGTATTTAGAGAGTGATAAAACAAGGTAAGGTTGTCTGTCCCCTCTCTCCACTCTAGAATGCTAATTGACAACATTTCTGAAACCAATTAATCAATAGAGATACGATGTGAATTAGTTGCTCAAGTAATTTCCATGAAGACCAGTGACGAGTCATCTACGTCCGAAGCCTAAATAGAAATCTGAATATCAACGGTTAACAAAATCGAGTAACAAAACCTATTATGCTGGAATACATTGTTACAAAACACAATCACAGATGCACATTTGTCCTGATTTTGTTTTCCTTCTACTCAATTCCTGAAAGTGATAATGTAATCTCAAATAAAGTACCGATTATTTTAATCGACTGTAATACGACTTTGTAAAGATCTATCAGATTTTGTTTACAAGGCACGGACAAGGTAACTCTTATTTGAGGAGCCAAGAGGCATCGTTGCGAGTGGAGCGCTATGCTACCGCTAATGAGCACAGGTTTAATTAAAAAGTAAATCCAAARCTCAACAAAATATGTATTTGCTTACAGTGTTTAGCCTTAGCCTAATAGACTTGTGCCAGGGTTTGTGTCTGGCCCATTATCGCTAACCAGAGGCGACGACTGCTAATACTTTCCCTCCTAACCCACTTGAGGTTGCTCGCTGAATGATTGCACAAGCAATACTCAGCTTATGTTTTCTTCATTTAATATCGACTCTAAATTATAGAGCTGCCCATCGCTCCCGGCGGAGACACTTTGAGCATTAGGCCCCACCGTTAGAAACCATTTAGTGATAGAATATCCCTTTCTCCTCGGAGAACTGGATGGATGGATGGATGGATGGGCGGGAGGAGGGGAAGGGAAATATAAAACAGGAGGGGGCTGTGTAGGGCAGCTACAGCTCAGTGGGGGGTGTATTAGGGCTCCAGAGGGACAAAGCTAACCTCACAATAAGCAATCACAGGCAATTTATGAAATTGCATCATGCTACATGGGTAAGGTCCCAGATTGAGAGAAGGAACCATGAAAGCCCTTTAGATTTCCACACCAATTCAGTGCCTCAGAGGATATATAAATGTGCCAGCACCCAGTTTGGTGTGTAATGTTCAGTATATGCATTAAGTGCTCTCTTTCAATGCATGCCAACTTTATGTCCTGTCTCCAATGGCAATGTGAATTCAGGGGACCACACATATTGAGCCAATGCTCTCTCTCTCACCTCCCCTCTCTCTCTCGCTATCCCCCCCCTCTCTCTGTGTTCTTTTTCCAGGTATGATTTTGTGGAGATCGAGGAGCCATCTGAGAACACCATCCTGGGCCGCTGGTGCGGGTCCCAGGTACCCGCCAGTCACACGTCCAAAGGCAGTCAGATCCGGGTGCGATTTATCTCCGACGAGTACTTCCCCTCCGAGCCCGGGTTCAGCATTCGCTACTCCCTGCTCCCAATCGTAAGCCACCTTTCCTCTGAGCACACAAACAACACAAAAACACTCCCTTACATAATGACCTATTATTCAATCTGTTGTTCTGTATGTGCAAACCTCTCTCAACGTGTTTGTTTTGACCAGTGTTTATACCTAAGTGCTGTTGTAATAGAAGTCGTGACTGTACGGACATTTGATGCACCTGTGATCCAATCAGACAAGGTTTTGATTAGAGGCAATGGTGCAGAAGTGTTAATAGATTTGGTTGAGATAGGCTCTCAGGCACAGCATGGCCTGCTGACTCTGGTTGGATTCAATCCACGTCTAATTWTTCTCCTCCGACTGATGAAGAATAGCGCTGGAGGAAATACCAGCCGTTTTAGGGCTCCTGACCATATTTTTTCCACTGATTCTAACTTTTTGTTGTACATAATGTTTCCGACATTGTTTCCTATGACCGAATARAGCTTCTGGACATCAGAGCAGTTATCACTAACCTCGATTTGGATGAGGACTTTTACTTCAATGAGTCGGAGGCAAAGGCCCAAGTCCCCGACATGTGGAGAAGGAGGAGGTGGCGCTGTAGAGGCCGGCGTGCAGGGTACCTGACAAGACTACGTCAGAGAGTGGATATACCGCCTCTGCCCTCTGTTCTATTGGTGAACGCGCAATCACTGGAGAACAAACTGGACGAGCTCCGTTTCGAGACTATCCTATCAACGTGATCTAAAGAACTGTAATATCCTATGTTTCTCAGAGTTATGGCTGAACAAGGACATGGAAAATATGAATCTAGCTATTTTTTCTATACATCGGCAGGACAGAATGGCAGYGKCGGGGAAGCTCAGGGGAGGGGGTTTGTGTCTCTTTGTTAACAACAGCTGGTGCGCGGTCTCTAATATTAAGGAAGTCTCGAGGTTCTGCTCACCTGAAGTAGAATAACTCTTGATAAGCTGTAGACCATACTATTTGCCAAGAGAGTTATCTATATTTTTCATAGCCGCCTATTTACCACCACAGATGCTGGCGCTAAGACTGCACTCAACGCGCTGTATAGGGCCATAAGCAAACAAGAAAAKTATCATCCAGWGGTGGTGCCCCTTGTGGCCGGTGATATTAATGCAGGAAAACTAAAATCCATTTTACATAATTTTTACCGGCATGCCATCGGTACAACCAGAGGTGAAGAAACTCTAGATCCCCACACACAGAGACACATACAAAGCTTTCCCTCACCCTTCATTTGGCAAATCTGACCATAACTATATCCTGCCGATTCCTGCTTACAAGCAAAAACTCAAACAGGAAGTATCAGTGACGCGCTCAATACGRATTTGGTCCGATGAAATGGATGCTAAGCTACAGCACTGTTTCGCTAGCACAGACTGGAATATGTTCTGGGATTCATCCGATAACATTGWGGAGTACACCACATCAGTCACCTGCTTCATTAATAAGTGCATCAGACAACATCGTCTCCACATTGACCATACGTACATAGCCCAACCCGAAGTCATGGATTACAAGCAAGATCCGCACAGAGCTAAAGGCTAGAGCTGCAGCTTTCAAGAAGCGTGACACTAATCCGGATGCTACGCCCGCCAATTTAACCATCAAACAGGCAAAGCATCAATACAGGACCATGATCAAATCCTACTAAACCGGCTCTGATGCTCGTCGGATGTGGCAGGGCTTGCAAACTATCACGGATTACAAAGGGAAACCCAGCCRCGAGCTGCCCAGTGACGCAAGCCTAGAAGACGAGCTAAGTACTTTCTATGCTCGCTTCGAGAAAAACAACACTGAACCATGCATGAGTGCACCAGCTGTTCAGGACAACTGTGTGATCAATCTTGCCGTTGCCGGTGTGAGCAAGACCTTTAAACAGGTTAACATTCACAAGGCCGCAGGGCAAGACGGATTACCAGGATACTTAATCAGAGCATGCGCTGACCAGCTCGCAAGTTGTCTTCACTGATATTTTCAACCTCTCCCTGGCCCAATCTGTAATACCTACATGTTTCAAGCAGACTACCATGGTCCAGGTGCCCAAGGTAGCCTGTCTAAATGATTATCACTMCGTAGCACTCAGATCTGTAGCCATGAAATGCTTTGAAAGGCTGGTCATGGATCACATCAACACCATCATCCCAGACACCCTGGACCCACTCCAATTCGCATACCGCCGCAACAGATCCACAGATGACACAATCTCWATTGCACTCCACACTGCCCTTTTCAATTACCGCACGGCAAGTGGTACCGGAGCACCAAGTCTGGGACCAAAAGGCTCCTGAACAGCTTCTACCCCAAAACCATAAGACTGCTGAACAGTTAATCAAATGGCTACAGGGACTATTTGCATTGAACCCCTTGTTATGTTATGTTTATTTTTTTACACTGAAATTCTTGCACTGGTATTTGCACAACTACTAGACTCTACCCACACACTCACACATACTAAGAATGACACACACACACACACACACACCACACACACCACAACACACACACACACACACACACACACACACACACACACACACACACCACACACACACACACACACACACACAACACAACAACACACAGGCATATTGACACCAACACACACTTACACATACACACTTTCACACTCTTCAAATATGCTGCTGCTACTTTGTTTATTATCTCTCCTAATGGCCTAGTCACTTTTACACCTATGTACGTACATGTACATTACCACAATTACCTCAACTACCTCGTACCCCTGCACATTGACTCTGTACCGGTACTCCTTGTATATAGCCTCATTATTGTTATTTTATTGTTACTATTTCCTTATTATATATTTTTTTACATGTGCTTTGTTGGGAAAGGGCTCGTAAGAACGCATTTCACAGTAAAGTCTACACCTGTTGTATTTGGTGCATGTGACAAATGAAATTTGATTTGATATAAAACATGGATTAAGAGCTGGATCCAACTATTAGCTTTGGACTTGTGTCTGAAATAACAGGTTTTAACATGGCTCTCTCATTCTGTCTCTCTTTCTCTCCGTTTCTTCCATCCTTTCTCTCTCAATTCAGTCAGCCTCTATTGGCAGGATGTGTGTCAATAGTCCCATTTTAGATAATGAAAGATCACATTACTCTGTCTGTCTGTTTACATCCTACGTCTCGCATCCTATTCGCCTCTCCTCTTTCTCTCTCTAAACCCTATCTCACTTTTTTTCCTTTCCTGACCCCTGTCTTCTCTCCAACATTCCCCTCCCCTCTCTTCTCTCTCCTTCATTCTCTTTCTCCTCATCCCAGACCACACACATAGAGGCCCCTTAATGCCCACACAATTCACTTACGGAAAAACCCAGAGATAAACTGAAGTGAAGACTGCCATGTTTTAACCTGTCATGTTGCAGTTGTGTGCGCCTCACTCTAAGTAAACAACTCTTCCCTTCATCAATCCGTAATGGCCTGCAGTGCAGATAAATCATTTCTGTTACTGACAGGCACAAATGGGAAAAGGAGGTCAGCAACGGTGCATCTTTTTGTCTGTTTTCCCTTTTTTCTGAGAACGAGACAGGTTTTTTTTTTCATGCGCTTTTGCAGTTTTCTTTTGGTTTATATTTACCACATTTTTTCACTTGGTTTTATTGACTTTGCTCTCTTTTTGGTAGATGAGCTGACACTTCCACGTATTTCTTTAAACAAATGCATTTCCTGTACTTTCTGACTTTTTTCGGGTTTCTGATACTTTTTTCAGAATCTCAAGTATACAGCTGCCTAACATGTTGTCCTTCTTCTAATAATGTGAGCCATGACTCTTTTCACCCMAAATTCTACCTAAAAGTTTGCTATATACTTTCATACCATAAAGATGGTCAAATGTGGAGCTGAGTCCTTATTCTACACCGTATAGTGTGTACAACCAGTTATATTCATTAGATGAAATCTGGAGGCCAATATGCTTAACTGAAGGGACTCACCCACACATGCATACACATAAACAAAGGCCTGTCTTAATACTAAGAGCCTTTCATGCAATTTTCCCTAAGCATTATAATAATTGACATTCATCTGGTTGTGTAATAACTTGTAACCCATTTTCTGCAATAGGAAACAGTACAGAGGAAGCCATTTGTGTTCATTAACCTTTAATGATATCTGTCAAGACTAATAGTATGCTGGGCCGATCATAGTTAACCCTAATTTTGCACATACACTCTTAGAAAAAAGTTTTTCAAAAGGGTTCTTTGGCTGTCCTCATAGGAGAGTCCTTTTTTGGTTCCAGGTAAAAACCTTTTTGGTTCCAGGAAGAACCCTTTTAGGTTCTAGATAGCACTTTTTTCCCCCAGAGTGTAGAGGCCTGTGTGAATGTGAGTAAAACTGATGTCATCAACTTCAGCCATGTTCCAGTTTAAAGGTGATCCATTTGGATTGTTCAATGACCCAAAGTGTCATTAGATCAGACCTTTTCAGAAGTCATGCAGATCTAGATTAAAAACATCCTATCCAGTGACATGAGACCCTTTGCTAGCCATGCTCCCTCCCTTGGCCAAGACTGTTTAGTCAGGCTGAATTATCCAAATATGTTTTCCTATCACTGAATACGGTTACAGTTGAAGTCGGAAGTTTAAATACACTTAGGTTGGAGTCATTAAAACTYGTTTTTCAACCACTCCACAAAGTTCTTGTTAACGAACTATAGTTTTGGCAAGTCGGTTAGGACTTTTAATTTGTGCATGACACAAGTAATTTTTCCAACAATTGTTTACAGACAGATTATTTCACTTATAATTCACTGTATCACAATTCCAGTGGGTCAGAAGTTTACATACACTAAGTTGACTGTGCCTTTAAACAGCTTGGAAAATTAGAAGCTTCTGATAGGCTAATTGACATCATTTGAGTCATATGGAGGTGTACCTGTGGATGTATTTCAAGGCCTACCTTCAAATTCAGTGCCTCTTTGCTTGACATCATGGGATAATCAAAGAAATCAGCCAAGACCTCAGAAAAAAGACCCCCAAAAGTCTGGTTCTTCCTTGGGAGCAATTTCTAAATCCCTGAAGGTACCACGTTCATCTGTACAAACAATAGTACGCAAGTATAAACACCATGGGACCACGCAGCCTCATACCACTCAGGAAGGAGACGCGTTCTGTCTCCTAGAGATGAACGTACTTTGGTCGAAAAGTGCAAATCAATCCCAGAACAATAGCAACGGACCTTGTGAAGATGCTGGAGGAAACAGGTACAAAAGTATCTATATTCATAGTAAAATGAGTCCTATATTGACATAACCTGAAAGGCCACTCAGCAAGGAAGAAGCCACTGCTCCAAAACTGCCACTGCTCCAAAAAAGCCAGACTACGGATTGTAACTGCACATGGGGACAAAGATCATACTTTTTGAAGACATGTCTATGGTCTGATGAAACAAAAATAGAACTGTTTGGCCATAATAACCATCGTTGTGTTTGGAGTAAAAGGGGGAGGCTTGCAAGCCGAAGAACACCATCCCAACCGTGAAGCACGGGGGTGGCAGCATCTTGCTGTGGGGTTGCTTTGCTGCAGGAGGGACTGGTGCACTTCACAAAATAGATGGCATCATGAGGTGGGAGATTTTGTGGATATATTGAAGCAACATCTCAAGACATAAGTCAGGAAGTTAAAGCTTGGATGCAAATGGGTCTTCCAAATGGACATGAAAGTTGTGGCAAAATGGCTTAAGGACAAAAAGTCAAGGTATTGGAGTGGCCATCACGAAGCCCTGACCTCAATCCTATAGAAATTTGTGGGCAGAACTGAAAAAGCATGTGCGAGCAAGGAGGCCTACAAACCTGACTCAGTTACACCAGCTCAGGAGGAAGGAGGAATGGGCCAAAATTCACCCAACTTATTGTGGGAAGCTTGTGGAAGGCTTACTGAAATGTTTGACCCAAGTTAAACAATTTAAAGGCAATGCTACCAAATACTAATTGAGTGTATGTAAACTTCTGACCCACTGGGAATGTGATGAAAGAAATAAAAGCTGAAATAAATCATTCTCTCTACTATTATTCTGACATTTCACATTCTTAAAATAAAGTGGTGATCCTAACTGACCTAATTCAGGGATTTTTACTACGATTAAATGTCAGGAATTGTGAAAAACTGAGTTTAAATGTATTTGGCTAAGGTGTATGTAAACTTCTGACTTCAACTGTACATGCACTCAATAATGCGATAATTGTGGCTAGTCAGATTAATATAGTAGTTAGATTAAAATGTTTACATACTTTGCAAGAAGAACGATTTCCCTAAAAATCCTGTTTACATGGACACATCTGAAATCAGGCTACCTGATGGAACTCTGATAAATGCAGAAAATCGGCAATCAAAATAGACGTTCTACCACAGTGAACATGTTATTTTGGACATATCAAATCAAATCAAATTTTATTTGTCACGTACACATGGTTAGCAGATGTTAATGYRAGTGTAGCGAAATGCTTGTGCTTCTACATAGAAGTAGAACTACATAGAAGTAGTTTTAACATACAAACTTTATAAGACGCATACATTCAGTTGTTCCAAACACACTTCACTCATGCTAAAGAACTACATAGAAGTAGTTTTAACATACAAACTTTATAAGACGCATACATTCAGTTGTTCCAAACACACTTCACTCATGCTAAAGAAGGAGACACACTYGKCTGGTGCTAGCACATGTGCAGATCAAATTCACAGCTGGAACGTCGATTTAAGGTTTTTACATGTCCTAATAATTCGAAAGACTGCGCAGAAAACCATGTGTTTTTAATCTGTGTATGGTTACTTCGATTTTGACCTTACGCCAATGAGCAGAGTAAGGTGTTTACATGACTTTTGCCATGTAACCTTTTAGTTAACTAGGCAAGTCAGTTAAGAACAAATTCTTATTTACAATGACGGCCTACACCGGCCAAACCCGGACGACGCTGGGCCAATTGTGCGACGCCCTATGGGACTCCCAATCACGGCCGGTTGTGATACAGCCTGGATTTGAACCAGGGTGTCTGTAGTAACACCTCTAGCACTGAGATGTAGTGCTTTAGACCGCTGCGCCACTCGATAGCCCGACATGGCCGATTGCCAAATTCAGTTTAATATCGAAATATTAGTGTGCATGTAAACATACTCAATGCCTTTGAGAACATTATGATCCCCCGAATCATAAATCTCACAAGGTTTTTTTGAGAGTAGACCTTTGATGATACTACACAATTTTGGGCATTGAAAAACATTTGTGGCATTGACAACTGGATTGGTGCTGCCGTGATTTCCGCTCCAATATCCCATCTCACTTTACACATCAACGATTACTGGAAGGTAATTTCTGATGCATATCCTCCAGAAATGATTTAATAGATATGTTTCTCTTTGATGTGTGATACCCTGCTCAGAACATTATTTATTTCCCCGAGGTGTTTACTAAAGCATTTGTGCATGCCCGGACCTTTCAATCTCTGCTAAACGAGTTTCATTGTCTCCTGTGGAACAAAGGCATTGTTCATCTTTTTCAGTTCATGCTAAAAAGAACGAGCAGCTTTGGTGTTTAATCATCCTTCCATATAGCACCATATTGATGTTGTCAGAAAGACCAGATGGGACTTGATTTTTGTATAGTTTCTCTCCTTTATCTTCAAGACGAATATCAGGAGAGAGAGTTATAAAGCAGATAGATTTACAGAGAATAAGGAYCTTACTGATTTGAATGCATCTTTTTACAGAACAATGTCCCCAGTGACACCTGTCAATCCATACAGAATAGGTCCTCCACCAAATTCACGGCACACCAACATCAACTTGCTTTGCTTAGTCTCCCATCCAAGCACTGTACAAGTTCTAAGATAGATCATGAATGCATTTATTTATGTATGTGAAAGTCATGAGGGGAGAGAAGATGAGGACAGCTTTCTTCTGCTCTAGTTGTATGTTTTATTCACAAACCACAGATCATCTGAAATTTCGCCTACAGTCAATCAAACCAGGATCTGAGATCTAGTAGTATTTTATTAGCTAAAGCAGCAGTTTCTCTTCTGAACCCTAGGTGAACTTTTCTGTAGTCTTCATCAATCCTAATCAGAATGAGTAAATACTAATTACCTTATTAAATACCGTAAACCATTTACTACACTGGCACTCCAAACCTCTGAATCCATAACCTTGTAAGAATCCAGTTTGCTGTATGATTTTTGCCTCTTAAACAGTGATTCTCAAAAGCAATGTTGATCTGTCCTAAGGTCTACAATTTGTCCATTTGTTTTTGCTCTATGGTAGAACTGTTTTTTTATTCTAGTGGAAGGGAAGGAGGTGTGTTTTGGCTTAGTCTCCGGCGTACAGTGCACATCAAGAGGCATGGCTGGATCGTGAGGGGCTATATATAATGTCCAATAGGGGGAGAGTATTTGTGTTACCTACAATTCTACCACCATGCTGTTTTCTCCATGTCACTGCTGGTTTAAGTTGTTGATGATTAGGGGATCTGTGGTAGTACATTATACAGTGAAGGAAAAAAGTATTTGATCCCCTGCTGATTTTGTACGTTTGCCCACTGACAAAGATATTATCAGTCTATAATTTTAATGGTAGGTTTATTTGAACAGTGAGAGACAGAATAACAACAAAAATATCCAGAAAAATGCATGTCAAAAATGTTATAAATTGATTTGCATTTTAATGAGGGAAATAAGTATTTGACCCCTTCTCAATCAAAAAGATTTCTGGCTCCCAGGTGTCTTTCATACAGGTAACGAACGGAGATTAGGAGCACACTCTTAAAGGGAGTGCTCCTAATCTCAGTTTCTTACCTGTATAAAAGATACCTGTCCACAGAAGCAATCAATCAATCAGATTCCAAACTCTCCACCATGCCAAGACCAAAGAGCTCTCCCAGGATGTCAGGGACAAGATTGTAGACCTACACAAGGCTGGAATGGGCTACAAGACCATCGCCAGCAGCTTGGAGAAGGTGACAACAGTTTCTGTGATTATTCGCAAATGGAAGAAACACAAAAGACCTGTCAATCTCCCTCAGCCTGGGGCTCCATGCAAGATCTCACCTCGTGAAGTTGCAATGATCATGAGAACGGTGAGGAATCAGCCCAGAACTACACAGGAGGATCTTGTCAATGATCTCAAGGCAGCTGGGACCATAGTCATCAAGAAACAATTGGTAACACACTATGCCGTGAAGGACTGAAATCCTGCAGCGCCCGGAAGGTCCCCTGCTCAGAAAGCACAATACATGCCCGTCTGAAGTTTGCAATGAACATCTGAATGATTCAGAGGACAACTGGGTGAACGTGTTGTTGGTCAGATGAGACCAAAATGGAGTTCTTTGCATCAACCCAACTTGCCGTGTTTGGAGGAGGAGGAATGCTGCCTATGACCCAAGAAACCATCCCCACCGTCAAACATGGAGGTGGAACATTATGCTTTGGGGTGTTTTTCTGCTAAAGGGACAGGACAACTTCACCGCATCAAAGGGACGATGGACGGGGCCATGTACCGTCAAATCTTGGGTGAAAACCTCCTTCCCTCAGCCAGGGTTTGAAAATGGGTCGTGGATGGGTATTCCAGCATGACAATGACCCAAACACACGGCCAAGGCAACAAAGGAGTGTCTCAAGAAGAAGCACATTAAGGTCCTGGAGTGGCCTAGCCAGTATCCAGACCTTAATCCCATAGAAAATCTGTGGAGGGAGCTGAAGGTTCGAGTTGCCAAACGTCAGCCTCAAAACCTTAATGACTTGAAGAAGATCTGCAAAGAGGAAGTGGAACAAAATCCCTCCTGAGATGTGTGCAAACCTGGTGGCCAACTACAAGAAACGTCTGACCTCTGTGATTGCCAACAAGGGTTTTGCCACCAAGTACTAAGTCATGTTTTGCAGAGGGGTCAAATACTTATTTCCCTCATTAAAATGCAAATCAATTCATAACATTTTTGACATGCGTTTTTCTGGATTTTTTTGTTGATATTCTGTCTCTCACTGTTCAAATAAACCTACCATTAAAATTATAGACTGATCATTTCTTTGTCAGTGGGCAAACGTACAAAATCAGCAGGGGATCAAATACTTTTTTCCCTCACTGTAAGTGCTGTAGACTGAGATKAAGCCATTTAGATAGGATACATACTGTACCTCTGTAATGCAAAGCAACTGCTGGGTGTGGAGGTTTCTCAGGTGAATGTCTGGGATTTGAATTCTTTACACTAGACTGGGATTGAATCAACTGCAGATAGTGGATTTCTGGGAAGCACTTTCATATTTGCATTAGTTTTTGAAGACCAGCTTGGGATAGAGGGGAGTTGACACTTGGTTTATAGACTAAATATATACAGTAGTAGGAAGATATGTACAGCATGCCGAACACATACATATGTCATGTATATTGAACCTGCATGCATACATACAAATCCTTCAGAAAGTATTCACACYCCTTGACTTGTGGCAAAGCAATTCACTTTTTGTCCTGAATACAAAGTGTTATGTTTGGAGCAAATACATATTTTCAAGCATAGTGGTGGCTGCATGATGTTATGGGTATGTTTGTAATCGTTAAGGACTGGGGAATTTTTGCTCTCCTGCTCTCCGCAACACGGAGAGCGTGATCACACAGTCTTCCGGAACAGCTGGTGTTCTCATGCATGTTTCAGTGTTAAATACCGCGAAACAAGTATTGCAGTAGTTTAGCGTGTCTGGTAGGCTCGTGTCACTGGGCAGCTCACGACTGTGCTTACTTTTGTAGTCTGTAATGGTTTGCCAGCCCTGCCACATCCGACGGGCGTCAKAGCCGGTGTAGTGCGATTCAATTTAAGTCCTATATTGACGCTTTGCCTGTTTGATGGTTCGTCGGAGGGCATAACGGGATTTCAGGTTAGAGTCCAGCTCCTTGAAAGCGGCAGCTATAGCATTTAGCTCAGTGCAGATGTTGCCTGTAATCCATGGCTTCTGTTTGAGGTATGTACATATGGTCACTGTGGGGACGACGTCATCGATGCACTTATTGATGAAGCCAATGACAAATGTGGTGTACTCCTCAATGCTATCAGAGGAATCCCGGAACATATTCCAGTCTGTGTGCTAGCAAAACAGTCCTGTAGCTTAGCATTGGCTTCATCTGACCACTTTTTTATTGATCTTGTCACTGGTGCTTCCTGCATTAATTTTTGCTTGTAAACAGGAATCAGGAGGATAGAATTATGGTCAGATTTGCCAAATGGAGGGCGAGGGAGGGCTTTGTATGCGTCTCTTTGTGTGGAGTAAAGGTGGTCCAGAGTTTTTTTCCCTCTGGTTGCACATTTAACATGCTGATAGAAATTTGGTAAAACGGATTTAAGTTTCCCTGCATTGAAGTCCCCGGCTACTAGGAGCGCTGCCTCTGGGTGCGCAATGTCTTGTTTGCTTATGGCGGAATACAGCTCATTCAGTGCTGTCTTAGTGCCAGCCTCAGTCTGTGGTGTTATGTTAACAGCTACAAAAAATACAGATAAGTCTCTAGGTAGATAGTGTGGCCTACAGCTTATCATGAGATACTCTACCTCAGGCGAGCAATAGCTCGAGACTTCCTTAGATATCGTACACCAGCTGTTATTTACAAAAATACATAGTCCGCCGCCCCTTGTCTTACCAGACGCTGCTGTTCTGTCCTGCCGGTACAGTGTATAACCAGCCAGCTGTACATTAATTGTGTCGTCGTTCAGCCACGACTCCGTGAAGCATAAGATATTACAGTGTTGAATGTCCCGTTGGTAGTTTAATCTTCCTCATAGGTCATCGATTATTATTCTCCAAAGATTGCATGTTTGCTAGCAGAATGGAAGAAAGTGGGGGTTTATTCAATCACCTACRAATTCTCAGAAGTCAGCCCACCCTCTGGCCCCCTTTTCTCCACCTCTTCACGCAAATCACGGGGATCTGGGCCTGTTCCCGAGAAAGCAGTATATCATTCACGTCKAGCTCGTCAGACTCGTTAAAGGAAAAAAAGTATTCTGCCAGTCCGTGGTGAGTAATCGCAGTCCTGATGTCCAGAAGTTATTTTCGGCCATAAGAGACGGTAGTGGCAACATTATGTACAAAATAAGTTACAAAATAAGTTACAAACAACGCAAATATACGAAGAAATAAAACACAATCGGTTGGAGACACGTAAAACGTCAGCCTTCTTCTCTGATGCCATCTTATGGTGGCGTTATGGCGTTGGAGCCATGGGAGGCCGAGGRTGATCTTGTGAGCTGGTGCACTAGTGATGAAGAAAGGGATGTTTTCCTGATGAATGGACTCAACAGTGAGGTTGAGTGGTGTGCTGACGTGTGTGATGGTTCCCGGATCCTTGTGGCCGATTATCAATGGTTGAAACGGAGACGAGAGCRCATATGAGGGGATGTTCAGAGAGGAGGCAAGGGTCTGGTCAATAAAGTTCCCCTTGGCACCGGAATCCACTAGCGCTGTAGAAACAGTACATGAGGGACAGCCAGCTAGTGTGATCGACACTAAAAAGGGTTTAACAGAAACTGATGAAGATGGGATACTCACACCTGCCCAGGGAGGTGGAAGATAACGCGACCGCCCCTCTGCTCTTGTGGATACCGATTTGGGATATACCGGACACTGCTAAAGCTGGTGCCCCCTTGACCACAATAGAGACAGAGCATCCGATGTCTYCGTCTGCGTCGCTCCACCCCGGGAAGGCAAGTGACCGCTGCCTCCATAGGTTTCATTTCTGCTACAGAGTATTCACTGAGGGAGGTTGAGGGAGATGTGGGTACCAACGCTCCCGAAGTAGATTATCCAACCGAATGGCCATCGCGATGAGTGCGTCCAAGGAGAGGTTGTCGTCCCGACATGCCAGTTCCGCTTGGACCTCCTCTCGCAGTCCTCTTCAGGAATAGMGTATGGAGCGTCGGCTCATTCCATCCGCTAGATGCTGCTACTGTCCAGAAGGTGAGTGCGTACTCTGCAGCGGCCTTGTCATCCTGCCATAGTTGGATTAGGCGCTCACCCCCCTCCCTGCCCTCCGGTGGTTGATCAAAAATACCTCTGAACAGAGCCTTGAACCCCCTCATACGAAGCCAGCTCCTCCTCTTCTCTCCCCCAGACGGCCGTGGCCCACTCCAATGCCCGCCCAGTCAGCAGAGTAATAACCATGGCTAGCTTGGGGGCTCCCCTCTGACAAGGACAAACAGGCATCGCTGACCTGGGCGGACTGATGTGCTGGCTCGCTGGGTCGACTGGTGGCAGAGCATCCTCCGCTAGTGGGAGGCAACGCCTCTCAGGCATGTCCGAGACGTGGAAGACTGCGAAGAACCTCTTCCATAGCCGTGCACGGTTGCGCCAGCTGGTCGTGGTGCTTACGAAGTAGCAATCCCTGTTCATCGACTGTCTGGGAGATGTCCTGATTTCCTGCTGCTTCCATTTGGTGAGTATTCTGTCACGTGGATGCTGGGAGTCTGGAAGAAAGTGCCGGTGGTGAGTTTAATAATAAACGGAACGTGGAACAATACAAGATAGACGAGCAGCGTACAGACATGAAACACATAGTTAATACTGCCTGGGGAATGGAACTAAGGGAATGACAGAAATAGTGGAGGTAATCAGTGAAGTGATGGAGTCCAGGTGTGCCTATTGATGAAGCGCAGGTGGGCGTAATGATGAATGCCAGGTGCGCGTAATGACGGGTTGCCTGGACCGGTGGTTAGTGAACCGGCGATGTTGAACACCGGACGGAGGAGCAGGAGTAGATGTGACAAGAGCATTCTGCAGCGATACACCATCCCATCTGGTTTGCGCTTAGTGTTACTATCATTTGTTTTTCAACAGGACAATGAACCAACACCTCTCCAGGCTGTGTAAGAGCTATTTCACCAAGAAGGAGAGTGTTGGAGTGCTGCATCATATGACCTGGCCTCCACAATCACCCAACCTCAACCCAATTGAGATGGGTTGGGATAGGTTGGACCGCAGAGTGAAGGAAWACCAGCCAACAAATGCGCAGCATATGTGAGAACTCCTTCAAGACGGTTGGAAAAGCATTCCAGGTGAAGCTGGTTGAGAGAATGCCAAGAGTGTGCAAAGCTGTCATCAAGGCAAAGGGTGGCTACTTTGAAGAATCTCAAATATAAAATATATTTTGATATGTTTCACACTTTTTTGGTTACTACATGATTCCATATGTGTTATTTCATAGTGTTGATGTCTTCACTAGTATTCTACAATGTAGAACATAGTTAAAATAAAGAAAAACCCTTGAATGAGTAGGTGTTCTAAAACTTTTGACTGGTACTGTACCTAAATACTGCCAACATCCATCTGTCCATCCATCCATCCACACATTTAATATTTGAGGGTATTGATAGATTGACAGAGCAAGAACAAGGCGGCCTGTCATTCATGTTATGACTCGGGGCAGCCAAGTGTTGTGCCAGCAAGAGCGTTTACTGGCGAAAATCACGAGAGGAAAGGGTAGCTTGGCCTGGCTTCGGCCTGGCTTCTCTCTGAGCATTCCTCGGGCGCTGGAAGGCCCCACTGAACAGCAGCACTTTTTCCCTGTGGTAAACCAGCGCTACTGGAACCTCAGGCCATGGGGGCAGCAGTTGAGTTTATATTTAAACAAGCAATAATTCCTCTTTACCACTTCCATGGAAATGGGAAAAAATAAGACCCGGTCTGTAATTCACAGGAAGCGATTTTGGAAAGCTAAAGGGCCCGGCGAAGAGGTTGTTAAAACACAGCATGGCTCGGAGGAAAGAGGAACTCTGAATGGGGAGAGAAAAAAGGAAAACAAACTGAAATGCCATTGTCTCCCTAAATGTCAGCGTCAGTGTGATCCGTTTTTCACACTCCAGTAAGTTGGCCTTTACGGGACTGAGGTCCATTGTGCCTTCACACTTACTGTGAGACAACGAGTAGTCATGAAATTCCATTTGAGAGAGAGAGATGCCACAGAGCCCCAGGACAGCAACACAATTAGACCCAACCAAATCATTAGAGAACTAAAAAATTATTACTTGACACATTGGAAAGAATTAACAAAAAACCACTGCAAACTAGAATGCTATTTGGCCCTAAACAGAGAATACACAGTGGCAGAATACCTGAACAATTTAACCGAACAAAATGAAGTAAAGCTTGACTATGTATAGACTCAGTGAGCATAGCCTTGCTATTGAGAAAGGCCGCCATAGGCAGACCTGGCTCTCAAGAGAAAACCGTCTATGTGCAAACTGCCTACAAAAATGAGGTGGAAACTGAGCGCACTTCCTAACCTGCCAAATGTATGATCATATTCGAGACACATATTTCCCTCAGATTACACAGACCCACAAAGAATTTTAAAACAAATCAAATTTTGATAAACTCCCATATCTATTTGGTAAAATACCACAGTGTGCCATCACAGCAGCAAGATGTGTGACCTGATGCCACAAGAAAAGGGCAACCAGTGAAGAACAAACACCATTGTAAATAAAACCCATATTTATGTTTATTAATTTTCCATTTTGTACTTTAACTATTTGTACATCGTTACATCACTGTATACAGCCATAATATTACATTTGAAATGTCTCTATTCCTTTGGAAYTTTTGTGAGTGCAATGTTTACTGTACATTTTYTATTTTTTATTTCACTTTTGTTAACTATTTCACTTGCTTTGGCACTTTTGTTTTATCTATTTCACTTGCTTTGGCACTGTAAACATATGTTTCCATTGCCAATAAAGCCCTTGAGAGAGAGAGACTAGTGAAAGGATATGACTGGCAATGCCATGCAGGGTTCCCAAGAGACTAAGAACCTATTTTTATTCCAACCTCAATTGCAGTGTGGTCGATGGCACAGAAAGGTAACTTTTACTGCATTGGGCTAGATCAGGGTCACACAGAGTGTTTCTTGGTAGTCTTAAACAAATCTACTTTCAAACAAAGTATGCACCTCACACACATGCACCATGTCAGATATACGCTGAGTGTACTAAACATGTTTGCAGCATGAATGTACCGCCGTCCAGTCTGCAGCAGCTGCGTGATGCCATCRCCTCAGCATGGAGCAACATTCCTGTGGAAGAACGTTTCCGACATCTTGTGTAGAATGTCCTGAAGAATTTAAGCTGTTTTGGTGGCAAAGGGGGGTCCGACCCGGTACTACTATAGATGKCTGTACCTAATTAACTGTCCGGCGGGTGTATGTAATACACTATATATAAAGAAGTATGTGGACACCCGTTCAAATTAGTGAATTCAGCTATTTCAGCCACACACGTGTATAAAATTGATGTCCATAGACAAACAACATTGGCAGTAAAATGGCTTTACTGAAGAGCTCAGTGATTTTCAACGTGGCACCGTCATTGGACGTCACCTGTCCAACAAGTCAGTTTGTCAAATGTATGCCCTGCTAGAGCTGCCTCGGGCAAGTGCTGTTATTGTGAAGTGGAAATGCCTTGGAGCAACAAAGGCTCAGACGCRAGGCGGTAGGCCACACAAGCAAACAGAATGGGACCGCCGAGTGCTGAAGCGAATAGCACGTAAAAATCGTCTGTCCTCGGTTGCAACTCTCACTACCGAGTTCCAAACTGCCTCTGGAAGCAACTTCAGCACAAGAACTGTTCGTCGGGAGCTTCATGAAATGGGTTTCCATGGCATGCCTAAGATCACCATGCGCAATGCCAAGCGTCGGCTGGAGTGGTGTAAAACTCACCACCATTGGACTCTGGAGCAGTGGAAATGTGTTCTCTGGAGTGATGAATTGTGCTTCTCCATCTGGCAGTCCAGACGAATCTGGGTTTGGCGGATGCCAGGAGAGCGATACCTGCCCGAATGCACATTGCCAACTGTAAAAGTTTGGTGGAGGAGGAATAAAGGTCTGGAGCTGTTTTTCATGGTTCGGACTAGGCCCCTTAGTTCCAGTGAAGGGAAATCGTAACGCTACAGCATACAATGACATTCTAGACGATTCTGTGCTTCCAACTGTGTGGCAAGAGTTTGGGGAAGGCCCTTTCCTGTTTCAGCATGACAATGCCAACGTACACAAAGCGTGGTACAGAAATGGTTTGTCGAGATCGGTGTGGAAGAACTTGACCGGCCTGCACAAGCYCAGACTTCAACCCAATCGAATACTTTTTAGGATGAATTGGAATGCCAACTGCGAGCCAGGCCTAATCGCACAACATCAGTGCCCGACCTCACTAATGCCCTCGTTGCTGAATGGAAGCAAGTCTTCACAGCAATGTTCCAACGACTAGTGAATATCCTTCCCAGATAAGTGGAGGMTGTTAATAAAGCAGCAAAGGGGTGACATACTCCATATTAATGCTCATGATTTTGGAATGAGATGTTCGACGAGCATGTGTCCACATACTTTTGGTCATGTAGTGTGTTGTGTGTATGTATTTATGTMATATTCTGAAACAATATATCCACTTATTTATGCAATATTTGTACAATATTTCCCAGCATTAGAGCTGATCACATTCCTCCATAATATGCAATCCTGCAAGAAAGTGACATTAGCTTGCTCAATGAGATTGCGCTTCAAGGTTTTTGATGGATACATTGTCCTGGATTCATAAAGTCCTGTCAGACATTCTTCAGTGCCTCCTGACATAATACATGTACAGCACATASCTCAGATGTCTAGTTCAGCTCACCTCTCACTCTTCACATCGTCAATTCCTCTRTCGTTTCTGGCAGGAGTTGCTGTCCCTCGTCTGCCTGCTAAGCTAGTTTCCTTCTAAAAGATGGACACAGCCTGCAACCAATTTGAAACACCTTTTAGTGATGGCTGCAGAATACAATAGATTCTATTCTGTGTCTGGGTTTTATATCTCTTGAGATGAATTCTTACCCGATGAAGTTGTGGCTAAGATAAAAGACTCAGTATCAGGCAACACAAGAAAAGAGTTAGAATGTGAACATGTTAACTGCAGTTATGAGGCAAAATATTTGCAGGGTTGCTAAGGAGAGGTCATAGCTTAGCTATGTCAAAGGGAGGCGAGTTGATGACTTGCACATTTTGATAACCATGCAAATAATTGGCTGAAAACACAAAAGTAGTCTTTGACTCCGTTCCATCACATGTATTTAGGTTGTATTGATTTTTAATACAAATACAATTGTGTTGTCTGGTGGTGCTGTTAGAGTTCCAAATATAGGAAACTGGAAAAAAACTTCTTCAGACTTTCACTTTTGGGCCRATCTGGGCATTGTTCCACCACTGACAAGTTTCCCCACATTTACAGTACCAGTCAAAAGATTGGACACACCTACTAATTCAAGTGTTTTTCTCTATTTGTGCTATTTGTGCTCTTTATTTCTACATTATAGAACAGTAGTGAAGACATCACAACTATGAAATAACACATATGGAATCATGTATTAACCAAAAAAGTGTTAAATATAAAATATATTTTGATTTGTTTGAGATTCTTCAAAGTAGCCACCCTTTGTCTTGATGAGAGCTTTGCAAACTCTTGGCATTCTCTCAACCAGCTTCATGAGGTAGCCACCTGGAATGCATTTCAATTAACAGGTGTGCCTTGTTAATATGGYAAAAACAGTTCAAATAAGCAAARAGAAACAACAGTCCATCATTACTTTAAGACATGAAGGTCAGTCAATCCGGAAAATGTCAAGAACTTTGAAAGTTTCTTCAAGTGCTGTCGCAAAAGCCATTAAGCGCTATGATGAAACTGATTCTCATGAGGACCGCCACAGGAAAGGAAGACCCAGAGTTACCAGCCTCAGAAATTGCAGCCCAAATAAATGCTTCACAGAGTTCAAGTAACAGACACATCTCAACATCAACTGATCTGAGGAGACTGCATGGAATCAGGCCTTAATGGGTGAATTGCTAAAAGAAACCACTAATAAAGGACACCAATAATAAGAAGAGACTTGCTTGGGCCAAGAAACACAAGCAATGGACATTAGACTGGAGGAAATCTGTCCTTTAGTCTGATGAATCCATTTTTGGTTCCAACCGCTGTGTCTTTATGAAATGCAGAGTAGGTGAACGAATGATCTCCRCAATGTGTAGTTTCCACCGTGAAGCATGGAGGAGGAGGTGTGATGGTGCTTTGCTGGTGACACTGTCARTGATATATTTAGAATTCAAGTCAAACTTAACCAGCATGGCTACCACAGCATTCTACAACAATTTGCCATCCCATCTGGTTTGGGCTTAGTGGGACTATCATTTGTTTTTCACCAGGACAATGACCTGACACACCTCCAGGCAGTTTAAGGGCTATTTGACCAATAAGGAGAGTGATGGAGTGCTGCATCAGATGACCTGTCCTCCACAATCACCCAACCTCAACCCAATTGAGATAGTTTGGGATGAGTTGGACCGCAGAATGAAGGAAAAGTAGCCAACAAGTGCTCAGCATATGTGGGAACTCCTTCAAGACTGTTGGAAATGCTTTCCAGGTGAAGCTGGTTGAGAGAATGCCAAGAGTGTGCAAAGCTGTCATCAAAGCAAAGTGTGGCTACTTTGACGAATCTCAAATATATTTAGATTTTATTTAACACTTTTTTGGTAACTACATGATTCCATATGTGTTATTTCATAGTTTTGATGTCTTCACTATTATTCTACAATGTAGAAAATAGTAAAAATAAAGAAAAATCCTTGAATGAGTAGGTGTGTCCAAACTTTTGACTAGTACTGTATATTTGGAAAGAACCTTCTTTGCTGCCCTATCTACCATCCCATAATAGTTGACAGCTTCTGCTACACCTGAACACTTCAAACCTCTGAGGAAAAACTAAAGTTACCCGACGACCAGATTCTCGATACCAGATTAACGTTTTCAGAGAATTCATGCCTGTCAAAAGTTACGCTGGCCCTTTTAAGTGCTTTGTTCCCCAATGCCTTTAGTCAGGCCTCTCAGCTCCTTCCCAAAGCTTTATTCACTGCATTTCATCTGTCTCTGAAGGAGTGCTTGAATGCCACTTATGAGGCCGTGCCTATGGAGTGCCGTTAATTGGAGGACTGTAGCACCGTCAACATTCACAAGCTGTTAATGGTTTCCATTCCACACTCATACCCAGTGCCAAGTCCAGGCAACAGTAACTGGATTCAAATAGCGAGCAAAAATCTCAACTGTTATTTCTTATAGAAAGCAGTGCCTTGGACTACAGGAAAATAAGGTCTGAACAGGCCCCCATTTATATCGATGGGGCTGAAGTGGAGCGGGTCGAGAGTTTTAAGTTCCTTGGTGTCCACATCACTAATAAACTATTATGGTCCAAACACTGAATAGGGCACAACAACACCTTTTCCCCCTCAGRAGACTGAAATGATTTGGCATGGGTCCCCAGATCCTCAAACAGTTACACAGCTGCACCATCAAGAGCATCCTGACCGGTTGCATCGCCGCCTGATATAGCAACTGCTCGGTATCTGACCGTAAGGCGCTACAGAGTGTAGTGCATATGGCCCAATACATCACTGGGGCCAAGCTTCGTGCCATCCAGGACCTATATACCAGACTCCAGTCACCCAAGTCATAGACTGTTATCTCTGCTACCGCACGGCAAGCAGGTCCAAAAGGCTCCTTAACAGTTTCTACCCGCAAGCTATAAGCCAGTTGAACAATTAATCAAATGGACACCCGGACCATTTACATTGACACCCCAATCCCTATTTACTCAGTACCGGGCCCCCTGTATATAGCCCCGTTATTGTTATGTAATTCTACAGTGTTACTTTTTATTTTTACTTTATTTTATATTGTAAATATATATACAGTTGAAGTCAGAAGTTTACATACACCTTAGCCAAATACATTTAAACTCTGTTTTTTTACAATTCCTGACATTTAATCCTAGTAATAATTCCCTGTCTTAGGTCAGTTAGGATCACCACTTTATTTTAAGACTTGAAATGTCAAAATAATAGTAGAGAGAATTATTTATTTAAGCTTTTATTTCTTTCATCAAATTCTCAGTGGGTCAGAAGACTATATACACTCAATTAGTACTTGGTAGCATTGCCTTTAAATTGTTTAACTTGGGTCAAACATTTCAGTTAGCCTTCCACAAGCTTCCCACAATAAGTTGGGTGAATTTTGGCTCATTCCTCCTGACAGAGCTGGTGTAAGTGAGTCAGGTTTGTAGGCCTCCTTGCTCGCACACACTTTTTCAGTTCTTCCCACAAATTTTCTATAGGATTGAGGTCAGGGCTTTGTGATGGCCACTCCAATACCTTGACTTTGTTGTCCTTAAGCCATTTTGCCACAACTTTGGAAGTATGCTTGGGGTCATTGTCCATTTGGAAGACCCATTTGCGACCAAGCTTTAACTTCCTGACTGTCTTGAGATGTTGCTTCAATATATTCACATAATTTTCCTACCTCATGATGCCATCTATTTTRTGAAGTGCACCAGTCCCTCCTGCAGCAAAGCACCCCCACAACATGATGCTGCCACCCCTGTGCTTCATGGTTGGGATGGTGTTCTTCGGCTTGCAAGCCTCCCCCTTTTTCCTCCAAACATAACGATGGTCATTATGGCCAAACAGTTCTATTTTTGTTTCATCAGACCAGAGGACATTTCTCCAAAAAGTAYKATCTTTGTCCCCATGTGCAGTTGCAAACCGTAGTCTGTTTTTTAATGGCGGTTTTGGAGCAGTGGCATCTTCCTTGCTGAGCGGACTTTCACGTTGTCGATATTTACTGTGGATATAGATACTTGTATACCTGTTTCCTCCAGCATCTTCACAAGGTCCTTTGCTGTTTTCTGGGATTGATTTACACTTTTCGCACCAAAGTACRTTAATCTCTAGGAGACAGAACGCGTCTCCTTCCTGAGCGGTAAGACGGCTGTGTGGTCCCATGGTGTTTATACTTGCGTACCATTGTTTGTACAGATGAACGTGGTACCTTCAGCCGTTTGTAAATAATTTCTCCCAAGGATGAACCAAACTTGTGGAGATCTTCACCTTTTTTTTTTAGGTCCTGGCTGATTTCTTTTGATTTTCCAATGATGTCAAGCAAAGAGGCACTAAGTTTAAGGTGGGCCTTGAAATACATCCACGGATATATCTCCAATTGACTCAAATGATGTCAATTAGCCTATCAGAAGCTTCTAAAGCCATGACATMATTTTCTGGAATTTTCCAAGATGTTTTAAAGGCACAGTCAACTTAGTGTATGTAAACTTCTGACCCACTGGAATTGTGATACAGTGAATTATAAGTGAAATAATCTGTCTGTAAACAATTGTTGGAAAAATTACTTGTGTCATGCACAATGTAGATGTCCTAACCGACTTGCCAAAACTATAGTTTGTTAACAAGACATTTGTGGAGTGGTTGAAAAACAAGTTTTAATGACTCCAACCTAAGTGTATGTAAACTTCCGACTTCAACTGTATATATACAGTGGCAAGAAAAAGKWTGTGAACCCTTTGGAATTACTTGGATTTTTTTCTTGGATTTTTCTTGTCTATATTGAATACATAATGTAAACATTCACAGTGTAGGTTGGAAAGAGTATGTGAACCCCTAGGCTAATGATTTATCCAAAAGCTAATTGGAGTCTGGGGTCAGCTAACCTGGAGTACAATCATTGAGATGAGATTAGAGATGTTGGTTAGAGCTGCCCTGCACTATAAAAACACTCACAAATTTGAGTTTGCTATTCACAAAAARCATTACCTGATGTGAACCATGCCTTGAACAAAAGAGATCCCAGAAGACCCACGATTAAGAATTGATGACTTGCTTGAAGTTGGAAAGAGTTACAGAAGTATATCTAAAAGCCATGATGTTCATCAGTCCACGGGAAGACAAATTGTCTATAAATGGAGAAATCTCAGCACTGTTGCTACTCTTCCTAGTAGTGGCTGTACTGCAAAGATGGCTGCAAGAGCCCAAGGCAGAATGCTCAATGAGGTTAAGAAGWATACTAGAGTGTTAGCTAAAGACTTACAGATATCTCTGGAACATGCTAACATCTCTGTTGACGAGTCTACGATACATWCAACACTAAACAAGAATGGTGTTCATGGGTGGACACCACGGAAGAAGCCACTGCTGCCCCCAAAAAACTGCTGCATGTCTGAAGTTCRCAAAAGTGCATTTGGATGTTCCACAGCGCTACTGGCAAAATATTCTGTGGACAGATTAAACTAAAGTTGAGTTGTTTGGAAGGAACACACAACACTATGCGTGGAGAGAAAAAGGCACAGCACACCAACATCAAAACCTCATCCCAACTGTAAAGTATGKTGGAGGGAGCATCATCATGGTTTGGAGCTGCTTTGCTGCCTCAGGGCCTGGACAGCTTGCTATCATTGACGGAAAAATGAATTCCCAAGTTTATCAAGACATTTTGCAGGAGAATATAAGGCTATCTGTCCGCCAATTGAAGCTCAACAGAAGTTGGGTGATGCAACAGGACAACGACCCAAAAAAACAGAATGGCTTCAACAGAAGAAAATATGCCTTCTGGAGTGGCCCAGTCAGAGTCCTGACCTCAACCCGATTGAGATGCTGTGGAATGACCTCAAGAGAGCGGTTCACACCAGACATACAAAGAACATTGATGAACTGAAACCGTTTTGTGAAGAGGAAGGGTCCAAAATTCCTCCTGACCGTTGTGCAGGTCTGATCCGCAACTACAGAAACGTTTGGTTGAGGTTATTGCTGCCAAAGGAGGSTCAACYAGTTATTAAATCCAAGGGTTCACATTCTTTTYCCACCCTGCACTGTGAATGTTTACATGGTGTGTTCAATAAAGACATGAAAACGTATCATTGTTTGTGTGTTATTAGTTTAAGCAGACTGTGTTTGTCTATTGTTGTGACATAGATGAAGATCAGATCAAATTTTATGACCAATTTATGCAGAAGTCCAGGTAATTCCAAAGGGTTCACATACTTGTTCTTGCCACTGTATATATTTTTTACATTTTACCCCATTTTCTCCCTAATTTTGTGGTATCCAATTGGTAGTTACGGTCTTGTCTCATCACTGCATTTGCATAAACAACATTTTCCAACCTCTGCCTCAGCCATGTTGCTTAACTCTGTAGCCTTCCTCTCTAATTYATGCAGTGGCAGCAGCAAAGTGAGTGCTGACTGTAATATCAGAATGTATTATGTTGTCAGTGAATCAGAACAGACATTCCTGTATCGTTGCCATTATTCAGTGTGACAATGCCAATCCAGTAGCAGGACATTTTCACTGATTCATTYTGTATCTCTTTACGCTGTCAAATCAAATCCCTTTCTCCTTTTATGACTCAGCTCAAGATTTCTTTCTATTTACTGTTTGTCATGTAGGTTACTAGATATAAGTAACATAATGCAAATGTGATTTGTCAAAGCTTTTCATACACTGTGACAATATAGGGAGTTTGATATCATTAGTGATTAATGTACCAAATAAAGTTACACTTTCAGTGCTGAAGTGTCAATATTATCAGTGCTCGCTTGCTGGCATCAGTGATGCATTCAACTTGTCAATCACACAGGATTAGGTCAGTATCGCCACATAAAGCGACCATTAAGCTGACATGTCAGACAGAGTGAGCAGAAACCATGCGTGAAACCAAGTTCCCAAATGGCACCCTATTCCCTATATTGTACATTACTTTTAGACTGAGCCCTATTGATCCTAGTCATGTGGGGATAGCAATACCCCAGGTGTCAATCTACTACACCGTTCAAAAAAAAWRTTATTAGTCACATGCCCCGAATACAACAGCCTTACTGTCACGCCCTGACTTTAGAGAGCCTTTTTACGTCTCTATTTGGTTTGGTCAGGGTGTGATTTGGGGTGGGCATTCTATGTTTTGTTTTTCTATGATTTTGTATTTCTATGTTTTGGCCGGGTATGGTTCTCAATCAGGGACAGCTGTCTATCGTTGTCTCTGATTGGTAACCATACTTAGGTAGCCCTTTCCCCTCCTTTCTTTGTGGGAAGTTAGCTTTTTTTGTGGCACATAGCCCTTAAGCTTCACGGTTGTTTTGTATTGTTTCTTGTTTTTGTCGGCGTCATTTCAAAAAAAAAAAAAAAGGAATATGTACGCTCACCACCCTGCGCTTTGGTTCTCTTCATTCGACGACCGTGACACTTACAGTGAAATGCTTACTTGCGAGCCCCTAACCAACAACGCAGTCTATAGACAGAGACTAAAACAGGAAGCTCCCGCRCTCAGGTCTGTTCAACGCTGGTCCGATCAATCTGATTCCACGCTTCAAGACTGCTTCGATCACGTGGATTGGGATATGTTCCGCATTGCGTCCAACAACAACATTGACGAATACGCTGATTCGGTGAGCGAGTTCATTAGAAAGTGCATCGGCGATGTTGTACCCACAGCAACTATTAAAACATTCCCAAACCAGAAACCGTGGATTGATGGCAGCATTCGCGCCCCCCCCCCCCAAACCTGAAAGCGCAAACCACTGCTTTTAACCAGGGCAAGGTGACCGGAAACATGACCGAATACAAACAGTGTAGCTATTCCCTCCGTGCGGCAATCAAACAAGCTAAGCGTCAGTATAGAGACAAAGTAGAGTTGCAATTCAACAGCTCAGACACAAGAGGTATGTGCCAAGGGTCTACAGTCAACACGGATTACAAAAAGAAAACCAGCCCCGTCGCGGACCAGGGTGTCTTGCAACCCAGACAGACTAAATAACTTCTTTGCTCGCTTTGAGGACAATACAGTGCCACTGACACGCGCCGCTACCAAAACCTGCGGACTCTCCTTCACTGCAGCCGACGTGAGTAAAACATTTAAACGTGTTAACCCTCGCAAGGCTGCAGGCCCAGTGCACTGCACACTGCCCTAACCCATCTGGACAAGAGGAATACCTATTTAAGAATGCTGTTCATCGACTACAGCTCAGCATTTAACACCATAGTACCCTCCAAACTCGTCATTAAGCTCGAGACCTGGTCTCGACCCCGTCCTGTGCAACTGGGTCCTGGACTTCCTGACGGGCCGCCCCCAGGTGGTGAGAGTAGGTAACAACATCTCCAACCCGCTGATCCTCAACACTGGGGCCCACAAGGGTGCGTTCTGAGGCCCTCTCCTACTCCCTGTTCACCCACGACTGCGTGGCCATGCACGCCTCCAACTCAATCATCAAGTTTGCGGACGACACTACAGTGGTAGGCTTGATTACCAACAACGACGAGACGGCCTACAGGGAGGAAGTGAGGGCCCTCAGAGTGTRGTGTCAGGAAAACAACCTCACACTCAACGTCAACAAAACAAAGGAGATGATTGTGGACTTCAGGAAACAGCAGAGGGAGCACCACCCTATCCACATCGACGGGACAGTAGTGGAGAGGGTAGTAAGTTTTAAGTTCCTCGGCGTACACATCACGGACAAACTGAATTGGTCCACCCACACAGACAGCGTTGTGAAGAAGGCACAGCAGCGCCTTTTCAACCTCAGGAGGCTGAAGAAATTTGGCTTGTCACCAAAAGCAATCACAAACTTTTACAGATGCACAATCGAGAGCATCCTGTCGGGCTGTATCACCGCCTGGTACGGCAACTGCTCCGCCCACACCCGTAAGGCTCTCCAGAGGGTAGTGAGGTCTGCACAACGCATCACCGGGGGCAAACTACCTGCCCTCCAGGACACCTACACCACCCGATGTCACAGGAAGGCCATAAAGATCATCAAGGACAACAACCACCTGAGCCACTGCCTGTTCACCCCGCTATCATCCAGAAGGCGAGGTCAGTACAGGTGCATCAAAGCAGGGACTGAGAGACTGAAAAACAGCTTCTATCTCAAGGCCATCAGACTGTTAAACATGCCAACATACTGTCTCAACTCCAGCTCACTTTAATAATGGAAATTGATGGAGGGGGCAATGCAAATAGTCTGGGTAGCCATTTGATTAGATGTTCAGGAGTCTTATGGCTTGGGAGTAGAAGCTGTTTAGAAGCCTCTTGGCCCTAGACTTGGCGCTCCGGTACTGCTTGCCGTGCGGTAGCAGAGAGAACAGTCTATGACTAGGGTGGCTGGAGTCTTTGACCATTTTTAGGGCCTTCCTCTGACACCGCCTGGTATAGAGGTCCTGGATGGCAGGAAGCTTGGCCTCAGTGATGTACTGGGCCGTTCGCACTACCCTCTGTAGTACCTTGCGGTCGGAGGCCGAGCAGTTGCCATACCAGGCAGTGATGCAACCCGTCAGGATGCTCTTGATGGTGCARCTGAAGAACCTGTTGAGGATCTGAGGATCCATGCCAAATCTTTTCAGTGTCCTGAGGGGGAATAGGTTTTGTCGTGCCCTCTTCACGACTGTCTTGGTGTGCTTGGACCATGTTTGTTTGTTGGTGAKATGGACACCAAAGAACTTGAAGCTCTCAGCTTGCTCCACTGCAGCCCCGTCGATGAGAATGGGGGCATGCTCGGTCCTCTTTTTCCTCTAGTCCACAATCATCTCTTTTGTCTTGATCACATTGAGGGAGAGGTTGATGTCCTGGCACCACACGGCCAGGTCTCTGACCTCCTCCCTATAGGCTGTCTCGCATTGTCAGTGAACTGTTGTGTCATCGGCAAACTTAATGATGGTGTTAGAGTTGTACATGGCCGTGCAGTCATGAGTGAACAGGGAGTACAGGAGCGGACTGAGCACACTTCCCTGAGGGGCCCCTGTGGATCAGCTTGGCGGATGTGTTGTTACCTACCCTTACCACCTGGGGGTGGCCTGTCCAGGATCCAGTTGCAGARGGAGGTGTTTAGTCCCAGGGTCCGAAGCTTATTGAGGAGCTTTGAGGGCACTATGGTGTTGAATGCTGAGCTGTAGTCAATGAATAGCATAATCACATAGGTGTTCCTTTTGTCCAGGTGGGAAAKGGCAATGTGGAGTGCAATAGAGATTGCATCATCTGTGGATCTGTTGGGGCGGTATGCAAATTGGAGTGGGTCTAGGGTTTCTGGGATAATGGTGTTGATGTGAGCCATGACCAGCCTTTCAAAGCACTTCATGGCTACAGACATGAGTGCTACGGGTCRGTAGTCATCTAGGCAGGTTACCTTAGTGTCCTTGGGCACAGGCACAATTGTGGTCTGCTTAAAACATGTTGATATTCCAGACTTGGACAGGGAGAGATTGAAAATGTCAGTGAAGACACTTGCCAGTTGGTCAGCRCATGCTCGCAGTACACTTCCTGGTAATCCATCTGTCCCCGCGGCCTTGTGAATGTTGACCTGTTTAAAGGTCTTACTCACATCGGCTGTGCAGAGCGTGATCACACAGTCTCCCGGAACAGCTGGTGCTCTCATSCATGTTTCAGTGTTACTTGCCTCGAAGCGAGCATAGAAGTAGTTTAGCTCATCTGGTAGAATCGTGTAACTGGGCAGCTCTTGGCTGTGCTTCCCTTTGCAGTCTGTAATGGTTTGCAAGCCTTGCCGCATCCGACGAGCRTCAGAGCTGCGCAACTTCTATGTTTCCCTGAGGGAGGAGCTCAAGAGGACGGACATTCCGTGTCTTAGGCAGATATCAGTCAGAGAAAACAAACAATACTGCCCCTCATTGTAACAGAAAGAAGTCTCAGCTTAAACCTTGTTGCTACTGAAGTTATTTCTGGATGGAAATCTATCTAAGTGAAGAGCTGTGGAATCTATAGAGATACCAAAATGGAGCTTTGATGTTCAGTTTTGTAATGCACTGTAGCACAATCACTCATTATGTAAATCGTATCTTACTTTTCAGGGGTTTCGCCTGTAAWACCTGTATAATTCTGTTTAAACCTCTGATTCAATGCTGTAATTGTATGGGGCTCTCTACAATAATCGATGCTTAATTCAGTTAAGCCATGAGGCTGAAGTCTAACAACATTTTCCCCCCGTCTTCCCTTGTGCCGGTTTCCTTTAGAGTGTATTGAAGCCCGAGGTAACTCCAGCTCCATCTCTGCAGAGCTCAGATGCGTTGTCTGAGGCCGTGGCTGGYCTCAGCACCGTGGAGGAGGTCATGAAGTATCTGGAGCCCGAGAGATGGCAGCAGGACATGGAAGACCTGTACAAGCCCACTTGGCACATCCTGGGAAAGTCRTTCCTCCACAACAAGAAATCCAGAGGTATGGCTGACAGCTGGGGTTGTAGTGATAGGAATTGCAGTGGAAGAAAAGTTTGTCATGTTGAGATGGAGGGAAAAACAGATGCAGTTGAGCAAAGAACTTTAAACTTTTTCAAGACAGTTTTACCATTTTGAAAATGGCAATTTAATGTCAACTTAGCAATTGATGCCCCTTCTTTGGAATTTAGTACAATGTGTTTAATAATTTTAGGCTGACGTGGTGAGATTAAACTATTTCTTGAACAGGGGTGGATCTCAACCTGTTGAGAGAAGAGGTGAGACTGTACAGCTGCACGCCGCGCAACTTCTCCGTCTCCCTGAGGGAGGAGCTCAAGAGGACGGACGCCATCTTTTGGCCTAGCTGCCTCCTGGTGAAGCGCTGCGGGGGTAACTGTGCCTGCTGCTCGCACCGCTGCTTCGACTGCCAGTGTGTGCCCACCCGGGTAGTCAACAAGTACCATGAGGTAAAAATGCGGCATACGTAGCGTTGCAAAGTTCAGAGGTTTGAATATTCCTGGAATCAGGAGGGAATACACTGGAAATCCAGGAATCTTCCAACCATGATTTCTGGAAAACCTGGACATTTTGGGAAAGTTATCAAAAGTTTGCATTTCTAGACAAGGGTCATTAAAAGTACCTACCTGGTAAGATTATGTGCTACTTATATAAGAAGTTAATTTTTTTTCAGAAAGATAAGCATAATAAACCCAAGCTAAATTACATCCTGTTATTTGGTGGTTGAAATGTGTCATTGATGTATAAAAAATGTAGCCTATCATGGAGACTTTTCTGCCATGTAGCTAATTGAAGCATATGATATGTAAATGTGTTTGATGTTGTTTTTGGTGGAGGGCAACTCTCAATCTGCTCTCTGGTTCGCTGCCCTCTGTAGGTTCTCCTGCTGAAGCACCGAAGCGGGGGCCGAGGCCTGCAGAAGTCCATGACCGATGTGCCCCTGGAACACCACGAGGAGTGTGCCTGTGTTTGCAAAGATGACTGGGACTGATCTCAAACCTGTGTACTGGAGCCACCGGCATCCCAGGAGACACTTGAAACTGCACGCGTCTTCCAGCGTCTCCCAGCCAATCCTCGTTATCTTGTTAATTGGACGAGGTTAAAAACTGACTGGAACTACTTCATTTGTGGATGGATCTGGCCGCTGTGGAGGACCTGTAGTTGACTTTGAGTGCAATGAAGAGACAGGAGATGGATAGACTGCACTGGAATGATGGACCAATCTTAATCATTCTTTAATCTCTGAAGGTTCTCTCTCCCTTTGCTTCTGAGATTTTTTTGTGCTTTTTCTGTGCGAAATACCTTTAAGCGGTCTTGTGAAAATTCAACACGTGGCCAGGGAGTATCTGAKAAATTGGGCTCCTCTTCATTCAAGTACCTTTCTGTATATAAGTGAGCTGCCTWCAGGCCAATTCCTCTGCTACTTTATAATCCCATAAAGGATCACTGTTTATCAGTGATTCCTCACTTCTTTTCCCCATTTTCCCACTGATTAGATCTCTGGAGTGAAATAGTGGTAATAATGTTGAACTGTCATACTGGTGCAAACTGTTATGTGTAAATGTTTAATTTTCATGGTTCTTCTGTGCTGTCATATTTTTCTACCAAAGATATTTGTATTCAGTGAGGAGATAGTTGCACACTTAGACCAATATGCATTTCAACGTACATAGCGTCTCAGCAAAGGTGTAAACATCTGCTTGCTTTAGAACTTCATATAACCCCAATTAGTGAGTGGAAGAATAGATTCGTGGATATTAGATATTTATTTGTTCAATGAAAGGGAATTTAATGCCCAATATGCTTTTTTTGTATGCTGAAATTAATTGTAGTTTCTCATTCGTTTGTACAGTAGTTGAGTGTTGTTCTTCAATATCATTCATTTCTATGTCTGTCCATGTCATATGGGTGTGTTCTCTTCTCTACCAAAGTATTTAACATGACCTTTTAGGATGTATGTTGTTGTATCTGTCGGAAGAAATAAATCAGTCAGTGTTTTACTGGAGATAGGTACTTGTATTTTGACATAGCCCCCTGCAATATAAGGACTTTCATTTGGTCTCACAAGATAAAGCTTCTGTTTTTCATTGATATTGGAATGGTCTGATTGGTATCATTAGGGAATTTTGACTGAGGAAATTACATTTGGTGGCAGATGGCTACACATCAAATTCATCTAACAGAATAAGATGATGGTCATAGGCATGTACTGTATATGGCTCTATCAGTAGGTCTGTTGTGACACCGTATACACTTCATGGACAAAGTATCAACACACCACTGTCAGATATCAGTGTAAATAGCTGTTTTATGCACCAGTCATCTAGGAACCCTACTCATGTTCCTCAATTAATGAGGTTGGAAAATAAACAAACTATTTCATTCACGGTTGTTGTTTAATGACGGAATGGCTAAGGTAACGGATGATTGGATCCATTGTGTGTATTTTATTGCCGCTCTATAACAAAACAATTAAGATAACCTCTCTCCACATTCATTAAATAAATAGGAAAGGCATGACCATTAAAGAGCAACTGCTCCTAAAAAGAAACTTCTCGTTTTGATAACGGCCTATGTGGCATCGATATCACTCAGAAACATTTATTCTAGTGTCAAAATTGATTAAAGTGTAAATATAATAATGTTGTTGGTCATAAAGTCAGTTTCATCCAAAACTGAGATTTGTGAGATGACAGGAAAAAAAATTATCATAACAGTTTTCCTTGGGTTGAGTTTATTTCAACACTGCACACATGCCGACAGCTAGCAGCGCCCAATAAATCATACATTTGGAGCGCACCTGTACGCAACCCCATCGTAATGCCCATAGTCAACTTGGTTTGACATTCGATATCCCTATGGGGCTGGTTAGGGAACATCAGTAAATTAAACAATGTACATGGGACAATATTTTAAAATGTCAATAGCTCCACATTTCAATGACTTAACCTCAAACCAACTATATATTGGAGAAATGTATATACAAATATTGTCCCATTTACATTGTGTAATTTATTGACTGTCCCTAACTAGCCCCAGCGGTAGGCTATCCAATGTGAAACCAAATTTGCCACAGTCGCACACCAGCTGGCTAAAGCTAATTGGTGAAAGAAGTTGCCTCGCACCAGCTAGTCTAGGCGACTTCAAGACACAAGACCTGGTTAGACTGTTTCAAGTTATCTAGAAGAGTGAGTGACTGTAACTGGGTACTGTTATGGCAGAGTGAATGTACAAACACTTGCCAGGTGCGAACCCCCCCCCCCCAAGACAACACTCGTTTGGCTTCAGTCATGGCCGCTGCATTTCTTAATGACCAAGCCTAAGAAAAGGCCAAATCAGGAAGTTCAGCCCCCCTTTAAAATAATATGAACAAGGGGCATGGGAAACTAAGATCATTCAGTTGGTTTCTTATTGACAAAGAGACACGTTTAAATGAAAAAATCACATGCATGAGTGAAAAAAATATATAAAAATTTATAACTTTGAGCAAAGCAATACACAGACACCATCATAACTTTCTTGTTGAAAGAGTTGTAAATCAGACTTAATTGGAAATATAACTACCCAGCAGGCATGACCCCATTGGCCCCAGGTGGGTATTCGGTGGGCAAAAGCCCGCCCCAAAATACATTGCTGTGAAAAAGAATTTGCCCCTTTCTAATTTTCAAGAATTTTGCATATTTTTGATTCTGAAAGTTATCAGATCTTCAACCCAAACCTAATATTAGATAAAGCGAACCTGAGTGAACAAATAACACTACAATTACATACTTATTTCATTTATTTCATAAACAAAGTTATGCAACACCCAATGACCCTGTGTGGAAAAAAAATTGCCCCCTTATACTCAATAACTGGTGGGTTAAGTGTGTTTTTGGTTTAAATATCCTTGTGGGGACATTTCACCGGTCCCCACAAGGAAAAAGGATATGTTAGTCTTAGGGGTTAGGTTTAGAATTAGGGTTAGGAGTTAGGGCTAGATTAAGGGTTAGGTTTAGGGTTAGGGAAAATAGGATTTTGAATGGGAATTATCCCACAAGGATAGTAAAACAAATGTGTGTGTGCGTGCACATACTGTATAAGTATGTACTGTATGAATGCGTGCATGAGCGTGTGTGTGTACTGTGTGTGTGTGTTAGTACGTACTGTGTGCCTGCACGCTATCCCCAAATGGAAAAAGGCTATTTTAGTCTTAGGGCWTAGGTTTATGGTTAGGTTTAAGGTTAGAATTAGGGGTTAGGAGTTAGAGTTAAGGTTAGGTTAAGGGTTAGGGTTAGGGAAAATATKAATTTGAATTTGGTCCCCACAAGGATAGTAAAACAAATGTGTGTGTGTGTGCGTGTGTGCGTTCACATTCTGTATAAGTATGTACTGTACGAATGTGTGCATGAGCGTGTGTGTGTACTGTGTGTGTTTGTATGTACTGTGTGCCTGCACGCTATCCCGCATGTGGATGTGTGATGAATAAACCTATGACTCAAATCTGTCAAGATTGGAGACAGTAACATATAGTCCGGGATAACTAACCATAGGCTATCTCTGCAACGTCAGGAACCAACCTGCTCTACCCATCATACAGTGCCAAAGGCTTGGAGGCCAGGATTCCTGCATGGCATATTGCATTAATGTCTTTCCAAAAACAGCTAAGGAAGGGGCATTGATATTTCCCTCTGTATGTCACTGTATCCTGCAAATCCATTGATCATCAAAACCATTCTGATCAAACATTACACTAACATCACCCTAAAAACCTTTGAACAGTGTCTCTGGTTTCTCTAGGTGTCTCTGTATCACCACACCCTGGAGGACCTGTATCACCACACCCTGGAGGACCTGTATCACCACACCCTGGAGGACCTGTATCACCACACCCTGGAGGATCTCCTCTCTAATATTGTCGCCTTTGATGTAAAATCGAGAAATGCACTCGAAGTTAAACTTATCAGAACTCATTTTTTGGCCCCAGGACAATAGCCCTGCACTTAGGTGTTATGGTTAGGCTTTTACGCAATAAAATTATTCAGTTGCCATATAAAAATGTCTTTGATTCTGTCTCGTATCTGCGAGATCAACATTCAATATAAAATTTATTGTGGAATCACTAAACCTAAGCCGTATCAAAAACGTTACAACCTGTGCTGAGGCCTATGAAGCCTGAAGCTTCTGCCTTCTGGGGATTGTCTTCTATGTTACTACAGATGTAGGATTGTAATTTGACCAGTATTGTCACAGCAAAAAATCCTGCAACAACAGGATGAATGTTTTGAATGTAAGTCCATAATGTTGCTTGATCGGTGGTTAGGCTATTAGTTGGCTACATGAAAAGTGCAATCTGTTAATAAAACCGTGTGTTAGTGTGGGTTTTCAGTGCATTTATGTAATCACAAGCTCATCTGCATTTCCTGTGGTACAACAAAAGAGTGATGAAAGGAATATCCTACATTGTATGTAAAATATGATTTATTCTCTATTCTCTTTATGTATCAAACTGCCAGCTGTCTGTAGAAACATTCACAGTGGATTATGGTGTCACAAGGTCTAAATGAAAAACGTCTCTTTGGACAGCTTTATTGAGGTCATCGTATTTTCCTCCAAATGATCTCTAATGTTTATATTATATTTAATGTCTTGTCAGTGGGATTATTTGTGTTTATAACGTCTTGTTTTTTCCTACTTCTTTGTTTTTATTGCTGTGTTTTATATTACTGAGCTTGGCCTGACTGTGTCTTTCATAAATAAGGATGAACGTTTTTTGTTTTACAGAAACAAATAGACTGTGCGTGTTTATTGAACACTGGATCACAAGCCCTGCTGTTCCAAATTAGGACTTCTGACTGGGGGATCCAACAAGCCCTGCTGTTCCAAATTAGGCCTTCTGACTGGGGGATCACAAGCGCTGTGTTA
>NC_036846.1:11863738-12001384 GCF_002910315.2 Salvelinus sp. IW2-2015 | reverse complement strand
AATTAGGACTTCTGACTGGGGGATCACAACAAGCCCTGCTGTTCCAAATTAGGACTTCTGACTGGGGGATCACAACAAGCCCTGCTGTTCCAAATGAGGACTTCTGACTGGGGACATATAGTAGCTTGAGAAGTTTCAAACATAGTCCTCAAACGCAGCTTAGGTTTCTCAGCTTTATCCTTGGCACCAAGGCCAGTGCCCTCTGGAAGCTAACACAATCCCACAAGGGCTGAAAATGGTAATACCTCATGCCAGCTCTGTGCGGACATAATGATAAATTGTCTAAATTTCACTCTTTGAGGTAAACTGTGCACTGTTGCCATTTCACTTCAAATTATGGCCATACAGTAGCTTCAGACAACGATGAGAATAATTTTGCCTGTCAGCAGTATACAACTATATTCTATAACCATGTGAAATTGATGGGGTGGATATGACCTGTTCCAACCAGAGGCTTAAATGCAGGTAATTACATCTTAAATTCGACTCTATCTTTTTATTGGTCTCTTAGTGCCTGGTTCAGGGTGCGATTAAGATGAGTGGGCATGCTCATGGCATCTTAAAATAGCATGTGGTTCCAGGCTCCTTTCAACTTCAGAAATGAGCGGGTTGGGTTGGTATACATTTGAACCTTGCTACAGTAAATTACCTTTAACTAATTAATAAATCTCTCGCCCTCACATGTGTTTTACATCTCAGGTTGACGCAAGCAGCAGTACTAACACAAAACCCAGAGCTCAGAGCAGTATCAACTAACTGACATTGCAGCAGACATTGTGATCTGTTTCAATCAGCGAGCTAGCAATTTAACTCATTTGTCTAAAAGCTTCCCTGTACTGTATTTTCATCATCTAGGTTTTGAAGCAATTTAAAACAGAGGAGAAACAAATTGTGAAATGTTAGCTTGTTTTAAGCTTACAAGATCTGAATTATGTGTTTAGAATAAAGAACCAAGGTTTAATTTTTTATTGTATTTTTTTYCCCCATGGACAATTAGACTATAAACTTCCCAGAGAAGTGTCAGCCTGACGATTATTCAGGATGAAGGCCGGTGGAGCCTTCCTTCACACTCTCTGTTGAATAACTCTCAGATGAGACCTGCAAGGGTATCTGCTTAGATTCACAGCCCAGAGTTATGACAACAGGCAAGGCAAAGAAGGGATTACCTCTCAAGATGTCAGTCTCCATTTGCCGTACTGACGCATGAGCAGTGCACTAAACGGTCATAATGAGAGTTAGAAATGTCGACGTTTGGAGGGTTTTTGCACATGGATACTGCATTTGTTTCTCCATAGCACATTATTTCAAGATGGGAGATGACAGACAATTATACAGCATACGGGTTTGGGTATGCTTGTCATCTGTATATTTAGGAGTCATTTGTCATTTTCAACAAGGTGTATTCTAATTCACTGGAATCTTTTTTCTTCTATGGATATGATTTTATCATGGTAAATGATGTAGTAAGTTAGTATACGTAGAGAGAAGATTAGTGAGCTGATGTGTTCTGTTTCTCTTCTTCCATTCCAAAATGGTGGGTAGAAACCACAATATAACAAACCAAACAGGAAATTATATCGAGCAGAGGCAGATAATTGGCTTTGAAGAGTGATCCTCAAAAATATAGCTGTGACACCACATCACAGTTCCTGTGAAAGGAGCGAGGGGTGCATTTACAGTATATAGGGCTGTTGAGACGAGGGTGGTCATGACAACAGGAAATTACATATCAATCTCTGAAGAGGTAATCTATGCGKGACCTTTGGAAGCCCGTTCTCAGCACCAACATTTTTTTATCTGACAATGAGTTATGAGATAGTAAGTGAGAATGTACAGTTGAAGTCGTAAGTTTACATACACTTAGGTTGGAGTTATTAAAACTAGTTTTTCAACGAGTCCACAACTTTCTTGATAACAAACTATAGTTTTGGCAAGTCGGTTAGGACATTTGTGCATGACACAAGTAATTTTTCCAACAATTGTTTACAGAGATTATTTCACTTATAATTCACTGTATCACAATTCCAGTGAGTCAGAAGTGTACATACACTAAGTTGACTGTGCCTTTAAACAGCTTGGAAAATTCCAGAAAATTATGTCATGGTTTTATGATAGGCTAATTGACATAATTTGAGTCAATTGGAGGTGTACATGTGGATGTATTTCAAGGCCTACCTTCAAACTCAGTGCCTCTTTGCTTGACATCATGGGAAAATCAAAAGAAATCAGCCAAGACCTCAGAAAAAATATTGTAGACCTCCACAAGTCTGGTCCAACGCCTGAAGGCACCATGCTCATCTGTACAAACAATAGTAAGCAAGTATAAACACCATGGGATCACACAGCCGTCATACCGCTCAGGAAGGAGACGCGTTCTGTCTCCTAGAGATGAACGTACTTTGGTGCGAAAAGTGCAAATCAATCCCAGAACAACAGCAAATGACCTTGTGAAGATGCTGGAGGAAACAGGTACAAAAGTATCTATATCCACAGACAAACGAGTCCTATATAGACATAACCTGAAAGGCCGCTCAGCAAGGAAGAAGCCACTGCTCCAAAACCGCCATAAAAAAGACAGACTACGCTTTGCAACTGCACATAGGGACAATGATCGCACTTTTTGGAGAATAGTCCTCTGGTCTGATGAAACAAAAGTAGAACTGTTTGGCCATGATGACCATCGTTAYGTTTGGAGKAAAAAGGGGGAKGCTTGCAAGCCCAAAGAACACCACCCCAACCGTGAAGCATGGGGGTGGCAGCATCATGTTGTGGGGGTGCTTTGCTGCAGGAGGGACTGGTGCACTTCACAAAATAGATGGCATCACGAGGAAGGATAATTATGTGGATATATTGAAGCAACATCTCGAGACATCAGTCAGGAAGTTAAAGCTTGGTTGCAAATTGGTCTTCCAAATGGACAAACACCCCAAGCATACTTCCAAAGTTGTGGCAAAATGGCTTAAGGACAACAAAGTTAAGGTATTGGAGTGGCCATCACAAAGTCCTTACCTCAATCCTATAGAAAATGTTTGAACAAAAGCATGTGCGAGCAAGGAGGCCTACAAACCTTACTCAGTTACACCAGCTCTGTCAGGAGGAATGGGCCAAAATTCACCCAACTTATTGTGGGAAGCTTGTGGAAGGCTACACGAAACGTTTGACCCAAGTTAAACAATTTAAAGGCAATGCTACCAAATACTAATTGAGTGTATGGAAACTTCTGACCCACTGGGAATGTGATGAAAAAATAAAAGCTGAAATAAATCATTCTCTCAGGAATTGTGGAAAACTGAGTTTTACATTTCTCCTGCCCCATTCCTCAACTGTTTACCAAATACAGTGGCAGGGAGTAAGCTTTATTCGTGTTTGAATCCCAGATTGCCCTGTTAAAAGGGGTCAACCTGCAGGACTATTCTATGTCCATCATCCACACTTACTATCTGTGAAATTCTGTCTTACAATATCACAATAATGACTTATTATCTCATAATAATGACTTGCTATCTCATAATAATGACTTACTATTTCACAATAACAACTTACTATCTTATAATAAAGTCTTACTATCTCATAATTATGACTTTACTATCTCATAATAATTACTTTATCTTACAATACTGACTTACTATCGTATAATAATGACCAAATGATTAACTATTTTACAATAACGACTTACTATCTCAAAATAATGACTTACTATTTCATAATAATGTCTTACAATCTTTCAATAATGACTTACTATCTCATAATAATGATTGACTAGCTCATAATATTGACTTACTATCTTAACATACTGACTAATTATCTCATAATAATGACTAAATAATTAACTGTTACAATAAGGACCTACTATATCACAATAATGACTTGCTGTCTTAAAATAATGACTTATTATCTTACAATAGCGACTTATCTTACAATAATGACTTTCTCTCTCACAAAAATGACTTACTATCTCAAAATAATGACTTACTGAGCTTCCATAGTGACCAGACTGACTGGAATAAATAAAGTTGTGACAGCTACTGTATATGACACAAAAATAAACTGTTTTTGTCAAGTTTTGACCTCTTTCTTGTGCAATTCCCCACTTGAAAAGGACAGTCCCTCCACATGAAGATTTTAACTGGATTTCACTCAATAAACAGCCATGGAATCAGTTGTTTGTCTTTTATTTACCATTCTTTGGTTGGCAGTAAACAGGTGAAAAACCTCAAAAAAGAGATGACAAATACAAGTTACTATTTGAGTTGACAGCCCAATCAAATACACAAAATTATCCACATTCACCCCAGATAAACACATTTCTGCCACCAYAAAACACAAGGTTTCCACTTTTAAGCAAATGTTTCCCAAAATAGAAACCCACCATTTTTAATCAAATGAGCAGAATCTGTATATTCTCTAAATTTGCATTTTAGCCAAATACATTCAAAATATTTTTAGTAGTAAAAAATTACATTTATTTTCWAATCAGTAGTTTTAAGCAGACAAATCTTACATTTTTTAGCCAAAGATTTTTTAGACTATACATTTGTTACTGAATTAAGAACTTGGTTTACTAAGATTTCTACAAAGTTTAAATTACTTTTAACCATTTCAAACAAGTTCTTTGTCAACAATGAATTTGGCTCTTCTTACTTTTCCTTTAAACCCCACAAACAACATTTGAAGTTATAAATACCACTGCAAAAGTCCTATCAAAGTTAAGAGTTAAGAGTCTGTGTTTTCCAGAGTATCATTAGCAGTGCACTGCTTAAGTCAGTCTAGCCAAGCATGGCTAATATGGCGCTTACCGGCTGTCTTTCACAGTTTTGTGGAGGGCTTGGACTTGCACAGTCACCTTGATCACAAAGATGAAGTTTCCTTGGTCTTGTGGTGTTATAAATGCTCCTTTCACTGCGGTCTAAAGACAACAGCAGAGCCAGGTGCCGGCACGCCCAGATTGCCTGGAAGATTTGTTCCACCTGGTTCACCACTGATTGAAGGAGGAGGAGTTTCACCACTGAGGAGCTCCCAAGCAGTTTGTCAGCACAGTTTTAATTCATTGAAGAACTATACTACTGGTATGTTACGTAAGAATATATACCCAAATGGATATGAAATAAAGTATACCTTTGGATCATATTTTACAAAAATCTAGAGGGATTAGTTATAACAMTTAGCAACAGAATATTTGCTTTTAGTTCTGCCTTGATATTTCCCTTGGATATCTAGGAGAGCATTACAAATAGCTAATGAAGGACACAAGATTTCCCAGGAGTATTATACTCAAGGACACAGTCAATCTTTCGAAGTGAACATAACAATTTTTATCACATGACATTGGCATGCCAAACCCACAGTAATCATTTATTCGAGGAGTTTTGCAAAACGCCATACGGCTCGGGACTGGGATTAAATATTTATCATATAATCAAAATAAATACACAATACAATGTTGATATATTACTATGTATTTCAAATGTATAGACACAAACTATCAAACTGTAAGAATATGCCTGAATGAGGAAGGCTTGGTTAAACTGGTGGCTAAATGCTTCGCTTGGGAAACAGAGGCAGACCAAAAACCMAAAAAATATGTACTTCCAGCTGCCACATGTTGTTGTTCTTTTGTGCTGTAACATGTAATTGCCGGAAAGAAGCAACAGCCGCTGTAACAAGTGTATGCCAAACCCTAGGGAGAACAAAGTGAACGCAGGGCCGTATGAGCATGCGAGGGGGGTTGAGAACCATCTGCGGAGTGCATCGCCAGCCACCGCAACCTCCAGTGCCCCAGTCTCCTCCACATGGCCCCACAAGGCCACTGAGAGACAGTGAGAAGGATCCAAAATGGCCACCCCATCACGCCCAGTAGCTTTGACAAGAGTTAGGGAAGATGTGGGAATGACAAACTGTTAGTCAACAGATGCTGGTAAGCTACTGCAGTAGCAGTGTTTTGGTGTGACTTTTATAGTGCTTTCATGAAACTTTATGAGCATAAAGACCAATGAATGTGGAGACTCATAACCTTTTGTTCCCGCAAAGTATGTGTGTTCTTTACTGTAACTGTTGCATTCTATTGTGTTGTTTATTTCAATACACACTCAGATTGTGTGGGTCCTTTGACAAATGCAGGTTTTCAATGTTATAATATATATAAGTATTTATACAAAAAAAATCATTCCAATCACAGATTTAGAATAAGGAGTAAGATATATCAATATATCGATGTTTGTTTACAAAACCTTGATGGTCGGCCACAGTTGGCAGAGGTCAGAGCAATTCCACGGGCGTTGCCAACTGGTTGTGGGCACTGCCAAGGCAGAGATAGATCAAGGTGACGGGCTGTGGCTTTCCCGGAACACGGATCACAGAGTGTACATTCCGCGGGGAACTGAAAAAATCTGTCAGTGGGAACCGCTCCATTTTCCGTCTCAAACCAGAGTTCTAGAGCTTGGACTGACCCATGGCTGCAATCCTCCTTGGTGCTTGTCATTTTCAGATCAGCGTCCCAACCCAACCACCCAATTCAAGTGAAAAAAAACACTGAAAACATCTGCAACTGAAACCATAATATTTTCTCAAGGAATATCCCAAAGTGGGAGATATCCAAACAACTGCTGTGATGCTGGCTGCCACACCCTTGACTGTTTGGGCTGTGAGGGTTTGACATGTGAGACAGCTGCCACTACCGCATGGTGTTTTCAAAGAAAGATCAATGCAGTGGGCGTCCATATCAGAGGAGCGGGATTGGTCATGATTTAAACACTTACATATACACTTAACATGCCTCATAAAAAACGCTCAGAGAGTCAGGCTAATGTGAGGTGTTCACTGTGGGGCTGAATGCAACCATTAGGTACATAGAGGCAGTACGTAGGCTACAGCCCCTTTGTGCATGCTTTCACCACCCACCTCATCCTTGTCAAGACAGAAGATCCTATCAAGACCATAATAACATCAGAGTGCTTTGAATTTACTGTAGTGCCAGATACTTAGAGTTACCAAAGATGAACTCAATCAATTGACGAGAACTACAGCATTGCATCACACCAGTGAAATACAGCATTTCCACATTACAGTAGATCACTATTTTAACAGCCCTGAGAATGTCMGTTTTCAGAAATACAGTAGGTGTTGGGTGTACAGGTACAGATGTAGGATCTTAATTTCAGTCAGTTTGCTACAGCAGGAAAAAAATAATTCATAAACAGGAAATGCAAATTATTATGTGGATTATAATTACAGTTTATGTAGGGGTTGATACATTTTTTGTTAGGGCAAAGCAAGTCTAACATTTTAAAGTGGAAATTATTAACTTTAGAAGCCTTTTTATCAACCTTTAATACACTACAAGTTTGCATTTCCTGCTGTGCAGGAAAATTATCTACATTAAAAGAGTGATCAAATTAAGATCCTACATCTGTAGTAACACTATGTTTTTATTCAAGTGAAAACAAAGCTAAGAAAGGGTTTCTATGATGATCAAACATGCATACTTGACAGGCAGTTAACCATGGATGGTATAGCCACACAGTTTCAAACTGCTGCTCCTCAAGCTGCCTCCGAGATATGGTTGCCATGGTAATGCACATCCTTGGTAACACAAGGGGATATGGTCCCTGTGAAGATAGTTATTACGCAAGCAACTCCTTCAAGCAGTGCATGAATGACATCGACAGGCCGCTGGAGGGCATTTGAAAGAATTAGGGTCATGCTAGCGAAAAGTATGTCATGCAACGTCTTTCTGTTCACTCTGTTTCTCCATGTGGTAGTTTGGTACAGTGCTACAGTATCAATCATGTTGGATGCTTCTAGCTATTTCCTCTCGAGCGATGTGGGTTGTTTCTAATGCTGTTTTAGACATAATACTCAGTGCCTTCTGACAGCAGACACCACTTATAACACTGTATTTACGACAAATTATAAACCTGAAAATATCCAGTAAACAGAAGAGTAAAATGTATAGTACTTAATTGTTTAAAAAATGATGCATTAATTTAACATTCCTCTGTCACGATTGTCGTCGTCGTGGAAATGACTGGACCAAGGTGCAGCGTGGTGAGCGTAAATTAATGTTTATTTGTAAATGTCGCCAACAAAAACAAGAAACAACAAAAACGAACATGAAAGGGAAAAAGGCTGCCTAAGTATGATTCCCAATCAGAGACAACGATAGACAGCTGTCCCTGATTGAGAATCATAACCGGCCAAAACAACATAGAATGCCCACCCCAAATCACAGGGCGTGACATCCTCATGCTCAGACAATAACAATTTCTAAACTAACTGGAATCATGGTTTGCCTATCTTTATGACTATTTGTTGATGTAATTGCAGTTATTTTCTAATTGGAAAATTTCTCTTGATTATACTCTGTGTAGTAACACAATTAACATTACACGCAACCAATTTTGGAAGGCAAAGATTCTTCTTAATGACTTATTTTCCCCTGATAGTTAAAGTCAAACTCAAACATATAATTAAAGTTTCAGAAAACAGGCACACTCCTAAATGACTTGTAACAGCACTTAGCTCATTGTTCCCCAGTACATCAGTTATCAGCCAGCATGTTCTAATGAAAAAAGGATTTCAGAGAGCGTGTAGTCTTTTCAACACTTGTTTGTTATCTGTGAGGCTGAGGACGACGCTATATCCTTATTTCAGCACTCTGTTTTCATGATTCATATAAAGACGACATTCCCTAAAGCAAATTGAAGCTAGGTCAGAGTATTATCAGATAGTGCTGTATAAATGACAATATATAGCAGCTGCCTGCATAGATGTCTCTTAATTACCAGTTTCTGACCCAAATCGCATCCTATTCCCTACAAAGTGCACTATATATGGAAGAGGGTGCCATTTGGGACTCAGACTTTGGGTTTATTAGTCTGCCCAACTTAATCCATCAGACAGAAACATCTCATAATGCACCTTCAGAATTTATTCAAAGTAATCTTTTGTCATAAACTGCTTTTCTGAAAAGGTTTTAATCAAGCCGTGGTGGATTGTTTTCACTTTTCTGGTAATGTTTATGAATTTGATGAGGTGTATAATCTAAATTCACTTGCATTGGACCTGGTTATCTATGTTCTGTTTTTAAAGGTTGTTAAGGCACTACCTAATACATGTTTGATCACCAGTTGAACAAAAGACTAAAAGTCTTGTTTAACAATCGAGAATTGGCTAGCAAATTCTCAGGAAAATCTCAGGAACACTTTACATGTCAAAATTATTCTCCAGACCATTTCCGGAGACCTTCTCCCTTACCTCACCTCGCTCATCAACTCATCCTTGACCGCTGGCTACGTCCCTTCCGTCTTCAAGAGAGCGAGAGTTGCACCCCTTCTGAAAAAACCTACACTCGATCCCTCCGATGTCAACAACTACAGACCAGTATCCCTTCTTTCTTTTCTCTCCAAAACTCTTGAACGTGCCGTCCTTGGCCAGCTCTCCTGCTATCTCTCTCAAAAGAATGACCTTAACTTATCAAATCAGTCAGGTATCAAGACTAGTCATTCAACTGAGACTGCTCTTCTGTGTCACGGAGGTGCTCCGCACTGCTAAAGCTAACTCTCTCTCCTCTGCTCTCATCCTTCTACCTATCGGCTGCCTTTGATACTGTGAACCATCAGATCCTCCTCTCCACCCTCTCCGAGCTGGGCATCTCCGGCGCGGCCCACGCTTGATTGCGTCCTACCTGACAGGTCGCTCCTACCAGGTGGCGTGGCGAGAATCTGTCTCCGCACCACGTGCTCTCACCACTGGTGTCCCCCAGGGCTCTGTTCTAGGCCCTCTCTATTCTCGCTATACACCAAGTCACTTGGCTCTGTCATATCCTCACATGGTCTCTCCTATCATTGCTATGCAGACGACACACAATTAACTTCTCCTTTCCCCCTCTTGATAACCAGGTGGTGAATCCGCATCTCTATATGTCTGGCAGACATATCAGTGTGGATGACGGATCACCACCTCAAGCTGAACCTCGGCAAGACGGAGCTGCTCTCCTCCCGGGGAAGGACTGCCCGTTCCATGATCTCGCCATCACGGTTGACAACTCCATTGTGTCCTCCTCCCAGAGTGCTAAGAACCTTGGCGTGATCCTGGACAACACCCTGTCGTTCTCAACTAACATCAAGGCGGTGACTCGTTCCTGTAGGTTCATGCTCTAACAACATTCGCAGAGTACGACCCTGCCTCACGCAGGAAGCGCGCAGGTCCTAATCCAGGCACTTGTCATCTCCGCTGGATTACTGCAACTCGCTGTTGGCTGGGCTCCCTGCCTGTCCATTAAACCCCTACAACTCATCCAGAACGCCGCAGCCCGTCTGGTGTTCAACTTTCCCAAGTTCTCTCACGTCACCCGCTCCTCCGCTCTCTCCACTGGCTTCCAGTTGAAGCTCGCATCCGCTACAAGACCATGGTGCTTGCCTACGGAGCTGTGAGGGAACGGCACCTCCGTACCTTCAGGCTCTGATCAGGCCCTACACCCAAACAAGGGCACTGCGTCATCCACCTCTGGCCTGCTCGCCTCCCTACCTCTGAGGAAGTACAGTTCCCGCTCAGCCCAGTCAAAACTGTTCGCTGCTCTGGCAACCCAATGGTGGAACAAACTCCCTCACGACCCAGGTCAGCAGTCATCACCACCTTCCGGAGACACCTGAAACCCCACCTCTTTAAGGAATACCTAGGATAGGATAAAAGTAATCCTTCTAACCCCCCCCCCCCTTAAAAGAGTTAGATGCACTATTGTAAAGTGGTTGTTCCACTGGATATCATAAGGTGAATGCACCAATTTGTAAGTCGCTCTGGATAAGAGCGTCTGCCTAAATGACTTAAATGTAAATGTAAAATTATTGACTTGAAGAACTCCCTTATGTTTTAATACAGGGGCGTGAGTCATCATTTCAACATCTGTAGCAGATGGTCTTGGGCGAAAAGCAGAAGACACCCTTCCAGAAATGTATGAGTAACAACTTTCCTCACATTCGATTCATTTATAAAGTTCTTCAAAACAAAGTAACATCACCACAGACAACGCTCAGTAGGATGATAAGGGTTTAGAACATCCTTTGAAAAGACTGTAATGGTTGGTCATCATGTCAACACACACACACACACACGTACAGTATACACACACACACACACATGCGCACACAATCAATAGAAGTCTGTCACAGCCACAAAGGTGGTTTGTTGAATTAATGTGTATTTCTGTCACGTTCCTGACCGGTTTTCTGTTATTTTGTATGTGTTTGACGGTCAGGCGTGAGTTTGGGTGGGTAGTCTATGTTTTGTGTTTCTATGTTGGTTTAATGGGTACCTGATATGGTTCTCAATTAGAGGCAGGTGGTTTTCATCTCCTCTGATTGAGAATCATATTAAGGTAGTGGTGTCACATTGTTGGTTTGTGGGTGGTTGTCTCCTGTGTCTGTGTCTATGTACGTTGCGCCACACGGACTTTTCGGTGTTTGTTTGTTCGTTCGGTCATGTAGTCTGTTCCTGTTTCATGCGTTCTTCGTGTCATGTAAGTTCTTATGTTCAGGTTCGTCTACGTCGTTTGTTGTTTTGTAGTTTGTTAAAGTGTTTTCGTGTTTTTTTGTTTGTTAATAAATATCATGTCATATCACGAAGCTGCATTTTGGTCGAATCCCTGCTCCTCCTCTTCGGATGAAGAGGAAGAGGAATACCGATACAGAACCACCCACCAAACCAGAACCAAGCAGCGTGAATTCGAGCAGTGGCCTGCTACACAGGATTATTGGAGTTGGGAGGAAATATTAGACGGAAAAGGTCCATGGGCACAGCCGGGAGAATATCGCCGTCCAAAGCTGAGCTGGAGGCAGCGAAAGCAGAGAGGCGGCGATATGAGGAGGCTGCAAGGAGACGTGGCTGGAAGCCGGAGAATCAAGCTCAAGACCGAAGATATGAAGGTACGCGGCTAGCAAGGAAGCCCGAGAAGAAACCCCAAAAATTTCTTGGGGGTGGCTAAGAGGTAGTGGGCCAAGGGCAGGAAGGAGACCTGCGCCCACTTCCCAGGCTAACCGTGGAGAGCGGGAGTACGGGCAGACACCGTGTTACGCAGTAGACGCCACGGTGTCTCCTGTACGTGTGCATAGCCCGGTGCGGGTTATTCCACCTCCCCGCACTGGTAGGGCTAGATTGAGCATTGAGCCAAGTGCCATGAAGCCGGCTCTACATATCTGGCCACCAGTAAGTCTCCTTGGGCCGGCTTACATGGCACCAGCCTTACGCATGGTGTCCCCGGTTCGCCTACATAGCCCGGTGTGGGTTTATCCACCTCCCCGCACTGGTCGGGCGACGGGGAGCATTCAACCAGGTAAGGTTGGGCAGGCTCAATGCTCAAGGGAGCCAGTACGCCTGCACGGTCCGGTATTTCGGCGCCACCTTCCGCCCCAGCCCAGTACCACCAGTGCCTACACCACGCACCAGGCTTCCAGTGCGTTTCCAGAGCCCTGTTCCTCCTCCACGCACTCTTCCTATGGTGCGTGTCTCCAGCTCAGTGCCTCCAGTTCCGCACCACGCACTAAGCCCCCTGTGCGTCTGCAGAGCCCTGTACGCACTGTTCCTTCTCCCCGTACTCGTCCTGATGTGCGTGCCCTCAGCCCGGTGCCACCAGTGCCGTACCACGCACCAGGCCTATAGTGCGCTTCGAGAGGTCAGTGTGCCCTGTCCCTGCTCCCCGCACTAGCTTTGAAGTGCGTGTATCCAGTTCGGTGCCTCCAGTTCCGGCACCACGCACCAGGCCTACAGTGCGCCTCATCCGCCTGAGCCATCCGTCTCCAAGCGCCATCTGAGCCATCCGTCTGCCAGCGCCATCTGAGCCATCCGTCTCCCCAGCGCCATCTGAGCCATCCGTCTCCCCAGCGCCATCTGAGCCATCCGTCTCCCCAGCGCCGTCTGAGCCATCCGTCTCCCCAGTGCCGTCTGAGCCATCATCTGCCCAGTGCTGTCTGAGCCATCCATCTGCCCAGTGCCGCTGAGCCATCCGTCTGCCCGAGCCATTAGAGCCGCCCGTCTGTCCCGAGCCGTCAGAGCCGTTCGTCATCAGGAGCCGCTAGAGCCATTCGTCAGTCAGGATCTGCCAGAGCCGCCAACCAGACAGGATCTGCCAGAGCCGCCAACCAACAGGATCTGCCAGAGCCGCCAACCAGACAGGATCTGCCAGAGCCGCCAACCAGACAGGATCTGCCAGAGCCGCCAACCAGACAGGATCTGCCAGAGCCGCCAACCAGACCAGGATCTGCCGAGACCGCCAGTGAGCCATGAGCAGCCAGAGCGCCAGCGAGCCATGAGCGTCCAGAGCCGCCAGCCAGCCATGAGCGTCCAGAGCCGTCAGCCAGCCATGAGCATCCCAGAGCCGTCAGCCAGCCATGAGCGTCCAGAGCCGTTCAGCCAGCCATGAGCGTCCAGAACCGCCAGTGAGCCATGAGCGTCCAGAGCCGTCAGCCAGCCATGAGCGTCCAGAGCCGTCAGCCAGCCATGAGCGTCCAGAGCCGTCACCAGCATGAGCGTCCAGAGCCGTCAGCCAGCCATGAGCGTCCAGAGCCGTCAGCCAGCCATGAGCGTCCGGAGCTGTCATTCATCCAGAACTGCCTCTCAGTCCAGAGCTGTCTCTCTGTCCGGAGCTGCCCTTCAGTCCGGAGTTGCCCCTCTATCCTGAGCTACCTCTCTATCCTGAGCTACCTCTCTATCCTGAGCTATCCCTCTGTCCTGAGCTACCTCTCTGTCCTGAGCTACCTTGTCCCGGAGCTGTTCCTTATCTTGGTGTTGCCCCTCAAATTAGGTGGGTGGAATATGAGGGTGGTCATTCTAAGGGGGAGACGTACGCTGGGATTGACTATGGTGGGGTGGGGACCTCGCCCAGAGCCTGAGCCACCACCGTGGTCAGACGCCCACCCAGACCCTCCCCTACACTTTTGGTGGTGCGTTCGGAGTACGCACCTTGAGGGGGGGGTTATGTCACGTTCCTGACCGGTTTTCTGTTATTTTGTATGTGTTTGACGGTCAGGGCGTGAGTTTGGGTGGGTAGTCTATGTTTTGTGTTTCTATGTTGGTTTAATGGGTACCTGATATGGTTCTCAATTAGAGGCAGGTGGTTTTCATCTCCTCTGATTGAGAATCATATTAAGGTAGGTGGTGTCACATTGTTGGTTTGTGGGTGGTTGTCTCCTGTGTCTGTGTCTATGTACGTTGCGCCACACGGGACTGTTTCGGTTTGTTTGTTCGTTYGTTCGGTTTATGTAGTCTGTTCCTGTTTCATGCGTTCTTCGTGTCATGTAAGTTCTTATGTTCAGGTTCGTCTACGTCGTTTGTTGTTTTGGAGTTTGTTAGCCTGTCTAGCCCCGGCGTTCCGCTAGCGGAATTCCTCCCACATTCCACTGAAAAGTTAGAGCGCGAAATTCAAAAAATATTTTTTAGAAAGATTTTACTTTCACACATTAACAAGTCCAATACAGCAAATGAAAGATACACATCTTGTGAATCCAGTCAACATGTCCGATTTTTAAAATGTTTTACAGCGAAAACACCACATATATTTATGTTAGCTCACCACCAAATACAAAAAAGGACAGACATTTTTCACAGCACAGGTAGCATGCAGGAAACCAACCAAACTAACCAAGAACCAACCAAACTAACCAAGAAACAACGTCATCAGATGACAGTCCTATTTACATGTTACACAATAAATCTATGTTTTGTTTGAAAAATGTGCATATTTGAGGTATAAATCAGTTTTACATTGCTGCTACCATCACAGCTACCGTCAGAAATAGCACCGAAGCAGCCAGAGTAATTATAGAGACCAACGTGAAATACCTAAATACTCATCATAAAACATTTCTGAAAAATCGATGGTGTACAGCAAATTAAAGACAAACATCTTGTGAATCCAGCCAATATTTCCGATTTTTTAAGTGTTTTACAGCGAAAACACAATATAGCATTATATTAGCTTACTACAATAGCCTACCACACAACCGCATTCATTCATCAAGGCACGTTAGCGATAGCAATAGGCACGTTAGCGTTAGCGAATAAACCAGCAAAAKATATTAATTTTCACTAACCTTCATAAACCTTCCTCAGATGACAGTCCTATAACATCAGGTTATACATACACTTATGTTTTGTTCGAAAATGTGCATATTTAGAGTTGAAATCAGTGGTTATCCATTATGCTAACGTAGCATCTTTTTCCCAGAATGTGCGGATATTTCTATTAGACTCTCACCTATTCTGACCAAATAGCTATTCATAAACATTACAAAAAAATACATGTTGTATAGGAAACGATAGATTCATTAGTTCTTAATGCAATCGCAGTGTTAGAATTCTAAAAATATCTTCATTACAACATAAGGCTTACGTTATGGCGAGAGATGCCCAAAACATGGGCGCAAAACTACTAGTACACAGTTCGACAGATATATGTAATAGCATCACAAAATGGGTCCTACTTTTGGTGATCTTCCATCAGAATGTTGTACAAGGGTCCTTTGTCCAGAACTGTCTTTGTTTGGTATTAGAACGTCGTTTTTCCCTCTTGAATTAGCAAGCACACTGGCCAAGTGGCGCGAAGCTATCCKTCCTGAACATATGCAGACAAAGCAACACGCCTAACGTCCCGAAAAAATTTCAATAATCTAATAAAACTATATTGAAAAAACATACTTTACGATGATATTGTGACATGTATCAAATAAAATCAAAGCCGGAGATAGTATTCGCCTATAACGACAGCTTTTCAAAAGGCAATTACAGGTCCCTCCACGCGCCTTCCAGAAAACCGAAAATGGAGGACACGTCATTCCAAGAGGATTCATTCCATCTCAGACCAAGATAATCAACTCATTTCTTCTCTCACTTCCTCTTGACATCTAGGGGAAGGTGTATGACGTGCACGTATAGTCATACGTATCATGCCCATTTATAGGCAGGTCCTTGAACAGAGCATCGAATTCAGACTTTCCACTTCCTGGTCAGAAAGTGTGCTGCCAAATGAGTTCTGTTTTACCCACAGAAAAAATTCAAACGGTTTTAGAAACTAGAGAGTGTTTTCTATCCAATAGTAATAATAATATGCATATTGTACGAGCAAGAATTGAGTACGAGGCCGTTTAAATTGGGCACGAATTTCCCCCAAAGTGAAAACAGCGCCCTCTGTCCTCAACAGGTTATTAAAGTGTTTTCGTGTTTTTTCGTTTGTTAATAAATATCATGTCATATCACAAAGCTGCATTTTGGTCGAATCCCTCTTCGGATGAAGAGGAAGAGGAATACCGTTACAATTTCCAACACAAACATGCATTATATAYACTACTGTTCAAAAGTTTGGGGTCACTTAGAAATGTCCGTGTTTTTGAAAGAAAAGAAAAAAAAATTGTCAATTCAAATAGCATCAAATTGTTCAGAAATACAGTGTAGCTGGAAACTGCAGATTTTTTATGGAATAACTACATATGCGTACAGAGGCCCATTATCAGCAACCAATGGCATATTGTGTTAGCTAATCCAAGTTTATMATTTTAAAAGGCTAATTGATCATTAGAAGGCCAGCATCCCGGAGTCGCCTCTTCACTGCTGACGTTGAGACTGGTGTTTTGCGGGTACTAATTAATGAAGCTGCCAGTTGAGGACTTGTGAGGTGTCTGTTTCTCAAACTAGACACTCTAATGTACTTATCCTGTTGCTCAGTCAATTCAAAATCAGCAGTTTCCAGCTACAATAGTCATTTACAACATTAACAATGTTTACACTGTATTTCTGATCAATTTTATGTTATTTAATGGACAAAAAATGTGCTTTTCTTTCAAAAACAAGGAGTGAAAAATTCCTTAGTTGTTAATTTTCTTGAAATCTAAAGGCACAACCTAGATTCTAGACAATGTTTTAAGTAGTAGAACATGTTATTAAAAACAACAACAACCTTTGATTTGATGGTCTGCAGATGCGCAGTTTGGCATGAAATGACCGTTTATATCAGATTATGGACCAGTTAGGTAGACTACAACCCAATAATGACAGGCTAGAACCCAATAATGACAGGCTAGAACCCACTAATGGCAGGCTAGAACCACAATAATGACAGACTAGAACCACAATAATGACAGACTAGAACCCAATAATGACATGCTAGAACTCTAATAATGACAGGCAAGAACCCAATAATGACATACTAGAACCCAATAATGACATGCTGGAACCCAACAATGACAGGCTAGCACCTCAATAATGACAGGCTAGAACCCTAATAATGACAGGCAAGAACCCAATAATGACATGCTAGAACCCAATAATGACATCTTAGAACCCCTATAATGTCAGGCTAGAACCCAATAATGACATGCAAGAACCCAATAATGACATGCTAGAACCCTATAATGTCAGGCTAGAACCCAATAATGACAGACTAGAACCTCAATAATAACAGGCTAGGACCTGAATAGTGATATGCTAGAACCCCAATAATGATGACTAGAACCCAATAAGGACATGCTAGAACCCAATAATGACATGCTAGGACCTCAATAATGATAGACTAGAACCCCTATAATGACAGGCTAGAACCTCCAATGACAGGCTAGAACCCAATAATGACATGCTACAACCCAATAATGACATGCTAGAACCCCAATAATTACAGGCTACAACCCCTACAATGGCATAGCAAGGGTAGGCTTTTTCGGTAGTTTCGTAAGACACCGTATTGAAATGTAAAACAAAAAATTATCATTAACACCATGTTCCATTCTTATCAGATCCTTAGCATTAGTACTATTGTGGGTGCTAGCTAATGAACTCTCTCCACCATGAGATGTGAGCAGAGTTACAACAAGTCAAGCTTTTTCACAGAACCTTCTTTGGTTGTGTCTGTGAAGAATCTTCTAAAGGATTTCCTGTGAATTTTTCAATTTGATGATGCTGTTGTGACATTGCTATCATTATTGGGTTTGACTGTTATTTTATCAAATCAATTAACTATGTTTAATTATTACAATGATTCAATGAATCATGTAACAATTAACTCATTAGTAGTCTTGGGCACCACGGAAAAGTTATTTAACGAGTTACTATCTCCCGACTAAACTCTAAAGATATAAATATCTCTTCCATCAGTCACAGTTAATTCATTAATTCTTATTTACCTCATCAGTCTCATTCTGAATGTCGCAAAACTCTTGGATATCTGCACGAACCTTAGCATAAATGATGAATCAGCRATATACAAATTGGCTTAATAATTTATTTACTAACTAACTAAATAATCACACAGAAATACATAAACACACACACACAGTCTAGTTATTGGTTACTAACACAATGCAATGAAAGGTCCCTAGTGGACTAAACCAATATGACGGCTTGTTACATAAAATGGTGGACTCAAAAGAGAGGGAAAGGGAGAGACAAAGGAATTTGACTATCATACATACAGCTGATAACTATGCTCATGGAAATGTGAATACCTTAAATTACTCTCCACAGATGGACCGGCCACTCATTCGAAAGAATTGCAATGTCCATATTTGCGTGTATGCTGTCTTTGCTGTCTTTCTGTTGAAATCGCCGGTCCATCTGTGGAGTAATGTATCAGAAGTCTCTGGTTGTGTAAGTCTCTGGTTGTCCACCAGAGGTCACCATGTCCTTTGTAGCTGTAGCTTCTCTGTCTCGGAGTGTCTGTTAGAACAGTCTTCCAGAGGTCTACCCCGCATTGTTCAACGGGCTCTGTTCGTTAGAATAGAGGTATCTATAGTGGTGAGATTAAATTGTGCTTTGTCTTCTCGTCTTCGGTCGAGTTTACTAGACTAAAGTACTTAAACAGCTGCAGACTGAATGTTCCTGTATAGTTTCAGAGTTTCTAACCATTTCCTCCCTTTCAGCTCATGCTGTCGGTCACATTGGTCTAGTGTAGAGTCGAACCATTTTACATGTCCAGCTTACTGTCTGTGTACTGGTCCCAATGGTTAATTATTCAGGGTACAGCTAGAACCATTTTACACAGCAGTAGCAACCCAGCAATGTACTGGTCTGATGTGAATTTTGTCACGGGTCTTTTTATACACTCTGGAAAAAGGGCGGTTCCATTACGTTTGGCATAATGTCTGTGCTCACGTGGGCGTGGTTACTGACTGGATAAACTTTATATGAACAACTATTTTCTAATTTAGAAGGCTAATATCACATTTCATCTTCTCACAAATAGTTTAAAATTTAATCATATAAGTTCCACATTTAGATGTAAATCTGATAACTTGGAAATATACACATTCAGAGATACAGTTGTTGATCTACTGTCCTTAGTTACATCACAAATTAGCAACATGATTGTTCTTTAAGTCCGCCCCACCATTTACCATATTATTTGTGTCAGGAATAGTGTGTCATTCTCCACTTTTGGATGCCATAGTTTTGGCGGGAGGAATCTCCTTGTAACAAAAAGGGTTCTTTCCCCTCAAACCTGCAGAGCCCAAAGGCTGAGTTTCTGCAAGGTATTTACGACCATCATAAAACTGTCCAACTCCATCCCTCACCCCTCTGCAGGAGAGAGAGGGCGCTGTAGAGCGGACCCACTGTAACCTGATCCTTCAGGAGAGTAGAGTAATGACAATGACAATGTTATGGGTATAACTGAAGGGCTATTTGATAACAATGGCCGTATATGTCTTCACACCAGAGGGGTATACTACAAAGCAGGATCAATGAGTTAGCCAGCTAATTTTGATAAACAACCAGAAATAACAGTAGATGTTTTGGTTAATTAAGAAAGCTGAACATATAAATGTATGTTTTGTTGTTGAGTCAATTAGACCATGCCCATTTCAAGCTTATCTTTCTAGAAAGAAAAAAATATAAGTCAGACTATGTTAGCTGGCTTACTGTTTAGGCATGTAAGCTGGCTAACTGTTTAGGCATGTTAGCTGGCTAACTCATTGATCCTGCTTTATAGTATAACCCTCTGGTATAGCAACCTGTTGGTTGTTGATGGTTTTATACGACAAATACAATTAGTCTTTGTCGCTGTCCATGTCTGTGTAGAGTTGCTCCAGTAGATATACTGTTACCTGCTGGCGACAATAGTAAAGGACGTGTTAATCCTCATGCTTGTCTCCCATAAGTGCTTGTTCCCAGAGCTAGGGCCTATTCTACATCACAAGGTAACAGTTGACTCCTAGCATGATGTATGGTTCTAAACAATTATTACATTTGTAAAAGGAAATATGAACAGAGAATGAGCACACTGTTGGGATAATAGAGTTCTAAAATGAGCAGCTTCTATCTTATTCACTTTCCAGGGGCTTTACCAAGCCTGGCAGAACAACAGCTAGGGTTAACAGCCAGTGGCTATTTCAGTGGCAATCAAGTTCCACAACCTCTTTTAAGATATGTGATTGCTGCTTTTTAGAATACAGAGTGCGAGAAAGGCTCACGACACAGCACTACCAATCATGTTCATATAAAAAATAATCACTGATGGACATTTCAACGTAATTTACAGTTTTCCATTTTTCCCTTGAATACTGATTCTGCATTGCATAATTTCTGTGTTATACGTGTTCTCTCTTTGTAATGAATCTCCAATCAAATTGTCTAGCCTTGCAGAATGGATGCATGCAATATAAAAAAAAATATCATCGCCCCGCCATGGCTATCAAAATGAATACATCTGTGGTACAGATATTACTGTTTTAAACGTTGCTTTCTTTGTCAGTGGAAATTAATTCCAAACAGTCTACTTCAAAGTGTTTATCATTTGACAGAGGACGCCAAACTACATTTGATCAGGTACCACCAATATCAGACCTGCAGTTCTCTGTAAATTTATCAGGCACCACAAATATCAGACCTGCATTTCTCTGTAAATCTATCAGGTACCACCAATATCAGATCTGGATTTCTCTGTAAATCTATCAGGCTCCATTAATATTAGACCTGCAATTCTCTGTAAATCTATCAAAGGACCTTTCTTTGATACGAGACCATAGCTCTGTGAGATAATGACATCATAGCCTCCAAACCAGAATGTGATGTGGAATCTCTCTTGTGCTTGGCTCATGTCTTTACACTATACTGGCTTCTGGCAGCCTCTGAGAACTGAGAAATAGGCCAATTAAATTCCCTCCACATATTTTCAGTCCTTGTTAAAAGACCTTATGTTAGTCTAGTCAGGGAGCAGAACATTCCACAGATCTCAGATCTGCTATTCTTGGCCACGGCAGAATCAGTTTTGTTTTGGTCCGTTTAATATTATGCATTTTAAATAAGCCATGGAGGGCATTGCAGTTGCCATTTGCAGGGAAAGAGGTTAGTGAGATAATTGTCAAATTAGTAATCTCAGTTAACCCAGAACTAAAATCTTACGTAATGGGTCAGCTGCTCTATTAAGTTCTGGATCCATACGTGTTAAGAGAAGAGATGGACAGCTGCTAGAACAAGGAGCGTAATATGAAAAAGGACCTCCACCCTCTCTCTTTGCAAGTTATGGGCTGAGTGTCCCATCCCCTTCCAAATTTCGAAAGATGCTAACACCTGCAAAATCACGATTTGTCTAAATAACCAGTGAAAAACCCACAAACCGGAACTACTGCTGCTCATTATCCCACGCATCCCACTCTTTCCTGACAGATTCTACGGTACCAGTTATGTTTCCGGAGATCTGTCCATGAGAGATTAGCAAATTAGTGGTTGATTCTGCACTACTGAATAGGGTCTGGATTGATAGATTCTCAAATGTGTCACGTGCTTTGACTGTCTTGGACGCCAGAAATGCTTCTTGTGTTTTTATGATGAAACACTGGTCCAAGAAAAATCTGGAGACAAACATTTGTGATTCTATATTCCACAAACTCACATAGAAGCTTTAGATCATTTTGTTCCACTTGGAATTGATTTCAAACCATTGAGCTAGCTTGCTCATAGGGAAATATATGATCAGATCATGACTTAACATGAGGAAAGCTCTCCTTTCTTATGTATATCAAAAATGTATATCCTTTGCCTGATGACAAATTGTGTTAGACTGTTTCCATACAGTTTTGATTAATCTCATTTCATTGAACCCACATTTGGCACTCCAGCGTTGGTTAACAAACGCAGTAGCCTATTATTCTGTAGTTATCAAGTCTGATCAAAATGATGTTAGAAATAATAATGACAGATAGGCTACACTGCATTTATGCGACTTCCACACAGTAAAGAAGATGGATAGCAATATAACAGTTTATCAAGAAACATGTATCAGCAAAACATTGAGGGCAATGATGGCTTACATTAAGTGTAATTCAGTGTAATTATGTATTGTATTTAAATTCTATATCTCCTATCCTACAAATGTATGCAATTGTATCTATGGGCATGACGCTTCTGACAACAGGCATGTGAAATCATCAACGGCGTAGTCAACAAATTAACAACAACAAACATCAAATATCTTCAGCATGGAGGGTTCCAGTAGTCCAATGAGAAGTGGAAGTAGAGAGGAGGAGAGCCAGATAAGTGACGGGAGGAGGAGAATGATAAAGCACCTCTCTTCCCATCTGCGTTGGTGGCTTGAGCCATCGTAGAAGGCTAGCACCTGGCCTGACAGAGACGATCATGGAGCCCTTACAAGCCTCTCCACTGTGAAAACCAAAAGTGGCCAATTAGGTAATTATACAATCCTCTACTTCTGGTCTTCCATTTTTCTTTACAAGGGGGGGTGTGTTCATGTATTAAAAGGTTTACAAGGGGGGTGTTTGTGTATTAAAAGGTGCACCACTTACTGTGGATGCGCAGGTGTACAGTATGAAGTGTGTGTGTGTGTGTGTGAGTGAAAGGTCAAGGACTAAGGTATATCAATGTTGTATTTTACATTTAACTTAGTCAATAAGTGCGGATTAGATGTTTGTTTCTGGGGTTTCCTACTGTAGATGGTAACTGGCTAACAACATACTAGAACTGGCTAACTAATCTCTGATTTACCCTCACTTGGTGGGAGATATCTCATTACTGGTTGGAGGATGATTCCAAAGCTTATTCAAAGGTTTTGGTGTTTAAAATTATAAGCATTTACACATTGCTTATCAGGATTCTGTAGGTATAACTCTGTAATAGGGGCCATCTGCAGTTCAAACAACAACAAAGTGGATACCCAGCCACTGTCTTGGTAAACAGCTGAAGGATGGGGCTGGAGAACAGTAAGCACTCACAAATTCATATAGACACAGTGGTGTAAAGTACTTAAGCAAAAATACTTTAAAGTACTACTACCTCAAATTAATGTCAGAGTGTTGTAGTGTGCCCCTGGCTATCCATAAAGAAAGAAAGAAAGAAAGAAAGAAAGAAAGAAAGAAAGAAAGAAAGAAAGAAAGAAAGAAAGAAAGAAAGAAATGGTGCTGTCTGGTTTGCATAATATAAGGAATTAGACATTATTAATACTTTTACCTTTGATTTTACCTACTTAAGTACATTTTAGCAATTCAATTTACTTTTGATACTTAAGTATATTTAAAACCAAATACTTTTAGACTTTTACTCAAGTAGTATTTTACTGGGTGACTTTCACTTTTACTTAAGACATTTTCTATCAAGGTATTTTTACTTTTACTCAAGTATGACTTTTGAGTACTTTTCCCACCACTCTATAGACATAGCTATGAATGCAAGGACTGACCAGCCATGAGATCAAAATTATATGTTTAACTATGTTGAGGCTATATAGTGTTTGTTTACAAACAATGGAGTAAAACAAGCTTATTTTTTGAGTTAAGATGGGGTGTGACATTTAACTAACCTAATGAGGCATGTATAAGTTATATATTCTTCAAGAATCAATGGGTATATATCAATAATTTAAAAGTAAAAACATTTATGGGAAAAAAAATGGTACACCATTAGTGTCCATGAGGACTGCATAGCAGTCATAACTCAGTAATCAATACAGGTCTTGAGTTCCCAAAGTTTCCACCTACTCTTATCCATTTAGCCTTTGAAAATGAACAGAATAACAACAGCATATAACAGAATGAAAACAGAATATAAACAGAATAATGGAATAATATAGGAGAAGAATAACATAACAGAATAACAATAGAATAACAACAGAATAACAACAGAATAAAATAATACAACAGAATAACAACAGAATCTAACAGAATCACAAAACAGAATAACAGTATAATAACAGAATATAAACCATTCTCAACAGCAACGCCTCTAGATCTAGAATAGTGCTGTAACTGCTGCTCAACCAAATCTTAACCTTAAACATTCCACTACTATAAATGGGGAAATGCTGTTACGGTATAATCTCAAAATCAGTAGGGATATTCTTCTCTCTGCGAGGCTGTGAACACACTGGGCCTTTCCTCTCTTGGCTGTGATCAAAGAGGTTGGGAGGACGTTTTCCTSTCCTTCCCCTGCCTAGGTCTCGCAACAGCCAATGATAAATAATAGAACTCATATGTAGCCCAGGGAAGTCAGAACATAGCATCTCCCCAGAAATCAAGACGCCACGATCAAAAGATTAACTGTGAAAATGTATGCATGGGAGACTAAACAAAAATGTAATGAGTGTGTCAGTGTATGTGTATGGAAAAGGGGGTGCAGTGTGTGTATGTGTGTGTGCGCATTAAGGTGTGTAAATGACTCAAGACTGTACTATGTGTGCGTGAGCGAGAGAATGCAAGACCAAGTACGAGAGAGAAAGACAGAGAGAGTATAAGTGAAAAGGAGAAATCAAGAGCATAGACACAGGAGTTCTCTCATACTTTAATCAACACAATTAGTTCCAGTGAACTGTTCCTATCACGCACAATCATATTTCATCGGAATGAGATGCATGATCGTAATATGCGTGCTGGATGCTGTTAGTTGTTTCTGCTGATGCCATCCCACAGGGCACACACTGGTTGAATCAACATTGTTTCCACGTCATTTCAATGAAATTACCTTCAACCAATGTGGGATAGATGTTGAATTGACGTCTGTGCCGGTGGGATCCTTCATGTTTCTTGGTGATTACCTCTTCCCTACCTTTCTCTACCAATTTCCATGGTCGTACAAATTGAGACTGAAGCATCTAGGGACAAAATGCAAACCAGTTACAAACTCTTACATCAGAGGAAGTTGAAATAGGCAAAAAAATACAAATTTAAAGATGTACGCCATTATAGAGTGTGTGTTACTGATCTGATGTAGTTTCTTTGTGTCAGTTCCACTCTAATAGGCACTGATCTGATGTAGCTTCTTTGTGTCAGTTCCACTCTAATAAGCACTGATCTGATGTAGCTTTCTTTTGTGTCAGTTCCACTCTAATAAGCACTGATCTGATGTAGCTTCTTTGTGTAGTTCCACTCTAATAAGAACTGATCTGATGTAGCTTCTTTGTGTCAGTTCCACTCTAATAAGCACTGATCTGATGTAGCTTCTTTGTGTTTAGTTCCACTCTAATAAGAACTGATCTGATGTAGCTTCTTTGTTCAGTTCCACTCTAATAAGCACTGATCTAATGTAGCTTCTTTGTGTCAGTTCCACTCTAATAAGAACTGATCTGATGTAGCTTCTTTGTGTCAGTTCCACTCTAATAAGAACTGATCTGATGTAGCTTCTTTGTGTCAGTTCCACTCTAATAAGAACTGATCTGATGTAGCTTCTTTGTGTCAGTTCCACTCTAATAAGAACTGATCTGATGTAGCTTCTTTGTGTCAGTTCACTCCAATAGAACTGATCTGATGTAGCTTCTTTGTGTCAGTTCCACTCCAATTAGAAACTGATCTGATGTAGCTTCTTTGTGTCAGTTCCACTCCAATAAGAACTGATCTGATGTAGCTTCTTTGTGTCAGTTCCACTCTAATAAGAACTGATCTGATGTAGTTCTTTGTGTCAGTTCCACTCTAATAAGCACTGATCTGATGTTTATTTTTATTCTGGGAGTAAACAAAGCAGATGGCATACTGCATCTTGGTAACCCATGCATAGACAGTGGCACAAGTACGCTCAAGTATTATTTTGTTTTTTATAGCGGAAATGTTTTATACTATATTAGTCCGGAGCAATTGTTTTAGTGCACCAGCCATTGTTAATAGTACCTCCATTGTAGGAAACTATGCAGATTTGTGTATATTGAAATAGTCTCAAGTTAGGACTTTGCAGTGCTATTGGCTGAAAGTGGGCATTGGGAAGATGAAGTCAGAGGATGTGTGGAGTATAGACCTGCCTGGATTCTTCTGGAACATTCTGATTTCCCATGCAGTAGCAGCTTGAAAGCAGCCTGGCACAATCCCCCAGAGTATCTCAAGCTGCAGGATGTGGTGAGTCAACACACATCAGCAAACTGTTAACACATATATTTTGATATGTATGCAAAAGTGGTTGTTTAAAGTATTTGATCATATATCTAATATACATTTACATTTAAGTCATTTAGCAGACGCTCTTATCCAGAGCGACTTACAAATTGGTGCATTCACCTTATGATATCCAGTGGAACAACCACTTTACAATAGTGCATCTAACTCTTTTAAGGGGGGGGGGGGTTAGAAGGATTACTTTATCCTATCCTAGGTATTCCTTAAAGAGGTGGGGTTTCAGGTGTCTCCGGAAGGTGGTGATTGACTCCGCTGACCTGGCGTCGTGAGGGAGTTTGTTCCACCATTGGGGTGCCAGAGCAGCGAACAGTTTTGACTGGGCTGAGCGGGAACTGTACTTCCTCAGAGGTAGGGAGGCGAGCAGGCCAGAGGTGGATGAACGCAGTGCCCTTGTTTGGTGTAGGGCCTGATCAGGCCTGAAGGTACGGAGGTGCCGTTCCCCTCACAGCTCCGTAGGCAAGCACCATGGTCTTGTAACGGATGCGAGCTTCAACTGGAAGCCAGTGAGAGAGCGGAGGAGCGGGGTGACGTGAGAGAACTTGGGAAAGTTGAACACCAGACGGGCTGCGGCGTTCTGGATGAGTTGTAGGGGTTTAATGGCACAGGCAGGGAGCCCAGCCAACAGCGAGTTGCAGTAATCCAGACGGGAGATGACAAGTGCCTGGATTAGGACCTGCGCCGCTTCCTGCGTGAGGCAGGGTCGTACTCTGCGAATGTTGTAGAGCATGAACCTACAGGAACGGGTCACCGCCTTGATGTTAGTTGAGAACGACAGGGTGTTGTCCAGGATCACGCCAAGGTTCTTAGCACTCTGGGAGGAGGACACAATGGAGTTGTCAACCGTGATGGCGAGATCATGGAACGGGCAGTCCTGAAACAATATACAATTTCATTGTATGACTGACCTGTGGCCAAAAAACATTTTTGGGAGCTTGAATGTATTCTTATTTATGAGACTGGTCACCAAGTTTGAGGAGGCACTAGAACATTCTCAATTACGCTGAAGTGATCAGTGAATTGGCCCTCAAGTAGTCAATGCAAGACTTATCCTGACTAGACCGGCCATGTTGCATGAGTGAACGTTGCAAAAATAAATGTACACACGTTATTCAATTATTTCATCTACATTGCTCGTGCACGTCAACGAGCATCTGCGTTGCAAAATGCTAAAATAGAACTGGGTTACATTTGAGACGCTCGACGCGCTGCAAGTTCCACCTCTCCCATCACCTTATTGGTAAAAATAAATAAAAAGAACAAACCCACTTGGGTGCTTGAAAGATTAACAACTAACTAGGTTTCCATTTTTATCTGTGGATTAATCATTGGAGTAGAGAAACACACAATTTAGTATGACTCAGGGTCAAAATTATACAAAGAACCAGCTAAAAAGAACCACTAGGCTACCCTGAGCTGAGCAAGGCAGTTAACCCACTGTTCCTAAGCTGTCACTGCAAATAAGAATTTGTTCTTAACTGACTTGCCTAGTTAAAAGATTATATGAAAAAAAATGTAAAGTGTAGGGTTTGAGCATAGCCTGAAGATAGGGAAGGGCAGTTCCTCTTGCTGCTCCGTAGGCAAGTACCATGTTCTTGTAGTGGATGTGAGCTTCAACTGGAAGCCAGTGGAGTGTGAGGAGGACCGGGGTGACATAGGAGAACTTGGGAAGGTTGAACTTAAGGCGGATTGCAGCATTCTGGATAAGTTGCAGCGGTTTGATGGCACAAGCGGGGAGCCTAGCCAACAGCGAGTTGCAGTAGTCCATATGGGAGATGACAAGTGCCTGGATTAGGACCTGTGCCACTTCCTGTGTGAGGTAGGGTCAAACTCTATGGATGTTGTAGAGAATGAAAGGGTGTTGTCCAGGGTCACGCCAAGTTTCTTCGCACTCTGGGTGGGAGACCCCGTGGAGTTGTCAACTATGATGGAGAGGACTTGCAGCGGGCAGGCCTTCCTCGGGAGGAAGAGCAGCTGTGTCTTGTCGAGGTTGAGCATGAGGTGGTGGGCCGACATCCAAGTAGAGATATCTGCCAGGCACGCAGAGATGCGTGTTGCCACCTGGGTGCCAGAAGGGGGCGGGGGGAGAAAAGTAGTTGAGTGTCATCCGCATAGCAATGATAGGAGAGACCGTGTGAGAACATGACTGAGCCGAGTGATTTGGTGTTTAGAGAGAAGAGGAGAGGGCCTAGAACCGAGCACTGGGGGACACAAGTAGTGAGAGTATATGGTGCAGTCACAGATCCTCTACACATCATCTGGTAGGAGCGGCATGACAGGTAGGATGCAATCCAGGAGTGTGCAGAGCCTGAGACGCCCAGCCCTGAGAGGATGGAGAAGAGGATCTGATGGTTCATGGTGTCATAGGCAGCAAATAGATCTAGGAGGATGAGAACAGGGGAGAAAGAGTTAGCTTTGGCAGTACGGAGAGCAGTGACACAGATGAGCAGTCTCGGTTGAATGACACGTCTTGAAGCCTGACTGGTTAGGGTCAAGAAGATCGTTCTGAGATAGAGAGCTGGTCAGAGACTGCACGCGTGTTTTGGAAAGAAAGAAAAGAAGGAATACCGGTCTGTAGTTTAGAGGGGTCAAGTGTTAGTTTCTTGAGGGGAGCGACTTGGGACATTTTGAAGTCAGAGGGGACGCAGCCAATGGTCAGGGAAGTGAGTAATGGTAGGTGGTCTGGAGAAGGGAGGAAGGGATGGGGTCGAGCGGGCAGGATGTCGGGTGGCTGCACCTCACTAGTTGCATCTGGAGAGAGGAGAGAAAGAGGTGAAGGCATAGGGTATTTATATGTGATTGGGACCAGTGGACTCAATAGGCTGAGTGAATGAGGACTGAATGTTGTCAATCTTCTTTTCAAAGTGGTTGATAAAGTCGTCCGCAGAGATGGAGAGGGGAGGAGGTGGAGGACTAAGGTGGAAAAGAGTTTCCTAGGGTTAGAGGCAGAAGCTAAACATTTAGTGATAAAAAGTGGCTTTAGCAGCAGATACAGAGGAAGAGAAGGTAGAGAGGAGGGAATGATAGGTCCTCCAGAAGTTTAGTTTTCCTCCATTTTCACTCAGCTGCCCGCAGCCCTGTTCTGTAAGCTCACAAGGTGACAGTACGAGTCATACAGTGGTTCCTCCTTTAAAAGTTGTGCCATACTGCGGCACAACTTGCAGGCTGCTGCAGCATTCTGTGGCACGTTATCTATTTGTCAGCCAATTTTTCTGTTAATGCAAGTTATTGCTAGTTTGACCACCAGGGGGCATCTTTGAGAAGCATTTGATAGTCTTCCATATTTGCATTACCAGAGAATTTTAAACCTTTTTTGTAATAACATGGTATATGGGGTTGATTTTAAGAAATTTGGCTTAATTAATTTGATTAATATTATGGTTTTTCTATTCAGAGAAAAACGAAACCCTCAGGGTTTCCATTAGGATGGAATGGAAAATATGGCGGTGTACAACGTGACGGTCGGGAGTAGGCTAGAGCATAAGGATTGGGGGATTCTAAATTGTTTGCCTTCATTAGACAACTTTGTTCGAATATTTCTGTAAATCAGTGATATTTATTCCCATAGTAATTCGTTATGGATCCATAACTAAATCAACATCTGTATTTTGAAAGAGTATTTTTATCATTATTTTATTAATGAAAGCATAAAGATGCTGATGAAGAAACACAGTACAGTATATGCTTTTACATTTGGATAATAAAGCATTTACAGCATTTTGAAGATATTATTCACCTGCATTTGTTTATAAGGCTACTGTGCAGTCCACAATTCATACTGTAGTAAACATGGGAAAGTGCCTAATTCCTTACATAATGGAGAGCAGGCCATGTCTGTACTACAGAATGCGTGGCACGCGGGAGACTGGGGTTCAAATCCCCGACAAGGAGGAAAGGAGTAGGCTGTCCATGTAAATAATAACTTGTTCTTAACTGATTTCATATGTTTTATTTCATAGTTGTGATGTCTTCACTATTATTCTACAATGTAGAAAATAGTCAAAATAAAGAAAAATTCCTGGAATGAGTAAATTTATCCAAACATTTGACTGGTACTTGCTTAATTTGACTAATATTATGGTTTTTCTATTCCAAGAAAATCCTCTGGGTTTCCATTAGGATGGAATGGAAAATATGGCGCTGTACATCGTGACGATCGGCAGTACAGTACTGGGCTATTTAGCTAAAGAATCCCCGCAGTGCACGCGGGTTCAATTCCCCGACTTGGAAGAAGGAGTAGGCTGTCCTTGTAAATAAGAATTTGTTCTTAACTGACTTGCCTAGTTAAATAAAAGGTTACACTAAGAGCATAACATTTCTGCACCCTGCTTTTCTATTTCTTGTCTAACCAATACCCAAGCAGAGATTAAGTGAAAATAAAATCTAATTGGTTTATCAAGACCAGTCCCCTTGCTTGTCTCAGAGCAGCGTGAAACAGTGCTAAAATAATTGTAGGCTTTCGCTTCTAACTTCAATATGCTCTTTAAATAAATAAGACCTACACCATTTTTAACAGCACATTACACAACACTAGTGAGACTCATTTCGCCTATTGTAGGACTATAGTATATCTAAAAAATATTTGTTTCAATGACGTGACTCTCTGCCAATAATTAAATTTAGAGGATTGGAGGAGTCTATATTAATTTCTAAGGGGAATATCCATTAGATATTCTCACAGATTCTATTGGGCTTTTATATAATTCTAAATTAATTAATAATAATCGCTTTGTTTAAAAGGTAACGATATTTTGGAGCTTTCGTTTTCATTTAACCTAGAGTGAGCGAGGAAAAGGCAATTCTTGAACATGGGGTGAGACATTCTCACTCATTTGTAAATAAAGCCAGTTTGTTATTTAGAATTATTTATTTCTGAAACATAACTTGATTATTTATCAGACATCACTTGCTTATATTCAGTCAACACATATCTTAAGAATATCATGGAATATTTGAACATTTTCGTTTCTCCAATGCTTGTCTCAGAGCAGCGCGAAACGGTGCTGAAATAGACATCCACAGCGGGAAGGCTATGTATTCTGTGCCCACTCATGGTATCGCTCTTCGGTTACACATCCTTGGAATAGCAGAACAGCATAACGGTCTGGGCAGCCCTTGTTGTGCCTGGTGAGCAGTTCTGTTGTCAGAAGAGGAATGGAAATGTCAGGGTGAACCGACAACCTGACGAACCCGCCATGTATGTTGACTCTGCCTGTCGGAGGTGGAGTTCCAGAGCTCACAGGTGTGCCTGGCATGGATTGTGACTCCATCTCATTCCTCGCCCTTTTCAACGCCGTCAGTCTCCACCTGACTCTCCGCCAATGCCGCCTGATTCTCCGCCAATGCGCCTGACTCTCCGCCAATGCCGCCTGACTCTCCGCCAATGCCGCCTGACTCTCCGCCAATGCCGCCCTGACTCTCCGCCAATGCCGCCCGACTCTCCGCCAATGCCGCCCGACTCTCCGCCAATGCCGCCCGACTCTCCGCCAATGCCGCCCGACTCTCGCCCAATGCCGGCCCGACTCTCCCAATGCCGCCCGACTCTCCACAAAATGCCGCCCGACTCTCCACAAATGCCGCCCGACTCTCCGTTAATGAGGAGTGACTCTCCGTTAATGAGGAGTGACTCTCCGTTAATGAGGAGTGACTCTCCGCCAATACCGCCTGGCTCTGGACCAATGCATCAGCCGTCGCCCGTATCTCTGCCCTCAGAGAATGTTTCTCTTTCTGATGGTCTGCCTTCAACTACTCGATCTCGCTCTTCAAAGTTTGAATCTCACCCATGAGCACCTTCATCAGATGAGCAGAATGGTACCGCCCTGAGCCCCCATCGATTATAGTGGCCTATGATAGAAACGGTAGATCAATTAACAACTAAAAGTGACTCCACCACACAAATGCTCCACCACAAGAATCTAGCTTAACTAAATAAATCGACTGCTGGTCTTTACTGTATGCTGCACATTTTTATTTCATTTCCAGTGAGACTATTCAAGCCATTGACTCACTGATGAATGAAGATGAGCGATCGGCAAAGGCAATCTGTGGGCATCACAACATCGCTCTAATCACATTCAGAAGACAATTGAAGAAACTTGTGTGGACTTATGGAAACGCTCGGTAAGAAATGTTTTATGTATATAAATGTGTTGTTTTTTTAATTCTCAGAACATTAACCATGTGTGTTCGCTTGTTTTGTACTGTTCTGTAGTTGCGACCCAATGATTCGTCTGACAAAGAACTTTGCGTCCTGCAGGCCCAGATCAAAGCTGGCGAGACATTCAATAACGTAATCTTCACAGATGAATCAACCGTGGCCCTTGAGCAATTTGTTCAAAATTGCTACAGAAAAAAAAGGAAGAAGATCAAGCAAGCGGAGTCCCAAGCATCCGCTCAAACTCCATGTGTGGGGGACAATTTCTCGCCAGGGACCATGCCCATATTTGATTTTGATGATAAAGTTTGGCTATTTACAAAGCAAAAGGTACATAAAATATTGTAGCCTACACCTCACGGACTGTTATGTGTTCCACAATAATTCACTCTTGCCTCCTTTTTCAGGTATCATGGCTCAAGATTTCTTTGAGGAAGAAATCATCAAGAGATATGCTGGACCCTATGTCAGAGAGGTGTTTCTGGGTACACATAGTTTCTTTCAAGGTAGGATTAGAGCAATATTTTGTTACATTTAGGCCTCCTTACATGTATATTTGTATCTAATATTGGCTAAACGTCTTTTTTTCTACTCCAAATGCAGACAATGACCCAAAACACTGCCGCCCGGGTTTGCATTGCAAATGATGGCATAACCTGGGTCAAGACGCCAGCAGAGTAAGTAGACCTTTATGTCGTAAAATAAAGGTTAAATAAATAAATACATAAAAGACCTACAACACCTTCGGTAGGTCTACAGTAAATCTAAAAATGTTTTAAAATAATCTCTACATGTAGGTCTCCTGATTTAAACCCAATTGAACTTGTTTGGCATCAACTGAAAACATTAATCCGTAACTGTGCCAAACCGACGAGCAAAGATGAACTGGTCAAGGCCATCAAGATGTTTTGGATAGAGAAATTGACGATACAACAAATTCATTGATCATCTCAGCAAGGTTTTACCTGTGGTTGTGGAGCTGGGTGGAAGTGCGACTAAAATATAGTTCATATAAATATCCACATTTGAATGTCTTTTTTCTCGTTATTTTATTAACAAAAGCACAAAGATGTTGATGAAGAAATACTGTACTGCTATTTTGAGTTAGAAATGTAACACTTTAGAGTACTTACACATCGAATACATTGCAAGTTGAGGGATTTTCACAACAGTAGCCGGGCTATAAAAAGTCTATTGTCCTGCTAATAGGAAACATTTGCATGATGGGCTACACCTGCAAAGACACAGCATCTTGTTTACATTCTTTATTGTAACCACAATGTCACACAATTTGTGTCTACCTTTCCAATTACTTTTAGAGTTTGGGATTTACAAATGTGCGCTTTTCATTATTAGTTACATTGTTTTAGTTTGATCGTGCAGACTTTTTTTCTTTAAATTATTGTTTTATGTAGGATGCTACATTTTTGACCAGTTACAATTGTAAGTAGGCCTAATAAAAAAAATCCTACTTCTATTAGGCTGTTGAGCCTCAGCCTACCTCAGCCAGTTAAGTCATTTTATATATGTCTAGGCTCCGAAGAAATAGACTCCAATTAAGCCCTCTTATTGTTTGTAAAGTCAAATTAAAATTAAGATGATTTTTTAAATGAATTGCTCGCCTGGTGTAGGTTCTCCATCTGTCGGTGTGCAACACCTGCATAACAAGTTAGCTATATTTTCAGCACCAGCCACTGTTCACCTCCTATTGATTCCGCTGCGGTTGCCAGCAGTTGTTTTTTAATTTGAACCTTTATTTAAACTAGGCAAGTCAGGAAAGAACAAATTCCTATTTACAATGACAGCTAACCCCGGATGACGATGGGCCAATTGTGTGCCACCGTATGGCACTCCCAATCATGGTCGGATGTGATACAGCCTGAATTCAAACCAGGGACTGTAGTGAAGCCTCTTGCACCGAGATGCAGTGCCTTAGACCGCTGCGCCACTCGGGAGCCATGACCAATATAAACTCAGCAAAAAAAGAAACATCCCTTTTTTCAGGACCCTGTCTTTCAAAGATAATTATTAAAAATCCAAATAACTTATAACTTCATTGTAAAAGGTTTAAACACTGTTTTCCATGCTTGTTCAATGAACCATAAACAATTAATGAACATGCACCTGTGGAACGGTCATTAAGACACTAACAGCTTACAGACGGTAGGCAATTAAGGTCACAGTTATGAAAACTTAGGACACTAAAGAGGCCTTTCTACGGACTCTGAAAAACACAAAAAGAAAGATGCCCAGGGTCCCTGCTCATCTGTGTGAACGTGCCTTAGGCATGCTGCAAGGAGGCATGAGGACTGCAGATGTTGCCAGGGCAATAAATTGCAATGTCTGTACTGTGAGATGCCTAAGAAGCGCTACAGGGAGACAGGACGGACAGCTGATCGTCCTTGCAGTGGCAGACCATGTGTAACAACACCTGCACAGGATCGATACATCCCGAACATCACACCTGCGGGACAGGTACAGGATGGCAACAACAACTGCCTGAGTTACTCCATGAACGCACAATCCCTCCATCAGTGCTCAGACTGTCCGCAATAGGGTAAGAGAGGCTGGACTGAGGGCTTGTAGGCCTGTTGTAAGGCAGGTCCTCACCAGACATCACCGGCAACAACGTCGCCTATGGGCACAAACCCACCGTCGCTGGACCAGACAGGACTGGCAAAAAGTGCTCTTCACTGACGAGTCGCGGTTTTGTCTCACCAGGGGTGATGGTCGGATTTGCGTTTATCGTCGAAGGACTGAGCGTTACACCGAGGCCTGTACTCTGGAGCGGGATCGATTTGGAGGTGAAGGGTCCGTCATGGTCTGGGGCGGTGTGTCACAGTATCATCGGACTGAGCTTGTTGTCATTGCAGGCAATCTCAACACTGTGAGTTACAGGGAAGACATCCTCCTCCCTCATGTGGTACCCTTCCTGCAGGCTCATTCTGACATGACCCTCCAGCATGACAATGCCACCAGCCATAATGCTTGTTCTGTGCGTGATTTCCTGCAAGACAGGAATGTCAGTGTTCTCAAACCTATTGAGCACGTCTTGCACCTGTTGGATCGGAGGGTGGGGGCTAGGGCCATTCCGTCCAGGAACTTGCAGGTGCCTTGGTGGAAGAGTGGGGTAACATCTCACAGCAAGAACTGGCAAATCTGGTGCAATCCATGAGGAGGAGATGCACTGCAGTACTTAATGCAGCTGGTGGCCACACCAGATACTGTGTTACTTTTGACCCCCCTTTGTCAGGGACATATTATTCAACTTCTGTTCGTCACATGTCTGTGGAACTTGTTCAGTTTATGTCTCAGTTGTTGAATCTTATGTTCATACAAATATTTACACATGTTAAGTTTGCTGAAAATAAACGCAGTTGACAGTGAGAGGACGTTTCTTTTTTTGCTGATAGATATATATTTAAAATCAGAACATTAACCGTGTGTAGGTAGATGCTTGTATAGGTAGATGTGGAAAGATAGATACAAATGATTTGTTGCAAGTTGGGGGGTTTCACACCTAGCTCGGCTATTAAACAATTCTTTAGTAAAGGTTAAATAGTCTATTGTTCAGCTAATAGCCCATCCTGCTATGCTTGTGAAAAAGTATTATTAGTTTTTCCCCTTTCCACATGTTAAAGATTCCATATGATAAAGTGTTTTTAGCCACAATCGGCCACCAACCCCAATTAATATATTTGGGCTCTGTCAATAGCGTGCTGGACTTCGGGCTAGAATGTTGAGTGTTCGAAACCTGCTCCCTGCTTGTTTCATTACATTATTATGCCGGTCTCAGAGGAAATAGCCTGGATTGTTACTCCCATCTCGTTCCTCGCTCTCGTCCACGCGTCATTCTCTGCCTGAGTAGCTCGCTTGTTTGGGGGCATGCTGGCAGGATGTACTGTTTTTTAATCTGTATATATGAATTACAAGTCAGCCTTTACTAAAATCATGTTTCTAATCTATTGCAAAGTTACAATGTGTAATCATTGATGTCCCAGGAGCAGTAAACACTGTTGAAGTGTATAATTGTAATACTTACATGCAGACACAGCATCATTCAAAGAATTTGTTTGATACACAGTTTGATACACCTGGTATTGGATATGACTGGGGGAAAAAAACTTGCTAAAATAGTGATTTTCGTAAATTAACTTTATGACAAAATATTATGCACAATTGTTTGTCTCTACATTAACATATTCCTCTCAAATTGTCATTTTTTTGCTTGACTCGTTATGACGTTATAATTACTTACATTTGCTTCCACCATAATGTTTTGTCAGCTATCTTTGGTGAAGAAAGTCACCAGGGACGGGTGGCTGGCATCAAATTCGTAATTGGAACCACTCGATATGATTGGTCATATAAAAACCTTGGGACCCAAATGCATAATGAGTGCTCTAACTCCCCCTTGTGGTGGTCTTGAGCAATGAAGCCGTGACGCTGGGTACCTCTAAGTCCCGCGGTGTAAGCTCGCAACTTTTAAAGGAGGTACCACTATAGGACGCGGAAAGGGAGGAGAGTAGGTTCAAAGAGGCAGAATCAGGAGACAGGAGGGAGAAGGATTTAGGTTGTGCACGCAGGGTACACTAAATTAGAAGCGTTGCAGCCAAGGCGTTGGGAGTGTCTGTAAAGCCTACAGGGAGAAGAGCAAACAGTTATAGAAAACACACACATAGTTGACAAAGCTACAAAAGACCAAAATGAGATCATCTGAAAAGAACTAGGCAAGATACTAAAGTGAGCGAGTGGCGTGTAGCCTTCCTCTCATAACTCAGCAGAACCGTTTCAGTTTTGGCGACGAGACTGCTGCTGACACCACCGCCGCTAAAAAAAACAGGGGAGACTGAAGTACTAACACTAATTGCTAATTGCCTTGCAGAGGGGAAGAGCACACCTCCCGGTACTAATTGATGATTGCCTAGGAGAGGAGAAACCACTCCCCCTCCAATACAGCCACTGATTACCAAAACAACAACAGTCACAAATTGCCCTGCCCCATAATCCTGGTTGATATGTCAACAATCATCTACAAGTTAATAGCAGTCAGCAGTTTACACACCAAGTAGGCTACTGGGAAGACAGGCAGCACTTCAAGTAGGTGGCCCTAGCTTGCAAGACAGTACTAAACAACAGATAAAGACAAAAATGATACTTATCACTCCTGGAGATATTAGGAGTCCTCTAGATATAGAATGAAGCATGGCAATTGTGTAATCATTTACATCCAATTAAAAGAGACAGAATCAGATTAGTATCACAAGATGAAGTGTGTGGATATGGAAGATGTCACAACACGCATGTCCCATGACTGATAATGGCTTTTCTCTGACAGGAGATCTCAGCTTGTAGATGTCTTGATGTTTTCCCGAGTTTTATGATGCATGATGTTCCGTGAGCACTCCTCTGAGAATCATGCAAGTCTGGCTGGGAACTACGTGGGATGGAAAACAGCACTTTGTGACAGAGTTATCGATGAAACAGGAAATACTGCCATCCAGAGGTCAGATTAAAAAGAATCCATGATTCACATTTTTGAAGACATTTTGTTAATCAATACAATGTTGAACATCCTTCACCGTGAAGATGAGCTCCATACCCTATCTGTCTAGTGCCTGCCACAATGCTATTTCAAACTCATTTCCATGTAGTTCTAGTACTTGCTACTTTCTTATTTTTGTTAACACTGCCCATTATCGGCCCATTATCAGCAACCATCACTCCTGTGTTCCAATGGCACGTTGTGTTAGCTAATACAAGTTTATAATTTTAAAAGGCTAATTGATCATTAGAAAACCTTTTTGCAATTATGTTAGCACAGCTAACATAAACTGTTGTGCTGATTAAAGAGGCAATAGAACTGGCCTTCTTTAGAATAGTTGAGTATCTGGAGCATCAGCATTTTTGGGTTTGATTACAGGCTCAAAATGGCCAGAAACAAATAACTTTCTTCTGAAACTCATCAGTCTATTTTTGTTTTGAGGAATGAAGGCTATTCCATGTGAGAAATTGCCAAGAAACTGAAGATATCAAACAACGCTGTGTACTACTCCCTTCACAGAACAGCGCAAACTGGCTCTAATCAGAATAGAAAGAGGAGTGGGAGGCCCCGGTGCACAACTGAGCAAGAGGACAAGTACATTAGAGTGAGTGTCTAGTTTCCTCAACTGGCATCTTCATTAAATAGTACCAGCAAAACACCAGTCTCAACGTCAACAGTGAAGAGCCGACTCCGGGATGCTGGCCTTCTCGGGCAAGAGTTGCAAAGAAAAAGCCATATCTCAGACTGGCCAACAAAAAGAAAAGATTAAGATGGGCAAAAGAACACAGACACTGGACAGAGTAACTCGTCCTCGAAGGCCAGCATCCCAGAGTCGCCTCTCACTAACTTTTGACTGGTACTGTATATGTATAAACACAGGTCAATCACGTTTTTGATTGCACTGGGCCTTTAACCATGTGGGAGAAATGCAAAACTGACCCGAGATCACTGTCTAAGGGCAACTTCAGCCTATTCCCACCTCAGCCAGCGTGTGACAGAGAGGCATCACATTAAACAAACACAGAGGTGGTTTAGGGTGCGTTCCCGCCTTCACTAGACATTACATCGCTGCACGCCACACAACTTCATAATGTAGGTTCAAAATTTATCTCCAGAGCCCCTGCCCTCCCCATTAGGGTGACCTTTTCCCAAAAGGCCTCAGTCACCAGTCTCCAAGTAAAGGTGTGTGTGTGTGTGTGTGTGTGTGTGTGTGTGTGCGTGCGTGCGTGCGTGCGTGTGTGTGGAGGGAGACTAGTTGTTTGATGTGATCAATTTCCCCCGGGCTATCTGGGGGTGGTGGTAGTTGCGTGACCTCGAACGTTTACATAGATGAAACGTCGTTCTCCAGGATGTTTCCAGCCGAGAGGGTGAACAAGAGGCACATTCTTAAGGAGGTGTCAAGAGAGGTGGTTGGGAGGGAAGGCCGCTGGTGGTGGTGCTGCTACCCGTTTTCCTCCCTCAACTGGCCATGTGTGCCGCCATTCATTCGCCAGACCCTCGGCCCCCTAAATTAACCACTGAACAATAATCAAATCGCTCCCTGTATACTTGCATTCCTCGATGGTATTAAATATACACATTATACTGTATGTAGGGCTATATGGAGATTGGGAATTCCCTGGGACCTTAAAATGTGTTGGGGGGTGTGTGTGTGTGTGTGTGTGTGTGTGTGTGTGTGTGTGTGTGTGTGTTCCTGTCTGCCTGCATGCGTGTGTGTAGAAGGATGAATAAGTGAATAAATCAAAGGAGGCTTAGCACGGCATCCACAAATCTAAAAGGGGGCATCTGCATCTGACATCACAGTACTGTTACACCACATCCTTATGAAGGAAAACTTGAAAAGGGATATATACTTCCTAAGTCAATACAACCAAGATAAAGAACCAATAGTTTCACAGGTGAAACTCAAGGTGATTTCTTCATACACTGTTTCTATATGTCAGTGTATTTATATCAGCCATTTAATATAACCTTTATCAACTTGCAATTCTCCTCTTGATTTTCACAGTCAATAATCTGTTTTGATATAAAACAGGAACAACACTGAATAAAAAAAAGTTTGTGAAAAATTGACATTTGAAGTGTAAGTCCAATCTTTAGCTGTCGTTACTTCGAGTCACACCAGCCGATGCAGTTGTCGAAACGTGCTCTCCGTGCCTTAGGGCTCCTGACTGCAGCATGGACTTTTTGAATCACAGTTGCATAGCAACCCATCTCCAACTCTAACATGGTTCAACCGACCAGCCCAGCTCAACCACCCCCGGAGTAGATTTCACTTTTGTTTCACAGCCCTCCACACTCACTTTCACATGATAAACTGTGTTCTTCTGTTAAGTGATTGCTGATTTGACTCAAAATCCATGTCTGGCGAGGTGTGATATTCATGTTCAGCAGTTTCTCACTTTGTCAGTCATAACCTAAGCAATATCTGCAGGGAACTGGTACATCCCATCCCCAGGCACGTATGGACGCCCTATATCAATGGTATTCCTATGTATAAGCTAAACCTTTCATTTTCAGCAATTATCTGGATTGATATTTAATGCTAATAAAATACTGAGTAAATTACAAACTTATTGTGTAATGTTCCTTTCAAACAGAGCATAGCCTCTTGATTCTTTCACTTGCCCAAGACATAACCTTATTTCACCATTCACTTCATAAAGAATTGATTACGCTGCCGTCTGCTGAGATAAAATGGGCTTTTATTAAGTAACTGCGGCTAAGTATGCTGAGTACACCGCGACACAAACACGTGCACATACAAGCGCATGAAAGCACGCACGCACACACACAAACAATGAATTAAGGGGTGAGCCAAGTGGGAAGCTTTATTATGCAGCCATGTAGCTGGATGGTGAGTGTGTCTGATWTATGTTGGGAGAGATTTGTCAGAGTGAAGGGTGGGAAGGAGAGAGAGAGTGTTTGTGCATTCATATATGTGTGTGTCAGGGACTAACATAATGAGTTTGTTATTTTCAAGTGCTGAGCTGTAAAACATCTAAGGGTCGGGGCTCTGGTGTTGCAGGTGACGAGTTCGGGAGTCTTTTAAGAGGGCATACAATGTGATGTCAACTTGACAGAAGGTCTCAGACTAGTTTGGAATGAAACAGTTCTTGCACTGTTTGTGTGTTTGCATGGTTAAAAACATGCCACACAAATAACTGCCACTTTTGCATGGATGTGTCGCACCATTGGGAGTATAGTAAAAAAGTGTGCCTGCGCGTTTGTATGTACGCGCGCATGCCTGTGTTTGTGTTTGAGGGGTGAAGGTGAAAAGGTGAACACAGTCTGTCAGCTCCCAACTCCACACCTCCTGTTGACCTTTTCACCCCTCTCACACCCTTTCTTCATCCCCCTCTTTCTCCTTGTGTGTCACATCACAGTGGTAGCCTCTCAGGTAAGCAATGAGGTGCTACTGACGTGCGGTCCTGGTGTGCCGGCCAGGCGGAGGTTGTGGGGACAGGGTAAAGATCACAGAGCACCGTGGAGCCTCTTCTTGTGTTCCAATACCTGTCTCATCTCTCACCTGCCCCAACACAATTAAAGTTACATGTGTGCACAGACACACATGCAAGTATGCCCGCCCGCACGCAYGCACGTTTCCAAGAGTCAACAGAATCTAGTCTACACCACACAACAGCATCTAGTCTACACTACACAACAGAATCTTGTCTACACTACACAAAAGAATGTCATTAGAAGGTTGATATAATAACACAAGCTGACAACAACACTTCATTGAACACATAGCTATTGAAATGTAAATAATTTGTGGCACCAAAATGTTCAAGACAGTGATGCTTTCTTGCCCTGTCTACACCATTCTGGGACCCGATGGCTCCCTCTCAATAAGATCAACTCACGAGGCAAGAACATGTAGGTCATTTCTGAGAAAGAAAACTGTGCCATGCACCCACAGTCTTCATCTGAAGCTATTGATGATGGAGAGTGGTTTGGTGGGGACCAGGGGCGCAACTTTCACTGGGGACAGGGAGGACATTCACCACATTCTGAAATTGCATTTTTATCCCCCCAGTTTTATCATTTGATTGTGATACAAAACGAGGCAATTGTGTGCTTTAGGACCATGCAGACGCATCCGAGAGGTCGGGTAGGCTGTTTGGATTGTTTATCTGACTGAATAAAAAAATAGATATAATCATAATAATTATGTCCCCCCCACTTCTAAAACCAAAGTTGCGCCCCTGATGGGGGCATACAGTACTTCACTATTTTGCAACTAGGGATAAATTGCCTATGGGTGTCACGGTAACAAGTGCTCTACTTTCCCACTAGCCTATCAGAGAGGAGGTTAACATTTTAATACAAGTTATTGCTGAGTCCTGACTTTTGGAGGACGACACAGTTGTTCACTTGGCCAAAGAATATTCATCTATTTGTTATCTGGGTTTACAGACTCCTCTGGATGGTAAAAGTGGAGAGCAAACAAATTGCAGCAATTATGAAGGCAAGCCGTGCAGAAAACCTTTTGACATTAATGCAATTTCCTATTTTAAAAATGGAAAAGATGGGACGGCCCTAAATTAACAATAAGATGGAGAAGATGTAGACTGGGCTACAGTGGGAAATAACATATTTTATTCATGGAACAGTTTGGCCTAACATTTAATTGAACTGGTGCAAAACATACTGAGCATCCGAGATTCTAGATTTAGGCTACCTAAGTATGATTCAAAAACAGTGACATAGCCTACCCCTAGGCTGTGTGTCATAAAAAAACATGGTTTGGGACTCAAAATAAAATAGACTTAATTACCAGCTAGGACAAAAACAAAGGGAATCTATAAAAATGTGCATGATGATTTAATTTTCACTTATCTACACTTACACAACCACCATATAGGATACATACTGTACATAGGCTACACAGTACATGTTCTTAGACTTCTGGTAATAGTGCTTGCATTAATGGTACTAAAGCGCCCTCAAGTGGATAAGACTCTTGTCAGAAAACCATAGGCTACCTTCATCTCATAATGTCCATATCAATCCAGGTGGAATACATACATTTTGTCATTATACTTTTTTTGATTATATGTTTAATTTGTAACGTTACATCATTTATTTTGGCCCAATTGTCCACTAAATTCATTATAGCTATAAACTCAATAGGTGGCGGTATTGCCTGTGTAAAAGTGTAGGTCTCGTCTCCTGAATTGAACACAGAGAAGAAGAAAAATGGAGACGGCGAAGAGGAAATTGAGCTAAAACGTATATATTCTAGGCTACAATGTCGTTTGTCCTTCACTTCAAATGACGGCTCTTACATGGTTTCTCATGTTCCTTCTAAACTTAGGCATACTTACTTTTCCCGATGTTGCTCGTTGTAGTGGCGTTTGGCAAACTATCAGGAAGTCCAACTGCTCTGCAGGCACTGATGTTGATTTCGAGTCGTTTAGGGAACAATTTCATCGGAATTATAAACCCCACAGCGATTGTTATCATCGGCGCAAATCTTATTTTAAGGTAGGCCTGTCGGTGTTATGGCTTTTTCGTATGTATATTAGTCGAATTAAACTGTATTTGCCCCGGAGGTGGGGAGTTGCAGCTGTGTGCGTGCACTGTGTCAGAAGAGAGACTAACGTGATTTGCGTAGGAAGAGGGATGGATATACTGTAGGTTTATCAAAGTTTTGAAATATGTTTGTCAATTAACAAATAAATTAAGTGGGGGGTAAGACTATTGTTCTACCTTCTGGAAATGCCATGAGTTAGCCTACTGTGGCATGTACAGTGACATTGTGGTCTGTTGCAGAATTCCATCAAAAGGCATGCATACCTGAACTCATTGTCAACAGACAAAGACTCAGCAAAATATGGCATTAACCAGTTCTCGGATTTATCAATAAACGAATTCAGAGGTAATAATATGCAAAACAAAAACGAATGTATTTGTTTCCCAGTGATCAAAACTGGTTGACTGGGTTAGTATTGATTATTAATTGTATATTTAACCAAACACCACATTAACTGGAAGAAGATCGCTATAGCCTACTTGAACACTGAAATGGTCTTTCTCTACAGAACTGTATTTGACTGCCACAGCTGAAACAGTCCCTGCCTACTCAGGATTGAAGACAGAGGGACTGCCTGCCAAGTTTGACTGGAGGGACCAGGCTGCAGTCGGATCAGTACAGAATCAACAAGCAGTAAGAGCTTCCTTTTCCTTAAGATATCAACATACTTGTCTTTTCAAGGTGACACTTCCTTATTGAAGTTGACTTTGAACTCTGTCTAGAGGTTTTCTCCTCATAGAAGTAAAAAAAAAAAAACACTTTGTATTAACTTCTATGAAGAAAAAAACAATCATGTATGTAGGTGTTATGTTGTGTCACCGTAACCTTGTCCCCAGGCTATTGCGAACGTCTGGTACGAGAGACTTATCACAGTAACTTTGCATTTTTGTTCAACATTTCCACTACAGTCAGTAGATGGCAGTGGAGAACCATTTTATAGTCTTACTATCCATCTTTTGACACATGGACATTGTTTTCATAATAAGAAATCTTTATACTGCATAAATTCCACACATCCCACATCAAATCACATATTGCTGACATATTATCTCTTTGTTATAAAGTATATTAACCATTTATTTAGATATTTAGATTTTCATGTTAATGTCTCCTTTAATGTTAAATGCCGATGCTTGAATGCTCAGTATCTCTCATTGCAGTGTGGAGGTTGCTGGGCGTTCAGTGTTGTGGGCGCCATAGAGTCAGTCTATGCCAAATCAGGCCAGCCATTGAAACAGCTCAGTGTGCAACAAGTCATTGACTGTTCCTACAAGAACCAGGGCTGCAATGGAGGCTCCATTACCAGGGCCTTGAGCTGGCTGAAACAGGTCCAGATATGTTTTTCTGAGGCCTTTTAAGCATTTCCTGTAATATCAAATGTTTGTCATTGATTATTTAGAAGTGATGGTGATTTCCGCTGTTAGACTACTACTGTATACCTTTTAATCAACAAGATATTCAACATGAAATGATTTTTACATGTAGCATACACATGCATTGAATTTGCTTCTCCCTGTCCTTTTCTTTCAGACTAGGGTTAAGTTGGTGAAACAGTCAGAATACCCATATAAGGCCGAGACTGGAATTTGCCATTTATTTTCTCAGTCACATGATGGTGTTTTGGTGAAGGACTTTGCTGCCCATGATTTCAGGTATAAGAGTGTCAACACCTTTTTTATGTTGAGTTGTAATGGGTAATATTTATCACATTTATTTACATTTTTTATGAAGTCATATATGACTGTGACTTGGCATATAGCACAGTCGTATAGTTGCAAATAAACAAGACCGTCTGCACAAGTTAAGCACAAATACTCCAATGTTCTTTCGGGAAATGTTTCACAATACAGCAGGAACTCTTTTACAGTATATTCCCAAGTTCAGGGAGGCAGTTAGCCTAGCGGATAAGAGCGTTGGGCCAGTAACCGAAAGGTCGCTGGTTCTAATCCCCAAGCCGACTAGGTGAAAAAGCTGTCTGTGCCCTTGAGCAAGGCACTTAACCCTAATTGCTCCTGTAAATGTCCCATGAATAACTAAAATGTAGTGAGTGCAATGGTAGCAGCAGCAGTAGTATGTTTGCAGCAGTAGTATGTTTTCATTAAGTACTGCACCAAAGGTTGAAAGGTGGTTGCGATTCAGATGCAGTATCACTGTTTACCAGACTAACATGCTGTAGGCAGACGGGTCATTAACACCGAGGTTCCCGCTGCCGTGTCCCCGACGCTCATATCCTGTTGTTTATTCAGACATGTACTAACTTATTCCTGTGGCTACGGTGCATTGTGGGTGAAATCACTGCTGACTCAAAACAATGTGATGTTTGTGGTCACTGAATAGGGACGTTCTTATTTACACACGTACACTGCTGAAGGTATTTCACTGTGCTGTTTGTTCCATGCATCTTTAAACTTGGTGAACCTCTTTTAACCTGGGTTCGGACTAGCTTTTTTTGTTACTCCTCTTTGGTTTTTACAGCTGTCTTAATGGTTTTCTAGCTTAGCGTTGCTCCCTTCTCCCTCATACTTTCCCGACCAGGAAGAACTTAGTACGTCCCCTCGCCCCGACCTCGGGCGCGAACCAGGGACCCTCTGCACACATCAACAACAGTCACCCACGAAGCGTCGTTACCCATCGCTCCACAAAAGCCGCGGCCCTTGCAGAGCAAGGGGAAACCCTACTTCAGGTCTCAGAGCAAGTGACGTAACCGATTGAAACGCTAGTACCCGCTAACTAGCTAGCCATTTCACATCCGTTACACTCACCCCCCTTTCAACCTCCTCCTTTTCCGCAGCAACCAGTGATCCGGGTCAACAGCATCAATGTAACAGCCGCGGCCTTTGTGGAGCGATGGGTAACGATGCTTCGTGGGTGACTGTTGTTGATGTGTGCAGAGGGTCCCTGGTTCGCGCCCGAGGTCGGGGCGAGGGGACGTACTAAAGTTATACTGTTACATTGATGCTGTTGACCCGGATCACTGGTTGCTGCGGAAAAGGAGGAGGTTGAAAGGGGGGTGAGTGTAACGGATGTGAAATGGATAGCTAGTTAGCGGGTACGCGCTACTAGCGTTTCAATCAGTTACGTCACTTGCTCTGAAACCTCCCCTTGCGGCTTTTGTGGAGCGATGGGTAACGACGCTTCGTGGGTGACTGTTGTTGATGTGTGCAGAGGGTCCCTGGTTCGCGCCCGGGTATGGGCGAGGGGACGGTATAAAGTTATACTGTTACACTCAGATAGTATTTTGATCCCTGATTTACATCATATATTATTATATAATGTTGTATCAACCTTCTACTGTATGGGCATAGTAATGATGCATTAACGAGGCTAAGTGGTTTAATGTTTCAACATTCACAGGTTTTGTCTCATTTTGGCTGGGATTCAATTCGATCGAGCTTAGTCCACAATGCACATTTCAAAGGCAATATTCCTCTGTTTGCAGAGACCACATTCACAGTAAACACTGCACGTCTGCTCAATAGGAAATTACCTTTACATGGTGCATTGTCCAAATCCACCATTGGATTGAATCCTGACTGGTCTCTTTTTAACCCAGATGTCTACCACAAATCAACAAATGGTTTTGAAATTACATTTGGACAATTAATTCAATTAAACATCAACCAAAAGTGGATGTTGATCTGATATCTTTGCCCGGTGGGGTGCCTGTGATGTTTTTTCTAGTGGGCGTGAGGAGGCTATGATGGGCAGGTTGGTGGAGTGGGGACCCTTGGCTGTGACTGTGGATGCCATCAGTTGGCAGGACTATCTGGGGGGCATCATGCAGCACCACTGCTCCTGCCACCATGCCAACCATGCTGTGCTGGTCACTGGTTACGACACCACAGGTATTCCATTCTCTCACTAAATATGCATTCATTTGGGCGCCCACACAGACACGCACACACAAGACGCGCACACACACACACACATAAATAAACAAAGAAAAATACACAAGACACACACATGCACACAAACAAGACACACACTCAGAAAGTTTGTAGTTGATGTGAATTCTGTCATTATTTTTGACATTTTTATTACTATGTTTTGATATGATGCCAATTTCATATGCATGGAATATTCTGTCTACAGTAGTGTTCATAGTGTGTGACTGAACATTCTAAACATTGTCCCTCTGTTTCAGGTGACGTGCCATACTGGATAGTACAAAACTCATGGGGAACGTCATGGGGTAACGAAGGTTATGTTTACATTAAAATGGGAGGCAATGTTTGTGGTGAGTTTGAACTTGTTTACACCTACAGTACACTGTTTACACTGCCTGATGCAACATTGTCCCGGAATTTGTTTGGTGATACCTAAGCATAATGTCAATTCACTGTTTTATATTCTGAGCACTTTTCATTTAAAGGTGCAATGCAGCTGTTTTTATCTCAGAATCAAATTATTTCTGGGGAACGATTAACTACCTTGCTGTGATTGTTTTCAATTAAAATTGTCAAAAATAATAAAAAATAGCTGCTTAGCAATGAGCAATTTCTCAGGGACACACTCGTTTCACACCACTTCAATTAAAAAAAGATTTTTGTAGCAGGTCAGGGGAGCATTTAAGCTAACCCTTTTCCTAACCTTAACTTCATTCTCCTAACCTGCTACAAAAAAATATCTTTGGTATTGAAGTGGCATGAAAAGACTGTTTCACCAATTTCTCAAACAAGAATTTTGTCTGAAGAGTCTGGTTAAATTTTTTTAACCTTTATTTAACTAGGCAAGTCAGTTAAGAAAAAATTGGCCTGTGGTCTCAGTGGGGACGGGAACACTGAAAATGAGCTGTTGTTGGCGGAGCGGTTTGGAACTCTCTTTCTTATTGGTCTAACTCATTTAATGCCCAGCTATGTCACCAGGCAGGGCAAACTCCATCCCACCAAAACAGGCTGAAATATCAGTCTGTCTTTTCAAACAGCTTTTACACTAAAAGTGCATTATCATAATTTTCACAATTTCCCAGTATTATTCCAATCTCATAGTGTGAATTTTTATATAGATATGTATGTACACTACCGTTCAAAAGTTTGGGGTCACTTAGAAATGTCCTTGGTTTTGAAAGAAAAGCAAATTTTTGTCCCATTTAAAATAACATCAAATTGATCAGAAATAAGGTGTAGACATTGTTAATGTTGTAAATGATTATTGTTGCTGGAAACGGCATATTTTTTTATGGAATGTCTACATAGGCATACTGAGGCCCATTATCAGCAACCATCATTCCTGTGTTCCAATGGCATGTTGTGTTAGCTAATCCAAGTTTATCATTTTAAAATGCTAATTGATCATTAGAAAACCCTTTTGCAATTATGTTAGCACAGCTGAAAACTGTTCTGATTAAAGAAGCAATAAAACTGGCCTTTAGACTAGTTGAGCATTTTTGAGCATCAGCATTTGTGGGTTTGATTACAGGCTCAAAATGGCCAGAATCAAATAACTTTATTCTGAAATTTGTCAATCTATTTTTGTTCTGAGAAATGAAGGCTGTTCCATGCGAGAAATTGACAAGAAACTGAAGATCTCGTACAACGCTGTGTACTACTCCTTTCACAGAACAGCGCAAACTGGCTCTAACCAGAATAGAAAGAGGAGTGGGAGGCCCCAGTGCACAACTGAGCAAGAGGACAAGTACATTAGAGTTTCTAGTTTGAGAAACAGACGCCTCACAAGTCCTCAACTGGCAGCTTCATTAAATAGTACCTGCAAAACACTAGTCTCAATGTCAACAGTGAAGAGGCAACTCTGGGATGCTGGCCTTTTAGGCAGAGTTGCAAAGAAAAATTAATATCTCAGACTGGCCAATAAAAATAAAATATTAAGATGGGCAAAAGAACACAAACACTGGACAGAGGAACTCTGCCTCGAAAGCCAGCATCCCGGAGTCGCCTCTTCACTGCTGACGTTGAGACTGGTGTTTTGCGGGTACTATTTGATGAAGCTGCGTTTAATGCGTTTGACCCAATCAGGTGTATTGTAACGACAAGGTAGTGGTGGTAGAGAGAAGATAGCCCTATTTGGTAAAAGACCAAGTCCATATTATGGCAAGAACAGCTCAAATAAGCAAAGAGAAATCACAGTCCATCATTGCTTTAAGACTTGAAGGTCAGTCAATCTGGACAATTTCAAGAACTTTTAAAGTTTTCTTCAAGTGCAGTTGCAAAAACCATCAAGCGCTATGATGAAACTGGCTCTCATGAGGACTGCCACAGGATTAGAAGACCCAGAGTTACCTCTGCTGCAGAGGATAAGTTCATTAGAGTTACCAGCCTCACAAATTGCAGCCCAAATAAATGCTTCACAGACTTTGAAGTAACAGACACATCTCAACATCAACTGTTCAGAGGAGACTGCCTGACTCAGGCCTTCGTGGTCGAATTGCTGCAAAGAAACCACTACTAAAGGACACAAATAAGAAGAAGAGACTTGCTTGGGCCAAGAAACACGAGCAATGGACAATAGACTGGTGGAAATCTGTCCTTTCGTCTGATTCCAAATTTGAGATTTTTGGTTCCAACCGCTGTGTCTTTGCGAGACGCGGAGTAGGTGAATGGATGATCTCCGCATGTGTGGTTCCCACCGTGAAGCATGGCGGGGGAGGTGTGGGGATGCTTTGCTGGTGACACTGTCTGTGATTTATTTAGAATTAAAAGGCCCACTTAACCAGCATTGCTACCACAGCATTTTGCAGTGATACGCCATCCTATCTTGTTTGCGCTTAGTGGGACTATCATTTGTTTTTCAACAGGACAATGACCCAACACACCCCAAGGCTATATATATATATTACCAGTCAAAAGTTTGGACACACCTAGACATTCAAGGGTTTTTCTTTATTGTCTACATTGTAGAATAATAGTGAATACATCAAAACTATGAAATAACAGATATGGAATCATGTAGTAACCAAAAAGAGTTTTAAACAAATCAAAATCTATTTTAGATTATGTTTTAACACGTTACCTCCTGCATGACTGGCAGGGGTTGAGTCACAGTCTCCTTCACACTGTAGACATTGTGATGGGCTCATCTTAATCAGTCTTTCTTTATTGGAGGAATTCCTTTTCATAAGCAGTGAGTGACTATCAATGATTTGTGCATATTTGCTGTGGAAATGCCTTGTCAGTCATTTTAAAGTTATAGCTCTATGTCAAATCTCCCCATTCCTGTCCTTTCTGTAGGTATTGCAGACTCTGTGACCACTGTCTTCCTGTGACTATGTGAGCCATGGTGACGTTGATGTTTTTTCTAAAGGGATTCATTTGTGTGTTCAGTGCTGCCAAATCTCGATCAACTCTTGAAGGAATTATTTTCAAGACAATTCCCATGGAGGTCAAAGTCATTTTCTGGCAACCTTTTCAGTACTGTATTTTTATTGAGACAGATACATTTTATATTCTTCTGATACAATAAAATATATTTCTTTGCAGTCCTGTTATCATTTATATGTTGAATAAAGTCTACAGGTCATTTCTCTGACATCACATAAAAACACCCAATACACCAATATCGAAGTACTGTACAAAAACATATTACTCTAAAAAAGATGAACAATAGGCTTCTTTAGGGTACACATTCAGAATAACCCAAAGTGCATGGGTCGGTTCATGATTATCATTCATTAGGCTACGAACATAGATAAAATTCTTTCTTACTTTAAATACAGCACAATATTATATAAACAATATACTTTATAAACACTAAATAATTATATTAACAATATATACATGCAGTCAGCTTATGTGGTTAAGATGATATACTATGTTACTTGTCCCATTATAAATAAAATGTATTATTATATAATGCTCCCTGGGTCTAGTGTGTCTTCATAGTTTAAAGAGGCTACCTTTCGTTGTCACCTTTCCTCCATCTGAACTGAACACTTTCGACAGTTAACAGGTTCTAGTCTGAATCCTCACTACTGCAGTAGGAGCTGTCACAGTACTCTGCAGTGAACAGGAACGTGTGCTCATTGGGGTCCAGCTTGGGCACCCAGTGCCGAGGTATCAAAAATGTGGCCAGGTTGAAGAGATCCACAAAGACTTTGTAGCGATCACTGTGTTAGAAAGAAGAACGAACACCTACTTAGCTCCTTGAAGGGGTATAAGAGCATGTGCTTGACAGTAACTCTGGATTGCTTTGGATCCGGTTTATTTCAATAGCTAATCATATATGACATACCTGACAGTAGAGCGCAGRTAGTGGTAGCCAGAGGAGCCTCCAGTGCCTGCTTTGCTACCAATCATTCTGTGCACCATGCACACGTGGTTGTCTGAGACACAGGAGGAATATTACACGTGTCATTTCAACTGTTCCAGATTAATGATACTCTAGACAGTTGAAAGCATGTCATCTAGTGCGAAATACAAATGGTGTAAGGGACACCTGTAGACACCTGTAACTGTTCTTTACATACAATGTGTCTTTGGATGTAACTTACATCTCCATTTTGTCATGAGGGTATCAATGTCCATCAGGTTGGACAGGAGTTGGAAGGGAACCTGGAACCTGGGCTCCTCCCTAAAAATAACAGAACAATCCACAATGTAATAATGRCATCTCAAATGGTGACCAAACATAAGCCTGCCTAAACTGTAAGGAACCCTCCTTACCTGTAGAAGTAAATCATCAGAGCTCCTTGGAGAGCCTTGTAGGAGATCCGTCTCTCACCTGGCCAAACAACAGGATGGTTTCTTAGACCTGGGATCTGTAGTTTTAAACTAATTATGGGTAGTGAATTGTTGAGGCAGTTGGTGTTAGATGCTCAGCCTGGATGCAGGTACTCACCTTTGCTCAAAAGATGCTCATGTCTTTTGATGTCAAACAGAGAAGTGAAGAGCTCTTTTTGCTTCGTCAGCTCTTCCATCATCTCCTCCTTCTCCTCAGAGTCTGTCATTTTCTGCCAAAAGGACAAATAAGATCATARCTTTTGGTCAGATCATTTTAGATTTATGTAACTTTATAAGTAATGTGGCAAGTTTAGGTACTTGATTATTTTAAAACAGCCCATACCACGATTTTCTTTTTCTCAAGACACAATCCTTCAAAGATGTTGGCTTCCAGTTTTTTCCAAAAGTTGAACCCATCGCCTTCAAGGCCTGGGGTCCTTTCCAGCCATTTCTGAATARAACAACAAACAGTATTACTCAATACTGCTATGATATCAAGTATTCAAACAGTATCTCTTTTCATWTGTTTCAGTCATTTTTCTTTAGTGCTTCTCACACACCTCTACCAATTTCAGCAGACAAGGCTCCTTCTCAGAATTGAGCAGCATCTCACTCTCATGTCCTTTGAAGTTGTCCCTGTAGTGACGCCTGTTGTAGGGGACCCTCAGGTTGTCAGGGACCCCAATCTTGTTCTCCAACAGACGGAATTGGAGACTTTGGAACCCGGAGGCAGGAGACAGATACTCTCTACAACACACACGAGTAATGAGTGTTACAATTGTAAAGAGGGTATCATTTTATGAGGTTAAAGGTTTACAAAGATTTATATGAGCTAAAGGTTCTCCATGGGTTAACTATGGGGCTTACCTGAAGTCATAGAAGTCCAAGGCGGTCATTGTCTCGAGCACAGAGAACTGGTCGACCAGCAGCCTGAAGATCATAACGATCCTATGTATGCGGGTGTTGACCTTCAGCATGTTGCGTTCATCACGAACCTGGTGACGCATAACCATTTTAAAGATGAGCTCTATAACTTTTTGGCTTCTAGGGGTGCTGCAATTGGACCGTTTTGAACAGAAAGAAGCACACCGCTTAACACCCACAAAAAAGGTTTAGGTCATTGACAGTGTTTATATTTTGTGGTGTAATGAGGTAAAACATTGACTCGTATTGTATTTTAATAATTTATGAACTATATGTTAAATTCAAGCCACAATTTGATGTACACAATAGCAACTTTAATTTCTAAAATGTACCTTTAATTTAGAAAAAAAAAAAAACACATTGCTCGGAATGAAATGTTTATCAGGGTACTCTTGCTTTCTGAGGTACTTACATGTCCACTAATGAAAATCTCTCGCACTGAATCCAGTTCCCAAAGAATCTGCTTGAACCAGAGTTCATATGCTGAAATAAAATATTAAAATTAAATTAATCATAATGTCCCACCTTTGCAGTTAAAGTAAATTGATCATTTGTTGATGGAAAGTTGGTAGTGAATTGCTATTCAAGTCTTCCAGGATTAGGTGAAACCACAATGAAAAGGTTAGATTAATGTATTGAATTGACTGGATTTCAAATGGAACCTAAGGGCATGCATGCATGCATACTATGATKAGAATTCCTCTATTGATTCTCAAATCTTGATGATATTTGACCACAAACATACTTCACCTTGATGGGTGACAATGAAAAGATGTTCATCGTGGATCTTGTTCCCTTTCAGTTCACTCTGAAGAACTTGGGCCGTCACAACCTTGTCAAGCTATAATGGAACAAAACAAATAACATATAGTACTACAGCTAACACAAATTAAAATTGTACTTCCATTCCACCCCTTATGTTATCCTATAAGGGATGGAGCAAATATTCCATCTGCAGAAGACAATGATACTATGTCAGAAACCTTGTAGAAGATTAAGTTAGATGAAGATAGAGAACGCTTTACCTGAAGGTAGTCACCATAGATGATGCCACCTTTGCTGGCCTTGTTAATTCCTTTTTGAGAGTCATCTGCCTCCTCCTCATTCAGATGCAGCTTGCTCTTGAATAACCTGGGGAATGAAAATACACATGTATTGGCATTGATTAGCTGTCATACAAATCATAATAATGATAAAGATAATTTATTTAGCATTCAGCTCAATTATATGATGTCTTTAAAATGTCACAAACATTTGACTAAAAACATAATTTGAAATGCAATAATGATTGCATACAAGTGCTTTTTCTCGAAGTATGGACATCCACCACTCATTGTTATCCAAATGATCCAAAATTAAAGTAAAGATTTGATCCTCTTCCGTTGGTTTAATAAAACTATCTCTATGAAAACCCAGGTATTTAAGGGCTCTACACCACGTCATGTTATTGCCATATTTCAACATCCGGCCCACCTCCTTTTGCGCCATCCAAACGGGGTGGGGGGGGGGGGGGGGGTTTTTTTATGCATATAGACTGTGGCTTCCTTCAATGTAATTGTCTGCATCATTTCAATTTTGGGGGGTAAATATATAAAATATCAATATTTTTAAAATATATTTTCCTTTATTATTTTCCCCTAACCCTACCACCCCTCCCCTAATTGGAGTAAACTAATGGACAACAACACTTAGGCTTCTACTTCGGGCTTATACATACTATATACATTTTACGGACATAATATATTCTACAATAGTTATCTTCTGTTTGTTTTTAGCCCCAACCTTCAGCTACCTGCAACCCCTCCCATCTATCTCTGAAGAACATCCAGTTTAGACTTCTATTTACCATATATTTTTCAACTGTGCTGTTTCACAAAAATTCTGAACCTATCTACATTTTACAGACACAGTATATTTTACACTAGTTATCTTGTTATTTTTAGTCCCAACCGTTCTTGTTTACCTTCTCTTAGGTAAACTCACTGGATGTAAAAAGGTAAAAACATCTKAGCAATCTATGTTTGCAATCAACCAAAACATACTTCTATCATCAGATGTGTAATGTACAGTTCATAACATGTAACCCTTACTCAAAGAGCTGTTATTCCACCATCACATTGTTTTATCTTAGCATCATGTTACTTGAAAATGTGTATCTTCCTTAGCTTATTAATTTGAGTTTAAGTTAAAAAAACATGTAGGTCATCAGAGGCCTTGTTATAATCCCAAAGTGTATCTTATAGAATTATCTATTGGTCTAAGTTCAGTAGCCATATCATATCAATTTGAGATCTTTTTCACCTGTGAAATGTCTTTCTGCAGTATTACTCAATAGTTTTTTGTATATTGTACATTGTATTTATTGCATTTATTTATGTTTTTATGCATGTACAGTCAATATTGTCTCTTGCAAACTACATCTTATGTCACCTTTATTTATTACAGCTCAAGTATATCCAAACTGACCCTGAATTGTAGTACCCTCACTGTATTGAACTGCCAAGTGGTCAACAATAACTGGATCTGAGTTGTAGTACCCTCACAGTTATTGAACTGCCAAGTGGTCAACAATAACTGGATCTGAGTTGTAGTACCCCACTGTATTGAACTGCCAAGTGGTCAACAAAAACTGGATCTGAGTTGTAGTACCCTCACTGTATTGAACTGCCAAGTGGTCAACAATAACTGGATCTGAGTTGTAGTACCTCCCACTGTATTGAACTGCCAAGTGGTCAACAATAACTGGATCTGAGTTGTAGTACCCCACTGTATTGAACTGCCAAGTGGTCAACAATAACTGGATCTGAGTGTAGTACCCTCACTGTATTGAACTGCCAAGTGGTCAACAATAACTGGATCGTAGTTGTAGTACCCTCACTGTATTGAACTGCCAAGTGGTCAACAATAACTGGATCTGAGTTGTAGTACCCTCACTGTATTGAACTGCCAAGTGGTCAACAATAACTGGATCTGAGTTGTATACCCTCACTGTATTGAACTGCCAAGTGGTCAACAATAACTGGATCTGAGTTGTAGTACCTCACTGTATTGAACTGCCAAGTGGTCAACAATAACTGGATCTGAGTTGTAGTACCCTCACTGTATTGAACTGCCAAGTGGTCAACAATAACTGGATCTGAGTTGTAGTACCCCCACTATATTGAATTGTCAAATTGTCAACAAGTGAATTATATAATTTCTCAAATCTTCTTTCTGGTGCAAACATGAGTTGGATAAAAAAAAAAATGGAATTTGTAATGCCATCCAATGTTGTTATGTAATGTTGTTTATCTCTTGTCCCATCCTCGATATTGACCTGATAGATCAGCTTTAATATTGCAGATAGATTGTGGCTTCCATCAATGTAATTGTCTGCATAATTTCCAATCCTCCATATAWATTATTGTAAATATATAAAATATAGATATTTTTTTTTAAATATATTTTCCTTTATTATTTTGCCCTAACCCTACCACCCCTCCCCTAATTGGAGTAAACGAATGGACAACAACACTTAGGCTTCTACTTCCAGCTTAGACATACTATGAAAAAAAAGCATTTGTAATGCTGTCCAATGTAGTTATGTAATGTTGTTTATCTCTTGTCCCATCCCCGATATTGACCTGATAAAAAAAAATTACATGTATTTGAGCATACAGATCTAGGATCTTAATTTGACCTATATTGTCACAGCAAAAATAATCCTGCAGCCACAGGATTTGAACGTTTAGTCCATAATGTTGCTTGATCAGTGGTTAGGCTATTATCCTAGGCTACATCAAAAGTACAATACTGTTAATATAACCATGTGTTAGTGTGGTTTTACAGTGAATTTATGTAAATCACAAAGCTCATCTGCATTTCTCAGCAACAAAAGAGTGATCAAATTAAGATCCTGTAACCTGTAACTGCGGTCATAGGCTACCAGGGAATCAGTCTTTCAATATTTGTAGTTCAGTTAATGTGTAATCTTTGCCATAGAAATGCTATGACTTGCTGTAATTTCGTCATTTATATGTATTTTGTTTTCTGAGAACCTTGTTGACACAACCTTGACATAGCTATACCTTTGATCTATTCTTCTGGGCAGTCCATATTGTATTTTGAAGCACAGAGGCTATTGGTGGTCCCTAAACATTCACCACTGCTGCTTTTTTTATTGACGAGAAATGGATAAACCACATCAGTCACGCTACAAAATGTGTCCGTAATTACCTATTAGTATGTACATAGTAGTTACATAGGAAAAGTGGAATTACAGTGTAGGTACAGGTGTATTTACAACTACCTATTTGCACGATTTCAAGGATTTTGCAAATAAACTCAGATAACTGAGTAATAAACCAATTCATTAGTGAGAGGAAGTTTAGCCACAATCTATTTGAGTTTGTTTACAAATATTATGTTACAAATATGTTATTATTGTAATTATGTTACAAATATTATGTTACATATGTTACACAACTCGCAAATCGAAGTCAGTATACCAGTTGCAAGTGTAGCCATGTGTACATAGACTATAATTCCACTCTACCTGCCTATGTGACTCCATACAAATAAATAATGATAGGTATAACAGACTCTTATTGTAAAAACCTGTATGTGCTGGCCTTACTATTTGCCCTGCACGTCCAGACCCCCTGGTGTAAAACGAGCTGAGTGCCATGTTAAGGGGACATTGTGCCAACAACATCTAAACCTCCTCACCAGACACTGAAGTCAGGAAGACTTTGAGTTTGGTATCAGTCAGGAAGGCTACTTATTATATTCTTACATCTGCTTTCTACTCGCTATAGCCTCTAGGAGTAAACAAAGTATGAAAGTACAGCCTTGTCTTTAAGGTGACCATGGCCTCTTTCCACTCTTCCTAACAAATATGGATCATGATACAATATTAGGTAATCATACTACCTAATTAACATGTATATAACATAAGGTAATTCATTTACAAATCCATCTCTGTCACATCCCAACAGAACTTGGTGACAATCATACGTAGCTCTTCATACAACAGTTATCCCAGTTCCAGCACGCCACAAGTCATGCACTCAAGTCACTTTAAATCTCCCAGAGATCATTAGCTATCGATCAATATCGCTCCTGTTTTTCACCAAGTCTCTTTGTAGAACCCCTTTGAGCCAAGTCCCAAAAGCCTTTTGTGCCTCTCCTCAGAAGATCAGAGACATGATAACAAGCAACTATTTCTGGTTGGGGACACAGTACCAACCTGCACTGATGCTGCATGCTGCAGAGAGCTGGAGTACACACTAAAGCAGCCACAGCTTTTGTTCTTGTCTTAGCTGGTATACACCCAGCACAGAGATGAGCCATATGGAGGACATGCTAGATGCTTGAAACAGTGACCCAGACACTCTCGATTGATCGCCAAGCCTTTTCAAAGGCCAGACAGTCATCAGGGCCAGTTGTGTTGGTTTGCTTTCTCCCAGATACTTAATTGATTAGTTCATGGCAATGCTGGCCATTAACTACATGTGGTCTCCATGGTCTGAATCAGTACAACCCTTGATGATGGGCTCTGACATGTGCTCCATCCAGACTAAGGGCTTTATTCAATCCGCATGGCAGAAGCGTGATTAAAATTGAAAGAAACTTTAGTGGACTGCATTCTAGGCTCACTCTGAAATTACCGTTACATTTCGATTGCAGAATCTGTAACGCTTCAGCTTTACAGATTGGATAGAGCCCTAAATACGAATAAAAAAATATAGTATCTGACCAAACTAGTGGTCAACCTTTAAAGCTCCAATCATTGCCTGATGTTGGAAGGCTTTTTGAAACAAGGCTGTCAATCTTCCAACCTTTCAAGGGAATAGATGACTGTTTTGAGCCCACGATCACCAAGTTGGGGAGGGACTTTGTGACAACGGACCGGTAACTGATTGGCTCCGATCAAGCCTTTCAGATGGATGTATCAGGACCGGACACCAAAAATGCCACAGATCAAATTCTCCTTACATCAATCCACTCTGGTTTAAAACAGTCTCATCTCTGTGAGGGATTTGTCAACAGCTCATTATATCTTTGAAAGTAGGTTGAAGTGGCAGACAGGCCATCTTGTACAGATATACCATCTTGATCGCAGTTCTGTAGGTTAGTGGCTACAGACTAAAACAACATCTGAGTAGACATCCCTGTACAGGACTGCAATTTACATTTAGGGGAATTTTAGGAAAAAAACTTGAAAATACTTTCAATATTATTTATTTCCATGTCGGTGCCTATGCCTGAAAATGCCCAAACTCTCCAAAAAAGTACCCCGGAGAGCAAAGGATCCCAACTTCAAACTCTCCAAAAAAGTGTTTAAAGGCACAGTTAACTTAGTGTATGTAAACTTCTGACCCACTGGAATTGTGAAATAATCGGTACGTAAACAATTGTTGGAAAAATTACTTGTGTCATGCACAAGTAGATGTCCTAACCGACTTGCCAAAACTATAGTTTGTTAACAAGTTAATTGTGGAGTGGTTGAAAAACGAGTTTTAATGACTCCAACCTGTGTATGTGTATGTAAACTTCCGACTTCAACTGTAATTAGGTTTTAGAGTCATAAAGCAACTGAGGAAAAACTCAATTGCTACTGTGTATACGACTTGAATGAAGAAATCTCACCAGCTGGATTCGGTCTATAGCAAAATTTGAAATTGTGTTTTTTACATAGGTAAAAGTAGAGACACAGAGCTACAAAATGGTATATCATACACTGCATTTTTGAGGAACAATGGGAAAGTAATTCTGCTTTGAAAGTTAATAAAATTGGGCCTTTGGTACCCATTCGAGAGCTCTCCTTAGCCAGCTCCAACCATCTCTTTAAGGATTCACATTTTAAGTCATGCTAAACAGTGAGTAGTGTAGTGAAAATGAAGACTAAACGTGGTAGTAGCCTACCATAAGGACAAAATCCAGGTACACAGAAAGTGTCCAGATGTAAAGATACCTTAATTGAAAATGACTGAAGTAAAATTAAGTAACCCAGTAAAATGCAACTTGAGTAAAAGTCTAAAGTATCAAATTCCATACTAAAGTATCAAAAGTAAATGGAATTGCTAAAATGTACTTAAATATCAAAAGTAAAAGTATAAATAATTTCAAATTCCTTAAACCAGGTGGCCCGATTTTGATTTTGATTTTTTATTGACCTATAGCCAGGGGCACACTCCAACACTCAGACATAATTAACAAACTAAGCATTTATGTTTAGCGAGTCTGTGCGGTATGTCACAAAATCATACATATCAATATTCGTTTGATATATCAATATTTTGCTAAGTCTTGCTAAGTGGATGGGTCTCTACAGAAGGTGTAAACGACACAGCCAATGGTTACTTGCATAACAGCAATATCAGAAATAGATAGTGTCAATATAAATAAAAATATGCACTATGTACATGAACAATATCAACAACGATAGTGATAGATGAGGTAGTTGTATGCATACAATCAAGGGTAAAGTGGCTGAGGAGCATGGTAAAAAAATTATAGTAGCAGCAACGAGAGTCATTTGATAATCATTTGAATAGAGGCACTGCAGATAGTGCTGATGACTGGTCCAGCCAAACCACGCATGAACAAGGGAATCTATATTCAAATAAAATCAAATGTTATTAGTCACAAGTGCCGAATACTACAGGTGTAGTAGACCTTACAGTGAAATGCTTACTTAAGAGCACCTAACTAACAATGAAGTTAAAAATAAAAATAACAACAAAAATAAAAAAATATGAATAAGAATAAGAAATAAAAGTAACAAGTAATTAAAGAGCAGCAGTAAAATAACAATAGTGAGACTATATACATGGGGGTACCGGTACAGAGTCAATGTGCGGGGGAACCGGTTAGTCGAGGTAATTGAAGTAATATGTACATGTAGGTAGAGTTATTAAAGTGACTATGCATAGATGATAACAACAGAGAGAAGCAGCGGTGTAAAAAGGGGGGGGGGGTGGCAAAGCAAATAGTCTGGGTAGCCATTTTATTAGATGTTCAGGAGTCTTATGGCTTGGGGGTAGAAGCTATTTAGAATCCTCTTGGACCTAGACTTGACGCTCTGGTACCGCTTGCCGTGCGGTAGCAGAGAGAACAGTCTATGACTAGGGTGTGTCGTGGAAAATTGTACGATTATGTAATAATGTTTGTATTACATTATAATAGTTGTTACATTCGACAGAATATAGTATTGTGTGTGTGTTCCACTGAGGATGGGCCTCTATGAGATAGCACTGACAGAGATTTACGATGTCTTTGGGTAATAAAGCCTAAAGAGCATTCCAGATAACATGAGCTAATGGTTCTGTTCTATGCCGTATCAGGGAGAGACGGTTCCCTTTTGGAGTGAGGGGGCCAGACACTGGTCTTTACAATGAGAACTGTTGACACAGCAGTAACTGTCTGCTATGTTTTAAAGATATCTTTCATACAAATCTTAACCTTTGTGAACGGTTCCTAAGATCTGTGATTTGTCATGTAGGTTGAGAGGGGTGTATCTTGGCTATAAAAGATCTTTGTACTTTTCTGTTGGTACTTTTCAATAGTTCATTAGAGATAGCGCTTCATTGAAAGTCAAAAAAGGCTATTGCAAAGCTCTTATTATTATTAAAGATGTAATTTAAGTATAACTCTGACTGGTGGGTAGTTTGTAACTCTCCTCATTTGGTAAAGCAGAAAAATGCCACCACGGGTGGCTGGAGTCTTTGACAATTTTAAGGGCAATATTGACACCGCCTGGTATAGAGGTCCTGGATGACAGGAAGCTTTGCCCCAGTGATGTACTGGGCCGTACGCACTACCCTCTGTAGTGCCTTGCGGTTGGAGGCTGAGCAGTTTCCATACCAGGCAGTGATGCAACCAGTCAGGATGCTCTCGATGGTGCAGCTGTAGAACCTTTTGAGGATCTGAGGACCCATGCCAACTCTTTTCAGTCTCCTGAGGGGAAATAGGTTTTGTCGTGCCCTGTTGACGACTGTCTTGGTCTGCTTGGACCATGTTAGTTTGTTGGTGATGTTGACACCAAGGAACTTGAAGCTCTCAACATGCTCCACTACAGCCCAGTTGATGAGAATGGGGGCATGCTCAGTCCTCTTTTTCCTGTAGTCCACAATCCTCTCCTTTGTCTTGATCACGTTGAGGGAGAGGTTCTTGTCCTGACACCACACGTTCAGGCCTCTGACCTCCTCCCTATAGGCTGTCTCTTCGTTGTCGGGGATCAGGCCTACCACTGTTGTGTCATCGGCAAACTTAATGATGGTGTTGTAGTCATGCCTGGCCGTGCAGTCATGAGTGAACAGGGAGTACAGGAGGGGACTGAGCATGTACCCCTGAGAGCGTGTTTCTGTCCTCCCCTTGACTATGGTGCAGGACATGTGATATCATGTGAAAACTCCCTGATCTTTGTTTAGCTGTGTCCAGTCCAGGTGGTGCTTGCGTAATCCACCCTAGTCACACCCTGACCTAACCAAAATATAAAGAAAACAGATATCTCAGGTCAGGGCGTGACAGTATACCACTTGAATGAAGAAAAATTCTATTTTTCATAAACTCCATAAAATATCAACTCCGTCAGATTTTTGTGAGTGCTGTTTCAGAGTGCTGAAAGATCTGACAGAATTATCATATTTTTATTGAGGATTTTCATTTTCAAAAATAAGTATGTTTTAATTATCGGTTGTCAACTCCGTCACTGATGGCTAACCCCCTTAAGAAATGTTTTTTGGTCAATATTCTGAAAGAATAATCACTGTTCTGCAACATATGCTTAAACAATTGAAATATTTGCTGTGCTAGACCTAAGGGATAATGTTTGCTTTAGGAATGTTGTTTTATGTTGTAAATCTAGAAAAACATGCCAAAATGCTAACGAAATTAGCCCTGAAGCATTTAATAGTGCTATAAAACAAAACAAAAAGAAGTTTGGTTATTTGTATTACATATTTGAATACTCTAATGTTAGAATTAAACAATCAAGGCCATTAAACATTTGTTGGACAATAATTGTACAAATTAAATGCCTTTTATGGTGTAATTTTATGAAAACATTAAAACAATTAGGTTGCTCCTTTACATGGTGTAATAGCTAATATTTTGGTTTATCATATATTGGTTTATCATATATTGGTTTGGTTTACTTCATATTATCAAATATCATATATTTCAAAATTGTTAATATGAAGACATATATTTGAGATTGTCCCATCTTTGAAGAATCCCTGAGCTCAGCAAAAGAAAATCTCAGCCTCATGGCAAAATGTGTGAAATAACATGAGAATAGTTATAAAACTGCACAATTTTCTCTATATATTTTTGAGGGGTGAGTGGGGCCTTGCTCAGAAACTGAGGAGGCCCCGTGAAACTGCGCTATGCCACTGGAATGTTCATGCCTTGTCCAAGACAACACATACCAGTAAACCAAAATCCCTCATTCAAGTTAAAAATATGTGACGTGTGTGTACACCCATGCCATGTATGATTGCACTGGTATTTCAGGCACTGGGACTTTGATTCCTTTGTGTCATATGAAATGAATACGAGTCACATCAATTKAATTTTAGAACATGGATGTCTTTCACATGCGTCTGTTGTGCTTATTGCATAATGCTGTTGGTCTTTGATATACTTGGAAAGTCGTGCCATGGCTTTTACGCTGTTCTTTGAAGTAGGCCACATAGCATTGCGTTGCGATCTGCTGGTTTGCTTTGAAGATGCCTGTTGTGGTCACACAGTGATAGTGGTTATGTTGAGCTATGCTGTTGATAATTTTGCTTACACTTGTACTGGGACACCTTAGCTATTCTGTTTGAAGCATAGGTACATTTTGCTAAAACGTGGTGATCATGCCCTTTGCTGTGGTTGTTTGATGCTGTCTCTGGGTACTAATAGCCAATGGATGCAGTCATCTGATGCTACGGTGATGTTTGATGCTTCTGCTAAGAAATCATGTCATGGAGTCCTGCAGTCTTCTCTGCAATATAAAAACAACTTTGAAAGATATTTTGTTTAATATAAACTCAATACAGTGACTGGTTGCATATTGTATAGTAGTAGGAAAAAGTACTGACCCCCAATCAAAATCCAGGAATGCAGGCATAATATCTTATCCACATATGCTTATCTGGGGTGGCAGGTAGCCTAGTGGTTAGTGCATTGGCATTGTAACAGAGCTGACAAGGTAAAAATCTGTCGTTCTGCTCCTGAACAAGGCAGTAACCCACTGTTCCTAGGCCATTGTTGAAAATAAGAATTTGTTCTTAACTGACTTGCCTAGTAAAATAAATACTACTTTGCTGTAGAAACTGTACCACTAGAGAGCAACAGAGGACTGGATAGACATTAAGGGTTCATATGTGTTGTATGAAATGTGGTCCTTCATTTCCTTTAAAACGAATTATTAAAATAGCATGGATCAGAATTACATGTGATTCCTTACAATTAGGCTGGGAACTGCATCACCTGTACATTCTGAAGAAATGTTAATGTTCAACTAATTAGTTTCACATTAAGAATTCTTCAAATGATTGTGATTATGTGGGCAGGCTATAATTGAGCCTAAAACTTGTTCTACAGAGTTTGTGCCCTGTGATCTGATACAACTCTTAAGGATTTGATAACATTAGGAAGGGCAAGCAATTATTACAATCCAAAATCTAATTGGAGTTTCCGTTCAGAATTTTATAGAGCGAAGACGATTTACCCCGAAACCCTAGGATTATGAAGTTGATAGAAGCCATCAGTGTTAAGGGGTCTTGTCCTGTCAAAAATCCTGGTTTGTTACACTCACAAATCGGTTCTGTCACAATTTAAACAATTTAATTCAACTGTTACAAACAGCTGACTTCAAAGGGGAGCAGGATTTGGCCGTCTTAATCATTTTAGGGCACACATTTAGGAAATTAAGGTCTCATTAAACACTTTCTAAACGCCTTTAGTAAACATCTTTAGTAAAGACTTGGTATTTTACGGTACTACCACTTCATTAGAACAAATGACAAATGAAAAAGCGTTTTAATCCATGATCTTATTAATTATACAAAACACAAGTTATGATAATAGCTGCTAACATGTATGGATTCTATATTTGGACAAACTTGTTTGGGTGATATGCGTTCATTCATTATTTGTGTTCATTAAATATTTATTGGACAGGGGCCAATTATGCGAAGGCATTATGCGTGATCAACAGATTTAAAGGAGCAAATATTTCACTGAATGTGGTATATAGTGATCGTCTGTACCACCTTTAAATATATTTTGTTTTTAGTGTTTCTTGACAGGATATTTCATACCTTATGCAACAAAATCTTGCAGAGACTTCTAAATTAAATTTCATAATTCAAAGACACATTTTTATGATGCAATATCCAATATCATTTCTTCTGTAACATAATACAAAAAATATATTAAAAAAAGGTTTTAGATTTTATTTACAAGGTATAAACACAACATAAATTACTTGTTATAATCATCAATGGACTGTTAATCAATTTCATAGAAAACAATAAAACTCATAATTTACAAAACATGGTGTTCCTGTGCTTGGACAAGACAAGTATCTGTRCCAGACTTCATTCATACATATTTTGCCCTGATCTCCTACCAAGGCGGATACACAAAACAAATATTTTGGGTATTAAAACATGTAACTTGTTATGATGTCCTTTTTAAAAGCAACACAAAGGGGAGTGGAGTGCTTCTCAATTCCGACATGTTAGGTGTGATGGTCACTGAGTGAGACGAAGCCTCAAACTGAAAGGTCATTGATTCAAGACAAACATCTGGTAATGGACATTGCCTATTGAAGAGTAAAAATTCATACATCATATTTCCAGAGAAGTGCAGATATATGCGTATGTAAACATTTCATTTCACCTTTAAATACTTTATTTTAATTTTAAGCAGACAACACTTAGTAAAAAACAGAGACAAAAAAAAGACTAAATATTTCCCAAAACACTACTATTTCTCCTGGCTCCTGGTTGAGAGTCCACAGTCCAATCAGTTTGTGCTACAGAGGTACATCTTGTCACTGCCCATATTAAGGTTTGGCGTAGTTATACATTTACTCTGTAGTAGTCCCCTGTTAAACAGCATTGCACAGCATTGCTTTCGATCCCATATGATTTACAAAAACACACCTCCCAMTCGGACATAGCTATATTTAATCTTTGGCCATGCCACTATTGTTGCTTTCGTTCCCACCGTCGCCACACCTCTATTGAAACAGGCCATTCAAAGTCTCTTTGGCAGCAAGTGCACAATAGTTAGTTACCTTTTCCCTATTTCACTTTGCCGTAGGAACTGAATGTTATTAGCGCTGTCCGCTAACTCCGGATATTGCTCAATGGAAAGTGCGTAGTACCCGTCGTACCCTAGCACTTTCCCATTGCTCAGGAGCTGCCTCTTCTCTCCCTCTGTCCATGGGCGGACGCCCTCCTCGCCATCGCGCACCCTCTGCTGTTCCCTGGCCCACACACTCACTAACGCCCTCTGGCGGGCCAACTCAAGCACGCGGGCCTTCTCCTCGTCCACCGTGGAGCCATAGCGCACATGCAGCGCAAGCACCCCACGCCGCAACTCCACATCTGCGAAGCGCCGAGTCCGGCTGTCCATGACCGTGGTGGACTGGGACACGCTGACATTGACGCCGTTCTCCAGGGTCTTGTGGCCGCTGGTGAGGCGCAGCGTGGCCAAGTCGCCGTCGGGCAGGCCGGGCTTGACGAAGTAGTGAGTGTCGCAGCCTTCCACAGTGAAGTGCAGGTCTTCAAGGTAGAAGGCATTGTTGAGGACGGTGGCCACCTTGATGCAGTCCTCGTTGGCTACGTTGAGCGTGTGAGTGTGGGCGGTGCCCTTGTAGATGGCGAACATGACGGCCCTACCGATAGGGGACTGGGCGGCTGAAAACCATAACCAAGGTTTCTCGCCTCGGCGGCCTCGGCCCGCATTGACCTCCGGCAGCCGCTGAAATGTTAGGAGGGCATGCGCCTGTCTGGTAACTTCCTGCTGGACCCCAGAGATGGACTGTAAAGAGAATGCAGTGAAACGTTAATGTCTGAGCACGGCAGAACTTCACACTGCAGTCCATTCATGAGCAGAAGCAGGCGTCAAACAGTGCCTGCAAGATAATTGTATTACCAGGAAGTGAGATAAAGCTACAACAAGGTAAAATGCCGTTGTGGATTTTTATCATATAATGATTACTAGGCAAATCTTGACAGCTTAGTAAGCATTGAATAATGATTATGTCAACAATGACAAGTGGTAATATCACATATGTAGTGTGTATAAATGTCTATGTATTTCTTATGAATTTGTATTACAAGTACAGTATAATTATATCTGTGTTATGAATGTGTACTGCAAGGGCAAATATAACACATTGTCTTGGACAGCAGAAAACGTTAACTGGATACAATAAATGAAAAGTTCTAGATAAGTTATTTGCTACTGTGCCAAATGAATTAAAGAATAAATGGAAACCAATTTGTACTTCTTCCTATGAAAAAGCTGTCCAATTAAATGTGATGCCAATTATTTATAAAGAAAACAATTGCAGATCAGAAGAGATTACATGCTTATTTTTCCACTGCTTGTTTGTCATAGTGGTTGATATTCATCCAGCAAACAACTATGCTCTTTTAGATCTCTACATTACTCCCTGTTTGCTTACAAGGCCCTACTTCATAAACTTCTGTCTTATCTAGATCATCTTTAATATTGCAGATAAATTGTGGATTCTGTCAATGAAATTGTCTGCATCATTTCCAATCCCCCATATACAAGTGCTCAGAATAAGTGGGAACTCCTTCAAGACTGTTGGAAAAGCATTCCTCATGAAGCTGGTTGAGAGAATGCCAGGAGTGTGCAAAGCTGTCATCAAGGCAAATGGTGGCTAATTTGAAGAATCTAAAACACAAAATATATTTTGTTTTGTTTAAAATTTAATTGGGATAGGGGGCAGCATTGGGAAGTTTGGATGAAAAGCGTGCCCAGAGTAAATTGCCTGTTACTCAGACCCAGAAGCTAGGATAGATTTGGATAGAAAACAATCTAAAGTTTCCAAAGCTGTTAAAATGATGTCTGTGAGTATAACAGAACTCATATGGCAGGCAAAAACCTGAGAAAAATCCAACCAGGAAGTGGGAAATCTGAGGTTTGTAGTTTTTTTTAAATTATTGCCTATCCAATATCCTGTGTCTATGGGGTCAGATTGCACTTCCTAAGGCTTCCAGTAGATGTCAACAGTCTTTAGAAGTTGTTTCAGGCTTGTATTGTGAAAGGGGATCGAATAAGATCTGTTTCAACAAGTTGTCAGGCTGAAAGCCTTTAGTTTAGTCTCACGCGTAGCCGTGAGCGTGACGGTCGTTCTCTTTCCTTTCTAATGACAACGGAATTGTCCGGTTGGAATATTATTGAAGATTTATGATAAAAACATCCTAAAGATTGATTACATACATCGTTTGACATGTTTCTACAAACTTTAATGGAACTTTTTTGACTTTTCGTCTGGACTGTGCCCGCGCTTTGTACATTTGGATTACTGGACTAAACGCGCAAACAAAAAGGAGGTATTTGGACATAAAGATKAACTTTATCGAACAAAACGAACATTTATTGTCTAACATGGAGACCTGGGAGTGCCATCAGATGAAGATCATCAAAGGTAAGTGATTAATTTCAACGCTATTTCTGACTTTTGTGACACCTCTCCTTGGTTGGAAAATGGCTGTATGGTTTTCTGTGGCTAGGCGCTGACCTAACATAATCTCATGGTGTGCTTTCGCCGTAAAGCCTTTTTGAAATCGGACACAGCGGCTGGATTAACAAGAAGTTTAATTGTTAATCCTAAATATAACACTTGTATCTTTCATCAATGTTTATGATGAGTATTTCTGTAATTTGATGTGGCTCTCTGCAATTTCACCAGATGTTTGTTTGACAATGCATTTCTGAACATAACGCGCCAATTTCAAATGAGGTTTTTGGACATAAAGATGAACTTTATCAAACAAAACACACATTTATTGTCTAACATGGAGTCCTGGGAGTGCTATCCGGTGAAGATCATCAAAGGTTAGTGATTAATTTTAACGCTATTTCTGACTTTTGTGACACCTCTCCCTCTTTGGAAAATGGCTGTATGGTTTTCTGTGGCTAGGCGCTGACCTAACATAATCGCATGGTGTGCTTTCTCCGTAAAGCCTTTTTGAAATCGGACACTGTGGCTGGATTATCTTTAAAATGGTGTATAATACTTGTCTGTTTGAGGAATTTTAATTATGAGATTTCTGTTTGAATTTGGCGCCCTGCAATTTCACTGGCTGTTGGCGAGGTGGGACGCTCACGTCCCGAACGATCCCAGAGAGGTTAATTGGAGTAAACTAATGGACAAAAATACTTAGGTTTCTACTTCCCGCTTATACATACTATATACATTTTGTGGAAACAGTATATTTTACATTCGTTATCTATTGTTTGTTTTTAGTCCCATCCTTCAGCTACTCTCTACCCCTCCCATCCCTCTCTGAAGACCATCCTGTTTTGATTTCTAGCTGCCATACAGTATATTTTCCCACTGTGCTGTGATGTTTCACAAAAGTTCTGAATCTTTCTATTCTCATAATTTCTACAGATTGTAAATTAAAGATAAACATTTTTGCCTAAGAGTATTATTCTATTATTGATTGATTCACCATGACTTTTYAAATCACCCAGCAGATCTATTTGCAGATTTGCAGAGTTAGCTTTAAGTAAATGTTCAAATTTTTCTGCCATTCCTGAACCTGCGACCAAAAACAAGCTACATACGGGCAGCACCAAAACAAGTGATCTAATGATTCTGTCTATTCGCAGCAAAATCTGCAGAGCTGGGATGGTTGTATCCCCCATAAACAGTTGAAGTCGGAAGTTTACATAGACTTAGGTTGGAGTCATTAAAACTCATTTTTCAAACACTCCACAAATTTCTTGTTAACAAACTACAGTTTTGGCAAGTCGGTTAGGACATCTACTTTGTGCGTGACACAAGTATCTTTTCCAACAATTGTTTACAGACAGATTATTTCACTTAAAAATCACTGTATCACAATTCCAGTGGGTCAGAAGTTCACATACACTAAGATGACTGTGCCTTTAAAAAGCTTGGAAAATTCCAGAAAATTATGTCATGGCTTTAGAAGCTTCTGATAGGCTAATTGACATTATTTGAGTCAATTGGAGGTGTACCTGTGGATGTTTCAAGGCCTACCTTCAAACTCAGTGCCTCTTTGCTTGACATCATGGGAAAATCAAAAGAAATCAACCAAGAACTCAGAAAAAACATTGTAGACCTCCACAAGTCTGGTTCATCCCTGGGAGCAATTTCCAAACACCTGACGGTACCACATTCGTCTGTACAAACAATAGTACGCAAGTATAAACACCATGGGACTACGCAGCCGTCATACCGCTCAGAAAGGAGAGGCATTCTGTCTCCTAGAGCTGCACGTACTTTGGTGCGAAAAGTGCAAATCAATCACAGAACAACAGCAAAGGACCTTGTGAAGATGCTGGAAGAAACAGGTACAAAAATATCTATATCCACAGTAAAACGAGTCCTATATCGAAATAACCTGAAAGGTCTCTCAGCAAGGAAGAAGCCACTGCTCCAAAACCGCCATAAAAAAGCAAGGCTACTGTTTACAACTGCATATGCGGACAAAGATCATACTTTTTGGAAACAAAAATAGAACTGTTTGGCCATAATGACCATCGTTATGCTTGATGAAAAAAGGGTGATGCTTGCAAGCCGAAGAACACCATCCAAACCGTGAAGCACGGGGGTGGCAGCATCATGTTGTGGGGGTGCTTTGTTGCAGGAGGGACTGGTGCACTGCACAAAATAGATGGCATCATGAGGCAGGAAAATTATGTGGCTATATTGAAGCAACATCTCAAGACATCAGTCAGGAAGTTAAAGCTTGGTCGCAAATGGGTCTTCCAAATGGACAATGACCCAAAGCATACTTCCAAAGTTGTGGCAAAATGGCTTAAGGACAACAAAGTCAAGGTATTGGAGTGGCCATCACAAAGCCCTGACCTCAATCCTATAGAAAATGTGTGGGCAGAACTGAAAAATCATGTACAAGCAGGGAGGCCTACAAACCTGACTCAGTTACACCAGCTCTGTCAGGAGGAACTATTATTCTGACATTTCACATTCTTAAAATAAAGTTTTGATCCTAACTGACTAACTGAATTGTGAAAAACTGAGTTTAAATGTATTTGGCTAAGGTGTTTGTAAACTTCCGACTTCAACTGTATATAACATTCTATTGGTTGCAAGAATTWTGTATAATAATTGAAAAACTCTTAAGTTTTGAATTCGGYGTCGTTTTGTGTATCAGTTCATAAACCATGTGTTGGAATTGGTACATCAAAAATCTTCCCCGAACTATTTTTTCAACCTGTAAGGCGCAGCTGTGAATGTTTTAGTCCTTAAATGAAACTGGTATACGTTTGTATTTATCACAATTTTCTTCAGCCAATTTTGGTCTTTAATGCAGGACTGATAGACAAGTTCCTTACCTTCTCCCGTTTCCACTTGCATCCTCCATTTTGCAATCAGTTGGTTGTAATTTTGGATAAGCAGACATTTCCATGTTTTTGTTAACTGCATATCTAACTTTGCTGTTGAAGTATAGACACCCGAGTTGCCTAACTCGTTCAAAGGATTGGTTAACTCTAGGCAACCAAGCTAGGTAAATCTGCTTTTAGTTTTCGTTTTAATGCACTGTATTGCTGGAAAAATGTCTAAATACATTTAATCTAATGTTCTGGTGCCGTTTAGAGTTTAGATTGCAGTTTAGAGTATTGATTGGGGAATTATTTGTGGGGGAATWGTTTTTTGGGTGATTTGTGATATTTTACTTGTGCTTCCCATGACTGTGTTTTTGTATTTTAATGTGTATTCTGTATATATGTATATTTTGTGTATAACGTGTATATTTGTGTTGTATTGTGTAGGGCACATTTGAAAAAGAGACCTAGGTCTCAATATGTCTTCCCTGGTAAAATAAAGGTTACATTTTTTTTATATAAAGATCAACCTGCTTACTTTACATTTCTCTAATATATGGATCACAAATAGAAGGACAATAAAGGTGTGATTGAAATCATGTAAAATATGAAACCAACCGGTAAATCATCCCAGAGCTGGCTCTTCTTCAGTTCATAAGATGGGTGGGTCAGATCAAACTTTGGGACTGGGTAGCCAGGAATGGTGTTGTGTAGATGGAACCCAAAGGTCACCAGCCAGCTATTAACATCTACATGGGACAAATAAGATCAAGGTCATACTAAATATTTAATGACGTGCTTATGTCAAAATAGAAAATATGGTAATGTTTTATCATAAGTAATGAATGTCTTAGTTGTCATGAATAAGCTAGTAATGCATGCATGATTGTATGCATTACCAGCTTAAGTATGTACAAAGATTTCAACATTTGAATAGCACATTTAAATTACATGTTTACACTACGTGCACATTAAATGTTACTAAGTCGAATAAAAGTGACAATAAATATCTTACCTGCGACATACTCTCTCACTTCATGTACTTTGCTGATGGGGTTGTTGTTYCTGAACATGTAGAGATTAAAAGGACCTGGCTCTTTCCCCACTCGTTTCCATGTGTTGATGTCAGGCACAGTCCACCTGCCGGGCATAATGTCATAGTCCCTCTCACCAAAATGCAACAATTTGGTCAGTGGGTCATAGAGCCCCCCGTGGAACCCCAGCACCAGTTGAAAGTCCGGGTTGGAGTCAAAGTAGATCTCCCCATACGCCGTGTACTGGACCTGCTTGATCAGGAGGCCATTGCTGGTGAATACAGCCAGAGGGGTTCCGGTGTTGTCACAGGCAATGTAGTACTCCTCTCCGCTGCTGATCTCCTGGGCAAACAGGTGTCCCTGCAGGTCATAGTACAGGGAGGTGATCTCAGAGCTGGAGTGGTTGTAGATGTGGGTGATCCTGCTGGGGTAGCTCAGGTCTGCATAGAAGTACTGCAGATGCTGCCCCAGGCTGTTCTTGTTAGACACCCTCCGGCCCAGGCCGTCGTAGCGGTATTGGATGGTCCAGCTGTTGCCCTTGCTGTATACGCGTACCAGGAGGCCCTTGGAGTTGTAGTCGAAGATCTCGGAACCTCGCTGGCGGAGGAAGCCGTCCTCGTCCATGCGGTACTGCACGTCTCCCAGGCGGGTGATGCGGTCGCGGAGGTCGTAGCGCAGGGGGAGCAGGCGGGCGCTGTTGCCTGGGTTCAGTAGGTGGAGGTTGCCGTTCAGGTCGTAGGTGTAGCGCCACATGACCTTGTCGTTGAGGTAGACCGTCTGGAGCTGGCCATCTACGTCGTACTCATAGCCGTACTTGGTGGTGTTGGCGAACGGCCCAATCTTGATTTCCCTCTTGGTGCATCGTCCCACGTCATCGTACTGGAAGGTGATCCAGTACATAAGGGATCGGAAGATCTCGTACTGAATCTCCTTGATCCGGCCGTGGGCGTCAAAGTGCTTGGTGTAGGTCATGACGGCCGTGGAGATGATCTGGTTGATGTCATAGTAGATGACGCCAAACTTGCCGAACTGCTCTACCTTGCCGGAGATGTCGTCAAACTGGTAGAGGTCGATGGGCAGCGGCGTCTCGTTGATGACGCCTTGCACGCTGGTGACGCGCAGGCTGCTGTCGTAGGTGTAGTCAAAGCGGGCGTTGACCATGCCGTCCTCGCTGAAGCGGAAGATCTGCCGGTCCACCAGGGGGCCCACTTGGCGGTAACGGATTGAACAGATGAAGCCCTCGCTCTGCAGGTTGACCGTTTTCAGCACGCCTGCCATCTCGTCGTACGTGAAGCTGACCCGCGTGCTGTCATACAGGACTTCGGCTAGCTTGTTCTGCCGTCGGTACTTGTACAGGATCCGGCGGCCCGTGCCCAAGTGCACCACTCGCTGCAGGAGGCCGTCCTCGCTGTAGTCCACTGCTACAGAAGCGTTGCTCTCAGGCGGGTGGAAGATGTTGCGGTAGTAGCCCACTGAACGGACTGTGTTCATGGTGTAGCGGGCCACACTGGGCATGGTGACGGCAGATAGCCGGTCCTGAGAGTCAAAGTCGAAGATGTACTGACGCTGGCTGTGGAGCAGGAGCACCATCGACTAGAGGAAAGATGAGGAAAGGGAGAAAAAACAAATTATTGTTGTTTTATGACTACAAATAATTATATTTACACCACCAGCTCACAAAATAGCCTAAACAATTGCATCAAACCTACACATGTTTATTTCTGACTCCTAAAATCCATGGCAACTCAGAGTTAATTCATAATGCACTTTGGATGCTAGAAGTGCTTTCAGTGTACTACCACCCTTCCTGTGAAAATGCCATGCCCACTCAACCGCGGTTACTTGAGCTCCTAAAGCGTTCAGTGTGCCTCGTGTTTCTTTGTTCTGTTCTCAGGGAAGTTCTGCGAGGAGTTCTGTTCTTAGGGAAGTTCTGCGAGGAGTTCTGTTCTTAGGGAAGTTCTGCGAGGAGTTCTGTTCTCAGGGAAGTTCTGCGAGGAGTTCTGCTTAAAACCTATGAAAAGTAACTAAATGTAATCTAAGTAATCCCCAAAAGTAATTATTTATCATGAGAAGGCCATAAACAATAACTATCATAGTAATGGTGCATACTCCAAGAAAGGGTCAAATCTCACCTTTCTGGTGTAGGCACTTAAGGACACAAGCTTAAGTACACAGTACAAATATGATAGAAAAATGAAAATATGAACTATTTTATTTGGTCTATTTCCTATTCAACAAAACTGTATGAATAAGGCTTGACATGACTTATAGATGTTCTATGTATAGTATAATCAATTTATAAAATGACTAAATATAAGATTTCACCTTCCTTTAACTGTAAAATACATATTTGCATATTTTCTAAAGGTCTATCTTGATCAAAACATCTGTCCCCATCACTGTGAACGTCTCACAGAGCTCTATCTTGGCTTTTTGAACTTGTTAGGAACTCGCTTTTCATCTCATATTAATCTTGTCCGTCTGTGAAAAACAGAACGTTTAAAACATTTTTTTAATTATTTTTATTATTTTAGATTACTGGTATAAATCGATCTCTGAATGTGCTACAGCAACGAAACCACTCTCTTCTGCTGCGTTACGATGTAAGTGGCTGTGATGTAGGTTTCAGGCAGGAGTTGATGGACAGTCGGAAAGCRAATTAAATGGTAGGAGGGACAGCTCTTCTTCAAGTGGTGTCAGATTTCACATCCTGCTTCACAAAGGCAGAAGACACACTCCTGTGTCCGTGAGAATCAGGGCTACTGCTCAATGCAGGGGCAGCAGGTAGCCTGGTGGTTAGAGTGTTAAACTAGTAACCGAAAGGTTACAAGATCAAATCCCCAAGCTGACAAGTTAAAAATCTGTTGTTCGGCCCCTGAACAAGGCAGTTAACCCACTGTTCCTAGGCCATCATTGAAAATAAGAATTTGTTCTGAACTGGCTTGCCTAGTTAAATAAAGATTTWAAAAAATGCAATACATTTCAATCTATGATGACCACATATCAATTTTTAAGCGAAAATGTCAGTCGGAAGCGGTACCAGATCCACGCAAGTCCCCAAAACAGGGAAGAGTTAAGCAAAGCGTGTATGGGGCCTGCATTTCAATACATAATTACTTTCATCATTCATTTGTGTTGCGCACTGAGCGACCAGTGGAGAAATCAAATCCTTTTATTGAATCACTTCAACCCTCACCTTGTCCAGGTATGTGTAACTCCACGTCTTCCCGTCAGCAAACAATCTGGACACGACTCGTCCCTGAGCGTCGTACTCCAACCGCTCGCTGGTCTGCCCCCTCTGGAGGGCACTGATCTGACCGTTGCTGCTCCGGCTGACATTCACGGGAAGCAGCTTACTGCTGGGTACCCACAGCACAGGGTGGCCCGCGCCGTCATAGATAATCTTCAGCAGGAACTTCCTGTGGTCATCGTAAATCTTCTCCATCCTCAGCGTACGGTCGTAATCAACCGACAGAATGTTCCGTCCATTCACCTATTAGTTGGTATGTGTATTGAATCAAAGCCAAGACAAAACAATAACAGACCATAGAGATCATATTAGATTACTAGAGGGGCTATGGCAGTTAATTTGACAAATTATTGGCTACGTAGCTCCCAACTCCCTTACCAAAATGGCTGACCTTGTATACCATCATAAGAAGGTTTATGTCCATTCTGGTAGTCTAATTCCTAATTCTATGCAACAGACTTTGAAGTCACAGAGTCACGGAGAGTGCACTTATTATTTTGTCTGGTGACCTAAAAACAGCATTTAGTGTGATTGCCGCTCTTTGGCAGTCARTGAGAAGAGATGAACAGCTCTTTCAAGGGCTTCATTAAACTGAGAGACACTGGCATTTGCTCAGAAACGATTAAACCCAAAATTGCTGTTAAGGAAAGTAACTACCCAAGTTAAGTTCATAACGTCAATTGTAAATCTCATTGGCAGGTTCTGGAGAAGAATACTGGCAGTATAGGGTATTGGGAATTTGGAAGCAGGTACTATTTTACTGCATTTAATTGAAATCAGGTATGCTCATATCTCACACGCAACTCCAGGATTAATCATTGATGCATCCAGGGAGGCATTTAAATGATTTTGCTGTAGGCCTACACTTCAGGTACGTGTCACAGTTAATATACAGTGAGTTAGTGAACAACATGTCTTACAGAGAAATGAAACTCTGAATAATAAAATGAAACTCACCCTTAGCTTGCGCCCAAAAACAATGACTTTGCCCCTGGTTTGCTCCTTGCGGAAGCGCCACTCAACCAGATTCTGCCCACTCTCCCCTGGCAAACTCATGTTACGCCGTGCCACGGTGGGGTTGGCAGTGCCCGCCAGGATGTGGGGCTCAGTCTGGTAGTGGGTGTCCATTCCGTTGGCATAGGTGATCCTCAGAGAGTTATCATAGCCAACCTGATAACTGCTTCTACATTGATCTGAAATTTTTAAAAGACAGGGTCATAAATGATAACATTGTACTAAGTATTGTGACAAAAAATCATTCTTGTGGATACTCAGGGAAATCTTGCTGTCTATATCCAAAAAATATCTACCCACTGGTAGAAAACTGATTAACATTTAAAAATAACTATAGAACTACAACAAATGGAAGAATTAAATAAATAGCTCAATACAGTGGACAAAGAGTTACAATACAAGGTTTCTGCTCACCCCACACACTGAGGAAGTAATCATTTACACTGTCTTCTGTCAAACCCGCTCACCCATAATGATACATGACTTAATCTTACTCAACATTGCCGTGATGACCCAAGCAACAATGACAAATAACTACTTTTTAAAAAAACAGAGGAGGAGATGTGTGGCTTACCCTGAGCCAATGTATAGAAGGCACGAATGGTGGAGGTATTGGTGGTAATGCTAATTTCCTCTTCAGTCAAGGAGCTCTCAATGTCCACGGTCAAGGCCCTGTAGATGTCGGTGTACAGGTTGTTCACTGTTCCGGTGGGGAACGTCACGTTCATTAGCCTGCCTTCGCTGTCATAGCTGAAAGATAGATGGAGAAGTTAATGTAAAGGTGATCATTATGATTCATGAATGTTTCCATTGATGCATGGTGTCATTTTTTTCAGATTATGTAGGCAACATCAAAGGGTCAAAATATGACACTGTGGCCAAATTTTCTGTGTCAATGTGAAGGAAGTCACTGTGACTGCCACCAATTTCACATCAAGATGAAAATATAATATAAATTTAAGTACATTTTAAGTGCAAAGCAACAACTTATTTAGCTTACCTTATGATCAATGACTATTTCTTCATATTACTCAAATGTAATTATCTAGTCAGACTCTCATCACCCCAAAAAGTGAAGGTTCTATTCAGCCATTGCAGGAATCAGACCCTCTTACTTCTGTATACTCACTCGTAGAATGTGGTCCAGCCGATTTCAGAGGTCTTGGTAGCCAGCAGGCCAGTGTTACCATGGTAGGTGAGCAGCACCAGTTCCTGGCCCTGAGCCATCAAGGTCTTCAGCCCACTGTTGGTCCCCATGGTCAGCCAGATGACCTGGTTGTCAGGGGCGACTATGCGCACAGGCATGCGGTTAGGGTCGCGGCGGATTCTCAGGGTGTTTCCGTTGCTATCGGTCATGGCAGTAACGTCGTTCTCCGTGCTGTAACTGAAGGTGTATTTGATGTCACCCGTCATGAGGCTGGCGGTGTGTTGGTGGGTACCATTGGTGTCAAAGACGTACACTTCCTGGGCGTCCGGCGACGCCACCTCGAAGGTGTTGGCGTTGGAGGTCAACGCAGGCCCGTTCCTACCGACCGCCCGGATGCGGATGTTGCCCAGGTCTGCCATATACAGGGTGCCATCGGGCGCCACGACAAGAGAGGACGGTGCGTTGAGACGGGCGTCTTTGGCGTATCCATCACCCATCTGGTAACAATCGCAGTTAACATCGTTCTTACAATCGCAGTCGGACGGCGACCCCACCAGATGGGTTATTTCACCATCGACGGATACAGTTCGGATTCGGCTCAGCTTCCGCTCGTCAGTTTCGGCGATGAAGATGGCGCCGTGGTAGGACACGGCGATGGCCACGGCAGACTCCAGGGGTGTCAGTGCTGCCCTTTGACCTCCACGGTCCATCCCGGCCAAAGGGCAGTGAATGGGCCGGCCTGCTGCAATGCTGACCTGGCCGTTCTCAGTGATTCGTAGGACCACATTGTTGTCCAGGACGTACAGGGAGTTATCCATGGGGCTGACCGCAAGGTCGGTAGGCCACTCCAGGAGCACCTGCAGATCGGGACATTGTTATAGGCACCACTTCACAGAGACATGGCATTAAGACGTGACTGTCAACCGAAATTACTGTGATCTTCTCCATCTACACATCACCAATGTGACATTGGCAACCTTGTCCCATTATAAATATCTACAATCTCTGAAATATTTCAGTGTGACATCAGCGTTGTCAGAAGCTGTGGGAAAACACATCCTTAATCTTCCTTTCCAGACAGTGATTAATAATAAGGCATTTTGCCCTTAAGGCTGTCTCTGTGCCATGCTGTGCCATGCATGCCAGCCTGCCAGTCTGCCTTCTTATGGGGACAATATGCCTTGGGATGCTACAGTCTAGCCAAAAGGATATCTGTGTTGGGTTGTAACATTGAAGTGTCTTAATTAACTTAAGATGACATGTTTAGTCCTATGCAGGCCAGTCCRCCTGATGGTTTCAAGCCTCCATTAGGGTTCCGATAAGACAAATGGAAGTGCTCTCTGGCTCGTCCCCTTGGAGTAAAGGGCAGAGGTATGGGACCCCAATCCAAGTTGAGTTTGACTCTCGACTCCAATCCACTCCTGAAACGTCCCCTCCAGAGACCCTAAATATATGGTGTGTAATGGAGGCCCGTCATTCCATTTTAATATGATAAAAGCTTTCTTAGTTTTATTTTCTTCATTATTCATTTGCACCATGTCAGAGACTGTATGTAATGGAAGGGGATAGAGTGGAGATGTTTGAGAGGAGAGACAACGTTATATTGAGTTAGTGTTTTAGCCTCATGAGGAGGTAAACTTATTGCCTTCTGACAGGGCACTATGTTCATGAGGAGGTAACTTATTGCTCCTGACAGGGTACTATGTTCATGAGGAGGTAACTTATTGCCTTCTGACAGGGCACTATGTTCATGAGGAGGTAACTTATTGCCTCCTGACAGGGTACTATGTTCATGAGGAGGTAACTTATTGCCTTCTGACAGGGCACTATGTTCATGAGGAGGTACTTATTGCCTTCTGACAAGGCACTATGTTCATGAGAGGTAACTTATTGCCTCCTGAAAGGGCACTATGTTCATGAGGAGGTAACTTATTGCCTCCTGAAAGGGCACTATTTCATGAGGAGGTAACTTATTGCCTTCTGACAGGGCACTATGTTCATGAGGAGGTAACTTATTGCCTCTGAAGGGCACTATGTTCATGAGGAGGTAACTTATTGCCTTCTGACAGGGCACTATGTTCATGAGGAGGTAACTTATTGCCTTCTGACAGGGCACTATGTTCATGAGGAGTAACTTATTGCCTCCTGAAGGCACTATGTTCATGAGGAGGTAACTTATTGCCTCCTGACAGGGCACTATGTTCATGAGAGGTAACTTATTGCCTCCTGACAGGCACTATGTTCATGAGGAGGTAACTTATTGCCTTCTGACAGGGCACTATGTTCATGAGGAGGTAACTTATTGCCTTCTGACAAGGCACTATGTTCATGAGGAGGTAACTTATTGCCTCCTGAAAGGGCACTATGTTCATGAGGAGGTACTTATTGCCTCTGACAGGCACTATGTTCATGAGGAGGTAACTTATGCTCCTGAAAGGGCACTATGTTCATGAGGAGGTAACTTATTGCCTCTGAAAGGGCACTATGTTCATGAGGAGGTAACTTATTGCCTCCTGACAGGGTACTATGTTCATGAGGAGGTAACTTATTACCTCCTGAAAGGGCACTATGTTCATGAGGAGGTAACTTATTGCCTCCTGACAGGGTACTATGTTCATGGAGGAGTTAACTTATTGCCTTCTGACAGGGACATATTTCATGAGGAGGTAACTTATTGCCTCCTGAAGGGCACTATGTTCATGAGGAGGTAACTTATTGCCTTCTGACAGGCACTATGTTCATGAGGAGGTAACTTATTGCCCCTGACAGGGTACTATGTTCATGAGGAGTTAACTTATTGTCCTGACAGGGTACTATGTTCATGAGGAGTTAACTATTACCTCCTGAAAGGGCACTATGTTCATGAGGAGTAACTTATTGCCTCCTGACAGGGTACTATGTTCATGAGGAGTTAACTTATTGCCTCCTGAAAGGGCACTATGTTCATGAGGAGGTAACTTATTGCCTCCTGAAAGGGCACTATGTTCATGAGGAGTAACTTATGCCTCCTGACCGGGCACTATGTTCATGAGGAGGTAACTTATTGCCTTCTGACAGGGCACTATGTTCATGAGGAGGTAACTTATTGCCTTCTGACAGGGCACCATGTTCATGAGGAGGTAACTTATTGCCTTCTGACAGGGCACTATGTTCATGAGGAGGTAACTTATTGCCTCCGACAGGGCACTATGTTCATGAGGAGGTAACTTATTGCCTTCTGACAGGCACTATGTTCATGAGGAGGTAACTTATTGCCTTCTGACAGGGCACTATGTTCATGAGGAGGTAACTTATTGCCTCCTGACAGGTACTATGTTCATGAGGAGTTAACTTATTGCCTCCTGAAAGGGCACTATGTTCATGAGGAGGTAACTTATTGCCTTCTGACAGGGCACTATGTTCATGAGGAGGTAACTTATTGCCTCCTGACAGGGCACTATGTTCATGAGGAGTTAACTTATTACCTCCTGAAAGGGCACTATGTTCATGAGGAGGTAACTTATTGCCTTCTGACAGGCACTATGTTCATGAGGAGTTAACTTATTGCCTTCTGACAGGCACTTATTCATGAGGAGGTAACTTATTGCCTTCTGACAGGGCACTATGTTCATGAGGAGTTAACTTATTACCTCCTGACAGGGCACTATGTTCATGAGGAGGTAACTTATTGCCTTCTTCATCACCATTATTCTCAAACTGTTAAGGGAAGAGTTTTGGAGACACGTTATTTTGCATCAGTGGGAAGTTGTTGAAATGTCATGTTGTTTGGTAGGGAAAATAATTTGCTGACTACATGAACTTTGATTACACCTGATTAAACTAATCAAGGGCTTGGTGGTTATTTGACTTATATGAGTCAGACATGCTAGTGTAGTGCAATAACAATATGCAGTCCTGAGGGTCCTTAAGGAACAGATTGGGACACACTTCTCTAGATACCCAACAATAAGCCTCAGCAACTTAAAAGATAGAGGTCCTTAAACCACAATACAATGCCTTCTGTATTTTCTTCCACTGAGATAACCATACCCAAAGGTGTATTATTTAACTGTGTAAGTACTTCCATTATCATGATTTCATGGCAGTTTTGGGGGATAGCTGCGGTCAAAATTGCTTGATTGTGCTGCAGCATATTTAACATTTTGCATGGCAATATGCAATGATTTTGTCCAAATTGTCACAAAAATGGCTTGATTGAACCATTTTATGCTAACCTTCTTTTTGTAGTGTGGTAATCAGACAGTTTAATGCGCTAATATTGCAGAGATTTGATGGTTTTATGCGGTAATAGTGCGATGATTGGTCAAATTGGCATGCCCTTGATAAAAAAATATATATTTGCGATCTCAGAATCCTAAAGAGACTGACATTGTAACACTCCAGACTGAGTGACTCATAGATGGGCAGGAAGAGAACCACAAGGTGGCACTTTGATGTGAGCCCTATGGGAACTGACTTGAGGACAGAACAGGCTTGAGGGAGACCTGACTGGTAATCTGACAGTCACCTGATTGATGTCCATGCTGATGTCACAGGTCAGGGGGCGTGCCGACGTGAGGTCATTGGAGCCCAGGAGTGTGGATATGATGCCGCTTTGGTCAACTCTCCGGATCGTGGTACCGTCCACAAAATATATCAGTCCATTCTTGTCCACAGCGATACCTGTCGCGGCAGAAGGGGGGAAGGGGGGAATAAAAGAAAGGCAGATGATAGATGTGTCAGATGTGGGAAATGTGAAGTTCTTTCTGCTTCCATGACTCTGTGGACAGAACACGACGGATACATGTGTCGAGTTTGGCTTCCCATTATTCAGGTCACTGCAAAAAGCACATCCTTCAATAATTCAACCGCCTGCTTTCCTGCTATTGAATAATTTCTCAGGGTGAAGTGGGAAAGGCTGTATCTCTACTGTATGTGTGCCGGGCACCGCGCATCCCGCCATATCCCACCTCTAAAAACAGAACTCATAGGTACAGTGTCAATGAGCGTTACTTTTTTCCCTTAAATTGCAGCTCCAACTCCCTATAATCATCAACCCTCTTCACTCTATCTGTGAAATGGGTGGGCGGGGGGAAATGACGGCTCGGGCCAATTTTAGACGAAACGGGTGAACGACAGGCAGTTGCCATGGTTACGACGGCGGGCTAAATTGCCCGACTGATTGAGTGTCGGCTGAGGGTTCCAACTTTCTGTGCGAGGAGAGAGTGCTTGCCGTAGTAATTTGTCCCACACAGGGAAAATACATTAGCAACCATGGCACACTTCACATCTCATCATGTTATTGTGGGCTCCTAACAGAGAGCGGTGCCTATAGGATTTCAATTAAACCTCACGTACATTTCCATTTCTTTTTTTAATAAGCGCTATAAACGCTGGTGTAAGCACACACTGTGCCTGGTTTTTAAACTCAGGGTGAGAAAAGTAGATCACAAGAGGTGAGGAATTGGTATATATTCTGCCTTTAACAGATTTAATAGCTTCTAAATCAGTTTATTTTTTTATGATTTATTTTTATAGGTGAGTGCTTTGGTTTGACCTGTGGCTACATGTAGGTCTGCACAAAGATTGCCTGGCTACTGAAACATTAAAGAGCTGAGGGACCACCAATGCATTCTGGGAGAGCTGGCTACTTGAAAGTCGGAGGGGAAATTCAGACAGATGAAAAGTGTCACATTTGAGCATATTTCAGCAAAACGTCTGGAAAAGAAAACCCCAGCCATCTGCCATCTTTCCCCCAGCCTCTACCTCCTCCCATTTCATAGTTAGAGTCCCTCCCTCCCAGACTCCCTTCAGTCAAACCCACTCTTTTAAATGCAGTCTAAGCTGGGCCATTAAGGGGGACTTTAAAGACTGGCACACACCAGACAAACTAATAATCCATGACTTCTTAACCCCTTACGCTCGTGGAAATTGACCTATATGGATAGGGCCAAATTGAAACAGAAGAACTTTAAAAAGCATATGCATGACCATGGTAGCAATTGAAAGAGAACACTGGAGATGAGGAAATTATTAGACTAAAGGTGAGGACACAATAGTTCACCTGACATGTCTGAATCCACTACTGATTTTATGTGCATTTTACTTTTACTTTAACAGCATTTGTCAATAATTAAATCTGAAAAAAAGTAATGCAAGTCATTTCAATGCACTTTTATGACTCAAGGAAAGAGCCTTCAACTATAGGATTTTTTGTTGTTGTGCTCACCTAGTTTTCCCATTGAGGAACTGAAGCAAGCACAATGGTAGTTTTTGTTTGGAACACAGCCCTGCGTCCCCACCATCAAACAATTACTGTTGTTGTTGTTTATCCAATCCAAAAATGTCTCTATTTTCTCTCTCTGCATTGTTGGGAAGGGTCCGTAAGCATTTCAATGTTAGTCTACACCTGTTGTTTACGAAAAATGTGACAACTAACATTTTATTTTATTTGATGGCTGCCATACTGGTTGGTGCTACAGTACACTTATGGTGAATGCTGCCAGTTACCCTTGTGTAAACATTTTCTGACCTGGTGAAAAGGGATAACACATTACTTCTAAAACATATTTTGTGCTGTGAACCACCAATCTTTTGAGAGCTTTGCAGGATTCAATTTCAGCCCTGCGGTAGCACATCCAATTCAGCTAATTATGTTCTAATCAAATGTTTAACTGCAGGGCTGGACCAAAAGCCTGCAGTCCTGTACACCCAGGAGTTTTCCAGGAGCAGAATTGGCAAACCCTGGAGGGAACAGACTAATGTTGGCTCAGGTCCTACCTTTTGGCCCAGTGAGCAGGGCCTCCGTGGCCTTGCCCCCATCCCCACAGTGGGTCTCGTCAAAGGGCAGACAGTGCTCCCCGGTCCCTGCCACCACCTCCGCGTTACTCTGCAGTTCCTTGATCCCAGTCAGGACCTTGGGCCGGTAGATCCTCCGCGAGTTGGTGTCGGACACATACAGCTTCCCAGTCACTGGGTCGGTGGCCAGGTAATAGCGGTGAGCAGGGTTGTTACTAGGATTGTGGAAATAATGTGGTTACTGTGATTGCCGCAATATGAACAATCTCAAAATAAACTTGTTTAAAAGGTGTTTTTATGAACAGTCCACAAATAATCAACGCTTTACATGTTTTCCTTTGTTGAATTTAAAGGTGTTTTTCCTAAATAACAGAAAGATAATTTGACATTGAGAATGATAATGAGCACAGAAAAAGGAGCCTCTGTATCTGTTTGTATCTTTGTCATTGTGAATGCCCAATTAAGCTTGTGCTGTGTGAGTATTTTTGCATAACAAACGGGTGGGGAATAGGTTTGACAGTCAAGGAAAAGAGTCCGAGAATTTAACAGGATATGACTGGAGTGGGTTTGCGTATGACAAAGCGGCAGCGACAACATCAAGTGTGTCAGATTATTTTAACCGTTATCACTCCTCTGCGCGGGGAAGCCTATGGTAAATATGGAATGAAGTGTTTATGTTAATGACAGTCAACAACTGAATGGCATTTCGTCGGGTTGTTCTTATTTGCTTTCATTTTAAATGCCTCAATGTGTCGTGCTCCTTCAGAATGAGTATAGGAGAGATGTCTTCAAGGCTTGCTGCTATTATGAAAAAATCATCCAACGCAAGGACATAATTCATAATTTTCTATGTAGGGCGCTGTATGCCACCAACATACAGCAAGTATAGTAGTATTGACTGTTGAATTTTTATCTTTTGTCAAAGACAATTACATTAAACATGTTCTAAGCCAGTTACCCATAATCCTCTTACATGACTAAATGACACATTGCACATTGACATATCAAAAGGTCAACTCTTTCCAACTGAGGAAGACACAACTCATCTGTGTGCTCGGAGGCCAATGATAAGCCTGAAACATAAGCTGTTGAATGTGGTTAGAACTTGTTTAACTGTCTGGCAATGAAGATAGCCCCAGTAAGTGTTCTTATGTTTAATGGTACATTAGTCAATACTGTAAGCCTTTGACACTTATGAATGGAATAATGTGAGTGTGTTAAAATAAATGTGAGAATTCATTAAACACAGAGAAAAAAATTAATGTTACATTACAGAGTGCGGTTATAAAACTGGACACCTTTATGAGCCAAACCAGATGATTAAATAATGCCTTAATGGCTTATCAATTTACCATAAAAATATGTTCATAAAAATACATGCATTCTTAACACACAGAAAGACAGTGACATAATTGCACCATCATACACCTACCTGTGTCTAAAATCTTTATTTCTTAGGGCGGGAAGAAAGGAAGGAAGCAGAAAAGAGAAAGACAAAGAGAGACCGTAAAGGTGTGTGACTTAAAGGTCTAAGAAAAACACCATAAAAAAGGAGCAGACAATGAAGATTTGTTGTGCAGAAAGGAGAAGGAGAAAAAGGAGGAGTGACTATGTCTTGGAGTTAAACCCTACACCCATAACTCACCGAGGGGAGAATATATGTTGTGGAGTTAAACCCTACACCCATAACTCACCGAGGGGAGAATATATGTTGTGGAGTTAAACCCTACACCCATAACTCACCGAGGGGAGAATATATGTTGTGGAGTTAAACCCTACACCCATAACTCACCGAGGGGAGAAATAATGTTGTGGAGTTAAACCCTACACCCATAACTCACGAGGGGAGAATATATGTTGTGGAGTTAAACCCTACACCCATAACTCACCGAGGGGAGAATATATGTTGTGGAGTTAAACCCTACACCCATAACTCACAGAGGGGAGAATATATGTTGTGGAGTTAAACCCTACACCCATAACTCACAGAGGGGACAATATAAAAACAAGGGAATGCATTGGGCCATTACACCACTGCTTTTTTCTCCACCAATAGTTTTTTCTCCACCAATAGTGCTGAGCGATTCGTTCTTTTTGAGGTCAAATCAGTTTCGGTTCGATTATTTAAAAAAGGATAACCGTTTTCAATTTCGATTATTATTTTTGAAACATTAAATGCTGTAGCAACACTGTTGTGTTTAATGCATTCTCACAATTAATTAAAATCCCATGATGGTAGTGACTGACATTACCGCTTATCACTTATTAAGCATAATTTATTCACATTGCTTTACTTTAATAAAATATTTCAGTTGATGTGTATATTACATTTGTTTTATTTGATGACTATTATTTCATTCCAAGTCATCATCTCATCTCCATACAGCTGATGCCTATGCTGTCTGATAAAATCACTATTTTAGTAGTTCTTCAGAGTAAATAAGGAATACTTTTATGACTGCTGAATACCAACTATCAATCACTTAGATCAGGTATTTTCAAGGAGAGATTTGTCGTGAAAGCAACTGCTCTCTTTCCGTATCGATCGCGCATTCAGTCTTTTTCCCCAGTCTTTTTTTACGTAGCATGCATAAAAGAAACACAGACATATGTAAGCGCGCAATGGATTATGGTCATTGTAGTTAATTACCACGTTTCATGCACAGAACTATGTAGAATATCGGCCTGTTGGAAAATACAACTCCTTAGTACATCACGTTTTTTCAATTTCGGTTTAGATTATTTTGCATTACGTGGGTTGAACGCTGTAACACAGAATAAAAACAATTAATAAATTCCCACTTTATTAACCACCACTACTTTACTTAAATAAAATATTTTCAGTTGTTGTGTATATTACATTTGTTTTATTGCATAACTTTTTTATTTCATCCCAAATGATCATCTCATCTCTATGGATTATGGTAATTGTAGTTAATTACCACATTTTCTTTGCTAAACTATGTGGAATATTGGCCTGTTGGAACCTACAACCCCTTACTACATCACACAGTTCATCCAAATGTACCAAAATGTATGTTAATCGCTCAGCACTAACAACTGAGTATCGGAATATTGATCCTGCCACTTGTTATACAGCTCCATATCTAAATAAAGACTTTATATCCAAAATCCAAATCGTTGGGGCATGCCAGGTTGAGAAGCCAGGTTGGGACTTGCTTACAGGTATCTACCCAAATAAAGAAACCACTTGAGTAAATGAGGGATACAAAGTACAGTATATTGAAAGCAGGTGCTCACACACAGGTGGAGTGTCTGAGTTAATTAAGCTATCAACATCCCATAATTCTTAGGGTCATGTATAAAAATGGTGGGAAGGCCATTATTTTGTCTACCATGGCTATGCCCCCATAGGATGACTATACCGCCCATCCGCAGGGCACGAGTGGTCACTGAATGGTTTGATGAGCATGAAAACAATGTAAACCATCTGGCCGTCTCAGTCACCAGATCTCAACCCATTTGAACACTTATGGGAGATTCTGGCACCGTGCCTGAGACAGYGTTTTCCACCACCATCAACAAAACACCAAATTATGGAATTGCCTGTGGAAGAATGGTGTCACATCCCTCCAGACACTTGTAGAATCTATGCCAAGGTGCATTGAAGCTGTATTTCCTTTATTTGTCAGTGACCTGTAAATACATGCATTATACAGTTTGTCATGACTTGCCCTTTTGGGAGCATGGAGCTGTAGCTACATGTTGAAATGGTTGCAATTTAAATGGCTACCACCCTATAGACCAGTTACGTGCAGCGCCAGCTGAATACGTTACAAATGGTTAAGAAATCTACAAAACTAAAGACTACACATTCACAGTCTGCAGCTGTATATGTAAAATAGTCTAAGAAACTCAACTGAAGACGAGAGAAGGACATTGAACATTTCCCTATCAAATGACCATTGGTACATATAACGGAACACAACCAGAGACTTCTAATGAATTACTCTCCAAAGAAAATGGACCGGGCGATTTCAACAGAGAGAGACGACAAGACATACAAGTGTAGATATGTACATTGCAATTATTTTCGAATGAACGGCCGTTCATGTGCAAACTATTAGCATTTCCATGAGCATAGTAATCAACTGTATGTAGTTGGTCCATTCTGTCTTTCCGGCACTTTATCTGTCCCCACCCCTTTCCATTGTCTACCAAGCCGTCAGATCGGGTTAGTCCACTAGGGACTTTTCATTGTGTAGTTGTGTCATTGTGTAGTAATCAATGTGTAAGTTATCCTGTTTGTGTGCTTATGTAATTCTGTGTGATTATTTAGTTAGCTAGTAAATAAATAATTAAGCCAATTTGTATATCACTGATTCATCATTTATGCTAGAGTTCGTGCAGATATCCAAGAGTTTTGCGACATTCAGAATGAGACTGATAGAAGGTAACAATTAATTTAATGACTGACTGATGACTGAAATGTAAGAGATCTTTATATCTTTAAGAGTTAATTCGGAAAACGGTAACTCGTTAAATACACTTTTTCCAATTTCAATTAATTGTTATATGATTAATTTAATTGCGTAATAATTGATTTCATAAAATAATTGTCATCACATTAACAATAGAAAAGACACAACAATTTCCTATATCGAGCAATCCAATCATGTTGGCTTAACATTCTCCATGCACCTATAAGAGAATGTATTGAAACATAATGAACAGGCAAGGCGGTTGTGAATGTTGTGTGATTTGTGGGGATGTCTTCTGTACTGAAGAGCAATCACTGGTGTTTGCAATATGTGGGCCAGGGTCATCAAATTGATTTTAAGAGATAGACACATCAACTGTAGCCTCTTGGTAGACAGATTTCATATGCTTTGTTGTGAGTAGCCCTGGCTGTAAAACAGCTTTCATTCTAATCAACATCTGCTGTTTCGGAGTCTGCCAACTGGCAAAATGAAGCTCATTGGTGATTGAGGCCAACTTGGCAAGTCGGCCTAAATCATCTCAATTACATGGCAAAAGACATGGAGTCTTTCTCTAATTGTAAAAGATATAGTATAGATTCCACATTACGGTGCATTCGGAAAGTATTCAGACCCCTTGAATTTTTCCACATTTTGTTATGTTACAGCATTATTCTACAATTGATTAAAATGTTTTCACGTCAATCTACACACAATTTCCCATAATGACAAAGCAAAAACAGGTTTTTAGATTTTTTTAGCAAATTTCTTAAAAAGAGAATATCATGTTTAAATAAGTATTCAGACCTTTAACTCAGTACTTTGTTGAAGCACCTTTGGCAATGATTACAGCCTTGAGTCTTACTGGTTATGACGCTACAAGCTTGGCACACCTGTATTTGGGGGAGTTTCTCCCATTCTTTTCTGCAGATCCTCTCAAGCTCTGTCAGGTTGGATGGGGAGCGTCGCTGCACAGCCATTTACAGGTCTCTCCAGAGATGTTCGATCGGGTTCAAGTCCGGGCTCTGGCTGGGCCACTCAAGGACATTCAGAGACTTGTCCCGAAGCCACTCCTGCATTGTCTTGGCTGTGTGCTTAGGGTCGTTGTCCTATTGGAAGGTGAATCGTCGCCCCAGTCTGAGGTCCTGAGCGCTCTGAAGCAGGTTATCATCAAGGTTCTCTCTGTACTTTGCTCCGTTCATCTTTCCCTTGGTCCTGACTAATCTCCCAGTCCCCGCCCTTAAAAAACATCCCCACAGCATGATGCTGCCACCACCATGCTTCACCGTAGGGTCGGTGCAAGGTTTCCTCCAGATGTGACGCTTGGCATTCAGGCCAAAGAGTTCAATCTTGTTTTCATCAGACCAGAGAATCTTGTTTCATGGTCTGAGAGTCCTTTAGGTGCCGTCTGGCAAACTCCAAGTGGACTGTCATATGCCTTTTACTGAAGAGTGACTTCCGTCTGGCCACTCTACCATAAAGGCCTGATTGGTGAAGTGCTGCAGAGACGGTTGTCCTTCTGGAAGGTTCTCACATCTCCACAGTGGAACTCTGGAGTTCTGTCAGAGGGACTACTAGGATCTTGGTCACCTCCCTGACCAAAGCCCTCCTACCCCGATTGCTCAGTTTTGCCGGGCGGCCAGCTCTAAGAAGAGTCTTGGCAATTCCAAACTTCTTCCATTTAAGAATGATGGAGGCCACTGTGTTCTAGGGGACCTTCAATGCTTCAGAAATGTTTTGGTAACCTTCCCCAGATCTGAGCTTTGACACCATCCTGTCTCAGAGCTCTATGGACAATTCCTTCAACCTGATGGCTCGGTGTTTGCTCTGCACTGTCAACTGTGGGACCATATATAGACAGGTGTGTGCCTTTCCAAATCATGGAAACAGGATGCACCTGAGTCTTATAGCAAAGGTCTGAATACATTTCTAAAAACCTGTTTTCACTTTGTCATTATGGCGTATTGTGTGAAGATTGTTAAGGAAAAAAACGAATTTAATACATTTTAGAATAAGGCTGTAACAAAATGTGGGAAAAGTCAAGGGGTCTGAATACTTTTAGAATACACTGTAAATAGTAAATCTGTCCGTTTTCCCATTCCATCACATTTGATACTGTGCAAGTACGCTAAAAGGTGTCTGACCACCCTGGTCATTGTGAAGATAGTCTCTGAAAACCACTGATTCACAGTTCAAAGAACACCACAACAGTGCCTTGCAAAAGTATTCACCCCCTTGGCGTTTTTCCTATTTTGTTGCATTACAACTTGTAATTTAAATTGATTTTTATTTGGATTTCATGTAATAGACATACACAAAATAGTCCAAGTTGGTGTAGCGAAATGAAAAAAATAACTTGTTTAAAAAAWTTATAAAAAATAAAAAACGTGTGCATAGAGCACCATTAAATGGTGTGTGCATATGTATTCACCCCCTTTGCTATGAAGCCCCTAAATAAGATCTGGTGCAACCAATTACCTTCAGAAGTCACATAATTAGTTAAATAAAGTCCACCTGTGTGCAATCTAAGTGTCACATGAGCTGTCATATGATGTCAGTATATATACACCTGTTCCGAAAGGCCCCATAGTCTGCAACACCACTAATCAAGGGGCACGACCAAGCAAGCAGCCCCATGAAGACCAAGGAGCTCTCCAAACAGGTCAGGGACAAAGTTGTGGAAAATTACTGATCAGGGTTGGGTTATAAAAAAATATCCTAAACTTTGAACATCCCACAGAGCACCATTAAATCCATTATTAAAAAATGGAAAGAATATGGCACCACAACAAACCTGCCAAGAGAGGGCCGCCCACCAAAACTCAAGGACCAGGCAAGGAGGGCATTAATCAGAGGGGCAACAAAGAGACCAAAGATAACCCTGGAGGAGCTGCAAAGCTCCACAGTGGAGATTGGAGAATCTGTCCATAGGACCACTTTAAGCCGTACACTCCACAGAGCTGGGCTTTACAGAAGAGTGTCCAGAAAAAAGCCATTGCTTAAAGTGTTCGCCAAAAGGCATGTGGGAGACTCCCCTAACATATGGAAGAAGGTACTCTGGCAGGTGAGACTAAAATTTAACTTTTTGGCCATCAAGATAAACGCTATGTCTGGCGCAAACCCAACACCTCTCATCACCCCGAGAACATCATTCCCACAGTGAAGCATGGTGGTGGCAGCATCATGCAGTGGGGATGTTTTTCAGCGGCATGGACTGGGAAACTGGTCAGAATTAAAGGAATGATGGATGGCGCTAAATACAGGGAAATTCTTGAGGAAAACCTGTTTCAGTCTTCCAGAGATTTGAGATTGGGACGGAGGTTCACCTTCCAGCAGGACAATGAGCATACTGCTAAAGCAACACTCGAGTGGTTTATGGGGAAACATTTAAATGTCTTGGAATGGCCTAGTCAAAACCCAGACCTTAATCCAATTGAGAATCTGTGGTATGACTTGAAGATTGCTGTACACCAGCGGAACCCATCCAACTTGAAGGAGCTGGAGCAGTTTTTCCTTGAAGAATCCCAGTGGCTAGATGTGCCAAGCTTATATAGACATACCCCAATAGACTTGCAGCTGTAATTGCTGCAAAAGGTGTCTCTACAAAGTATTGACTTTGGGTGGTTGAATAGTTATGAACGTTCAAGTTTTCATTTTTTTTGTCTTATTTCTTGCTTGTTTTACAACAACAAAAATATTTTGCATCTTCAAAGTGGTAGGCATGTTGTGTAAATCAAATGATACAAACCCACAAAAAAGCCATTTTAATTCCAGGTTGTAAGGCAACAAAATAGGAAAAATGCCAAGGGGGGTGAATACTTTCGCAAGCCACTGTACACGTCAGATGTCCACCCTTTCAAGATTATGTAACATTTAACTATTTTGATCTGCCTCCAGTGGGGCTTGAACTCACAACCTTCTACACAACAACACATGCTGCTCAAAGCCAACCATCTTTGCCAACAGAGACTAGTCTGTCACTCTGTGAGCAGCATGCTGCTTTGTATGTACTCCAGCCAACATGCTGTGGGTGAGTGTCACATCCATGCAACCCACTTTGTCTTAAACACCACATCCTTGCACTATTACCTCAGAAGAAATAAAGAATCAATCTCTAATTCGAGGGTCAAAAGGTCTGAACCAATAGGTCAAAGGTTGTGCACTATTACAGAGCCATGCAAAGCCTCAATATCTGAGCTAAAGGGACAAAGGGCCAGAACAAAACAACCGTGCACCACCATTATGATTCCATGCAGAACCTGAACTAACCTGAGCTCCATGACGCTGGTGACATTGCCCGATGGGTAGATGCGTCTGATGTAGTTGAAATCGCCCACGTAGAGGCTGCCGTCGATGCCCCACGCCAGGGCCACGGGCGCCAGCAACTTGTTGCCCAGGGCCTGCCCGTTGCAGCTGGGGCACGAGATGCTGCGGCGCCGACCGTTCCCCATCACTGTAGAGATGACGGGAGGCTGCAGCGAGATGAACTGGTTCTCACCGCTGCCTTTGTAGAGGATGCCTGAAAAAACAGGAAAACTATAGAGAGTAGTTTCTATGTAATTGATGATTGATGAGAATTATGACTTTGAGCTGTGCTAATTATAATAATTGTTATAATAATTTGTTATATGCTGTTTACAACTTTATTTCATATTTCAATGTCTCATGAATTGTGATATAATTTTTGTAAGGAACCTGTTTACTGGGATTCGTAAACTCATCAATTAATAGTAACCTCTTTACAGAACATGATGTTCTTTCAATCTCGCCAAGACCCTTTTCCATTTCCTCCCAGTACTCCACGTCATGGCGAGGAGGGTTAGACAAACGCAGCACACAATATACCTCGCAAAAGTAACGGAACTTCAATTGAACTTCATCAGTCATTACAGATAAATATTTGATCGAGGGGAAAATATAACTATTTTTTTTCGGGGGGAGGGATATGGTGGAGTAGACTTCAAAAGAAAAAAAGTAGAAAAAACATCAAAGTGGTGAATTGCATACTGGGAGCACTTAATTATTCACACCGTGGCAACGCGTTTGAATTCCGACACTCTCTCTTCCTCATTACCAGATCGATGGCAGCACTGAACGCCCGGTGTAGCACCGCCGGTTCCCTTGACATTACCCCCGCAAATCTCGATGTATGTTTGTCCCTCTCCGATTAGTTCCTTTCATTGATTAATTAAAAGGGGGGAACTCAAATGAAGACTTTCTCTAGGGAGACCGCTGGCAAGACAATCCCACTGCTCCGTTTCTATGTAACAGAGAGCATTACAAATGTGCGGCTAACAAAGATTAATGGGTGCGGGGGATGGCATTGTGTGTGACGCCATCAAACGGACGACCTTGGGGATTTAATTGCACTGCAATCCATCTGTCTGCTCAGCTACATCCTATGTGAGTGATCTAACGTTGAACGAGGTCTGACTCGAAAGCAAGTATTCCCGATAGCCCTATAGCAAAGTAATAACCAAGTAATTATGGAATAACCAGCACAAGATGTCACACATTACCTTCACTATCATAATGCTGAATTTATCCTAATTACACCAAGTCCCAATGAGAGTACCTTTTTTACATATCCAATATAGAGTTCAGGATAAAAAGCTTGAAGCATTACACCTTACTAAAAAGTAAGATCAAATATTTTCTAAAAATATTCATTTAATGATGAGATAAATTTGGCAGCCTGCCCCCAGTACCCTACATTTACACTTACATGTTTACATTTGAGTCATTTAGCAGACGTTCTTATCCAGAGCCACTAAGTTACTGTATTCATCTAAAGATAGCTAGGTGAGACAACCACATATCACAGTCACTTCAATCACAGATATGTCTTCCCATACTCCATTGAAAAGTCTAATGTAATGAATAAAATACGCACATACATTTTTACCCACCTTCTATCTAGCACACACATTAACGGTCCCATCCACTTTACAGTCCCTCTCTCTCTGACAGAATCTGTCTGACAGAGCTACAATTTGTCAATGTACCCAGGCTAAGGCCACTGAACATCTGAACATGTTTGTAGGGCTCGACAGCCTTGCTTTAACAGAGGGCATATAGCCACTTTGCAGCAGAGATGGAGGGAAGGAGGGAGGGAGAAAGGGCGAAGAGGTGTAGAGGGAGCATAGCTACAGCACAGGCCTTATCTAGTTAGACAGGCCCCAGAGAAGAGCGAGAGAGAGACTGTTAAGAGTCCTCGCCAGAGGAGGAGAGGAAAACTCTTAACTACATCACAGTAGACTCCTCAGACAGGGAAGGCAAGGGGAAATGGAGACAGTCACCAGGAGGAGAAGGACTGATACCATATAGCTATGACTGGAGTCATCAGGAGGAGAATGATTCATACCATATACAATTAAAGTCGGAAGTTTACATACACCTTAGCCAAATACATTTAAACTCAGTTTTTCACAATTCCGAGTAAAAATTCCCTGTCTTAGGTCAGTTAGGATCAACATTTTATTTTAAGAATGTGAAATTTCAGAATAATAGTAGAGAGAATGATTAATTCTGCTTTTATTTCTTTCATCACATTCCCAGTGGGTCAGAAGTTTACATACACTCAATTAGCATTTGGTAGCATTGCCTTTAAATTGTTTAACTTGGGTCAAACATTTTGGGTAGCCTTCCACAATCTTCCCACAATAATTTGGGTGAATTTTGGCCCATTCCTCCTGACAGAGCTGGTGTAACTGAGTCAGGTTTGTAGGCCTCCTTGCTCGCACACACTTTTTCAGTTCTGCCCACAAATTTTCTATAGGCTTGAGGTCAGGGCTTTGTGATGGCCACTCCAATACCTTGACTTTGTTGTCCTTAAGCCATTTTGCCACAACTTTGGAAGTATGCTTGGGGTGAATGTTCATTTGGAAGACCCATTTGCGACCAAGCTTTAACTTCCTGACTGATGTCTTGAGATGTTGCTTCAATATAGCCACATAATTTTCCTGCATCATGATGCCATCTATTTTGTGCTTCACGGGTGGGATGTAGTTCTTCGGCTTGCAAGCCTTCACCTTTTTCCTCCAAACATAACGATGGTCATTATGGCCAAACAGTTCTATTTTTGTTTTATCAGACCAGAGGACATTTCTCCAAAAAGTACGATCTTTGTCCCCATGTGCAGCTGCAAACCGTAGTCTGGCTTTTTTATGGCGGTTTTGGAGCAGTGGCTTCTTCCTTGCTGAGCGGCCTTTCAGGTTATGTCGATATAGGACTTGTTTTACTGTGGATAAATATACTTTTGTACCCGTTTCCTCCAGCATCTTCACAAGGTCCTTTGCTGTTGTTCTGGGATTGAATTGCACTTTTCGCACCAAAGTACATTCATCTCTAGGAGACAGAACGCGTCTCCTTCCTGAGCGTTATGACGGCTGCGTACTATTGTTTGTACAGATGAACATGGTACCTTCAGGCATTTGGAAATTGCTCCCAAGGATGAACCAGACTTGTGGAGGTCTACAATCTTTTTCTGAGGTCTTGGCTGATTTATTTTGATTTTCCCATGATGTCAAGCAAAGAGGCACTGAGTTTGAAGGTAGGCCTTGAAATACATCCACAGGTACACCTCCAATTGACTCAAATAATGTCAATTAGCCTATCAGAAGCTTCTAACATCATTTTCTGGAATTTTCCAAGCTGTTTAAAGGCACAGTCAACTTGGTGTTTGTAAACTTCTGACCAACTGGAATTGTTATACAGTGAATTATAAGTGAAATAATCTGTCTGTAAACAATTGTTGGAACAATTACTTGTGTAATGCACAAAGTAGATGTCTTAACCGACTTGCCAAAACTATAGTTTGTTAACAAGAAGTTTGTGGAGTGGTTGAAAAACGAGTTTTAATGACTCCAACCTAAGTGTATATAAACTTCCAAATTCAACTGTAGCTACTTCTGGAGTCACCAGGACGAGAAGGACTGATAGCATATAGCTACTGTATGTCTGGAGTCACCAGGAGGAGAAGGACTGATAGCATATAGCTACTGTATGTCTGAAGTCACCAGAGGAGGAGAAGACTGATAGCATATAGCTACTGTATGTCTGAGTCACCAGGAGGAGAAGGACTGATAGCATATAGCTACTGTATGTCTGAAGTCACCAGGAGGAGAAGGACTGATAGCATATAGCTACTGTATGTCTGGAGTCACCAGGAGGAGAAGGACTGATAGCATATAGCTACTGTATGTCTGGAGTCACCAGGAGGAGAAGGACTGATAGCATATAGCTACTGTATGTCTGGAGTCACCAGGAGGAGAAGGACTGATAGCATATAGCTACTGTATGTCGTGAGTCACCAGGAGAGAAGGACTGATAGCATATAGCTACTGTATGCTGGAGTCACCAGGAGGAGAAGGACTGATAGCATATAGCTACTATGTCTGGAGTCACCAGGAGGAGAAGGACTGATAGCATATAGCTACTGTATGTCTGGAGTCACCAGGAGGAGAAGGACTGATAGCATATAGCTACTGTATGTCTGGAGTCACCAGGAGGAGAAGGACTGATAGCATATAGCCACATCTGGAGTCACCAGGAGAATGACTGATACCATACAATGTAGCTTCGTCAGGAGTGTGACTGTAGCGGAGCACAACTTGCATGTTTTATCAAAGAATTTAAAATGTACAGCATTAGGGAAGTAATACATTGCTAGTTGTGAAAATAAAGTTGTGATAATTATTTATCAGACTGAATTTGTTAAGGGCCTCAACCTGCAACCAGACACTGCACATGACACATTTATGAAATTGCTTATTCCAGTTACTAATACGCATGCACTCATTAAGAAAATTACTGTAAAAACGTTTAAATCGTTGTGAATTGATGAGGATTTGAAAAAGTGTATGGTTGAGAGGGATGAGCAAAAGGAATGGAAAATAAGTCTGGCTGCACAACAGATTGGCAAACGTACTGCAAATTGAGAAATCATGTGACTAAACTGAATAAAAAGAAGAAGAAACTACACTATGGAACAAAGATAAATTACATAAAGATTTACATTTTGGGCAAAAAGGCAAACTAAGCTTCATCATTCATTGAATCAGATGGCTCATTCATCACAAACTACTTTAATGATTTTTTTCATTGGGAAGATTAGCAAACTTAGGCATGACAGCAACAAACGCTGACACTACACATACAAGTATAACTTATCAAATTATGAAAGACAAGCATTCTAATTCTGAAATCCGTGAAGTGAGTGTTGAAGAAGTGAACAACCAACAATGGCAAGCCACCAGGGTCTGACAACTTGGATGGAAAATTACTGAGGCTAATAGCGGATGATATTGCCACTCCTATGTGTTATACCTTCAATCTAAGCCTACTAGAACGTGTGTGCCCTCAGGCCTGGAGGGAAGCAAAAGTAATTCTGCTACCCAAGAGTAGTAAAGCCCCCTTTACTGGCTCAAATAGCCGACCAATCAGCCTGTTACCAACCCTTTGTAAACTTTTGAAAAAATTTGTGTTTGACCAGATACAATGCTATTTTACTGTAAACAAATTGACAACAAACTTTCAGCATGTTTATAGGAAAGGACATTCAACAAGCACGGCACTTACAAAAATGACTGATGATTGGCTGAGAGAAATTTATGATAAAAAGATTGTGGGATCTGTTTTGTTAGACATCAGTGTGACTTTTGACATTTTCGATCATAGTCTGCTAATGGAAAAACATATGCATTACGGCTTTACCCCCCCTGCTATATTGTGGATAAAGACTTTCCTGTCTAACAGAACACATGGGTGTTCTTTAATGGACGCTTCTCCAACTTAATCCAGGTAGAATCAGGAATTCCCAGGGCAGCTGTCTAGGCCCCTTAATTGAATATTTGTTTACTAATAACATGCCACTGGCCTTGACTAAAGCCAGTGTGTCTATGTATGCGGATGACTCAACACTATACATGTCAGCTACTATAGCAAGTGAAATCAATGCAACAATTAACAAAGAGCTGCAGTTAGTTTCAGAATGGGTGGCAGGGAAAAATGTAGTCCTAAATAGTTGAGACAAATGATTCACTAAACCCTAAACGTCAACTAAATCTTGTAATAAATAATGTGCAAATTGAGCAAGTTGAGGTGACTAAACTGCTTGGAGTAACCCTGGATTGTAGACTGTCATGGTCAAAACATGTTGATACAACAGTAGCTAATATGGGGAGAAGTCTGTCCATAATAAAGTGCTACTCTGCCTTTTTAACAACACTACATACATACAGGCTCTAGTTTTGTATCAACTGGACTACTGTTCAGTCGTGTGGTCAGGTGCCACAAAGAGGGACCTCGGAAAATTACAATTGGCTCAGAACAGGGCAGCAGCGCTGGCCCTTCAATGTACACGGAGAGCTAACATTAATAATATGCATGTAAATATCTCATTGCTCAAAGTGGAGGAGAGATTGACTTCATCACTACTTGTTTTTGTAAGAAGTGTTGACATGCTGAATGTACCGAGGTGTCTGTTTAAACTACTAGCACACAGCTCGGACACCCATGTATACCCCCCAAGACATCCCACCAAAGGTCTCTTCACAAGCCCCAAGAACAGACTATGGGAGCTGCAGAGTACTACATAGAGCCATGGCTACATTGAGCTCTACTCCACATCAGGTAACTGATACAAGCAGTAGAATCAGATTTAAAAGACAGATAAAAATACACCTTATGGAACAGCGGGGACTGTGAAGAAACACACACAGGCATAGACACACATACACATGATAAGACACGCATTCTACACACGCGTACACATGGATGTTGTATTGTAAATATGTGATATTGGAGTAGTGGCTTGAGGGAACACACTAAATGTATTGGGTAAATTGTTATGAAATGTAATGTCATGTAATATTTTAAACTGTATATAACTGCCTTAATATAACTGCCTCCAGGTCGCAGTTGTAAATGAGAACTTGTTCTCAACTAGCCTTCCTGGTTAAATAAAGTGAAATTAATCAAATAAAAATGTTGCTGGACCCGAGGAAGAGTAGATGCTGCCTTGGCAGCAGATAATGGGGATTTTTAATAAATACAAATGCAAATACAAAACTAATCCTCATGACTATGTGAAATATCTCATGCCAACGAACAAGGCCGACAAGACACAGTATATTAAAATAGCAATACATTGTAAAAGGCATACACAATTACATAATGTATACACTTTTCCCTGTAATGCCCATCATCTGACATGGCATGTTGTGCCTCTGACATCTAAGGGTCTGTTGACTGGGAAACCGTCAATTATTTCACACACTTGACATACTATCTGTGGGTGAAACTAATGGGATTGTGAAATGAAAAGTAGAATATTTTTCACCTTTCCTCATTAAAGCTAATTTCTTAATCTATTTGAAGGGTTAGAAAGACAGAAAAGGAAAGTGAACCCTCTTTGGAGTCCTGATAGTAAAGACAAGTAAGACACCATCTGTATCTGCATGTGTCCTTCATTTCAGTCGTTCATGTAATCAATATCAAACTACACAAATCTGCCAAAACAATGCTACCTCATACCTAATAAACATAATACATCCAAACAAATGCACATTGATACCCAATCTAACGCAGGACACAATAAGTATTAGCATATCATATGCCGAAGATGAAATGCATATCGCATCTACACATCTGTTGATCATGAAGCTTCACATCTAGAGACAGCGATCCCCCCCACTGTGCGCTGGCGCTGCTGTGTGAAGGCTTTGAGACGAGCTAGCTTTACCCTGAGACAGGTGGGATGAAACACAATGCTCTGGCAGCAGTCAAGCTGGAACAGTTCTCAATGTTCCTTTTCAACGCTCTTTGCAAAACTTTGAGTGCTAGATGTTTTTGACAGATTTGGTTCAGCTAAATATCAGTTATTTTGTATGTTTAATGAACAGCCAGAAAACGCATAGCATCTTGGGGTAAACACAAAAGACGCAGATTGACTTCTGTACACTAGTTCGATAAAACATTTCCTGAAGCATTTTGTGAGCAATAATCTGTTAAGGGAACCCAGTTTTGTATAATAGCTGAGGGTTGATTGTTACCAGAACTACTGCATATTGAGCAGATGTTTGCACATTGATACCCATGTAACTCAGTTGGTAGAGCATGGTGCTTGCAAAACCACGGTTGTGGGTTTGATTCCCAAGGGGGAGCCCGTATGAAGAAAGTATGAAAATGTATGTGCTCACTACTGTAAGTCGCTCTGGATAAGAGTGTCTGCAAAATGAAAAAAAAAAATATATATATATACAGTTGAAGTTGGAAATTTACATACACTTAGGATGGAGTCATTAAAACTCATTTTCAAACACTCCACAAATTTCTTGTTAACAAACTATAGTTTTGGCAAGTCGGTTAGGACATCTACATTGTGCATGACACAAGTAATTGTTCCAACAATTGTTTACAGACAGATAATTTCACTTATAATTCACTGTATCACAATTCCAGTGGGTCAGAAGTTTACATACACTAAGTTGACTGTGCCTTTAAACAGCTTGGAAAATTCCCAAAAATGATGTCATGGCTTTAGAAGCTTCTGATAGGCTAATTGACATCATTTGAGTCAATTGGAGGTGTACCTGTGGATGTATTTCAAGGCCTACCTTCAAACTCAGTGCCTCTGTGCTTGACATCATGGGAAAATCTAAAAAAAATCAGCCAAGACATCAGAAATAAAATTCTGATTCATCCTTGGGAGCAATTTTCAAACGCCTGAAGGTACCATGTTTGTTTGTACAAACAATAGTACGCAAGTATAAACACCGTGGGACCATGCAGCCGGCATAACGCTGAGGAAGGAGACACGTTCTGTCTCCTAGAGATGAACATACTTTGGTGCGAAAAGTGCAAATCAATCCCAGAACAACAGCAAAGGACCTTGTGAAGATGCTGTAGGAAAAGTATCTACAAAAGTATCTATATCCACAGTAAAACAAGTCCTATGTCGACATAACCTGAAAGGCCGCTCAGCAAGGAAGAAGCCACTTCTCCAAAACCGCCATAAAAAAGCCAGACTACGGTTTGCAGCTGCACATGGGGACAAAGATCGTACTTTTTGGAGAAATGTCCTCTGGTCTGATGAAACAAAAATAGAACTGTTTGGCCATAATGACCATCGTTATGTTTGGAGGAAAAAGGGGGGGGCTTGCAAGCCAAAGAACTCCATCCCAACCGTGAAGCACGGGGGTGGCAGCATCATGTTGTGGAGGTGCTTTGCTGCAGGAGGGACTGGTGCACTTCACAAAATAGATGGCATCATGATGCAGGAAAATTATGTGGCTATATTGAAACAACATCTCAAGACATCAGTCAGGAAGTTAAAGCTTGGTCGCAAATGGGTCTTCCAAATGGACAATGACCCCAAGCATACTTCCAAAGTTGTGGCAAAAACGGCTTAAGGACAACAAAGTCAAGGTATTGGAGTGGCCATCACAAAGCCCTGACCTCAATCCTATAGAACATTTGTGGACAGAACTGCGTGTGCGAGCAAGGAGGCCTACAAACCTGACTCAGTTACACCAGCTCTGTCAGGAGGAATAGGCCAAAATTTACCCAACTTATTGTGGGGAGCTTGTGGAAGGCTACCCAAAATGTTTGACCCAAGTTAAACAATTTAAAGGCAATGCTACCAAATGCTAATTGAGTGTATGTAAACTTCTGACCCACTGGGAACGTGATGAAAGAAATAAAAGCTGAAATAAATCATTCTCTCTACTATTATTCTGACATTTCACATTCTTAAAATAAAGTGGTGATCCTAACTGACCTAAGACAGGGGATTTTTACTATGATTAAATGTCAGGAATTGTGAAAAACTGAGTTTAAATGTATTTGGCTAAGGTGTATGTAAATTTCCGACTTCAACTGTACATAAGTTTGGACACACCTACTCATTCCAGGGTTTTCTATAATTTTACTATTTTCTACATTGTAGAATAATAGTGAAGACATGAAATTGATGAAATATCACATACAATAATATAATAATATCACATACAATAACAATATCACATATTGTTCCACCAATGGTGGAACAAACTCCCTCACGACGCCAGGTCAGCGGAGTCAATCACCACCTTCCGGAGACACCTGAAACCCCACCTCTTTAAGGAATACCTAGGATAGGATAAAGTAATCCTTCTAACCCCCCCCCCTTAAAAGAGTTAGATGCACTATTGTAAAGTGGTTGTTCCACTGGATATCATAAGGTGAATGCACCAATTTGTAAGTCGCTCTGGATAAGAGCGTCTGCTAAATGACTTAAATGTAAATGTAAATGTAAATGTGTGAATACTTTCTGAAGGCACTGTATGTATATGATGGTGTATAGACATTATGGATATTATATGAATAGAAATGGTGCATACAGCAGTAGTTATATATGATGAGCCTTGACTAGAATAAAGTATATACATATGAAGTGGTTAAAACAGTATGTAAAATGTTTAAAGTGACCAGTGTTCAATGACTATGTACATAGGACAGTAGTCTCTAAAGTGCAGGGTTGAGTACAGGGTGGTAGCTAGCTAATGAGATTACATAACTGACCAAGGTGTAAAAAAAATTCCAGAGAGTGGTTTTGGAACAGCCCGCAAAATTGTTTATGAATGTATAGCCAATTCAAGATAGGAATAAAAAAAACATTGCACCGGTAATATGGGTCATATCTTTTTACCTGTTGGGCTAGAAACAATCAGTTTTCACTGTAGTAATGGTGCAACCATGACAGTAAAGAATCTGCACTCACTTGTTTCTCTATGGCTCAAGCTCAATCATTACAACATTTATTATCGGAGTTATAATTTTTCTAGGTCCACGGTGCTCCCAAAATAAAATGTCAGGTTCGCACAGCAAAATATTTTGGAGCATATGCGACCAAAGTGGTCACACTTTAGAGCCCTGGGCCAAGTAGCATAAAACATCTTAAGTGTTTCCCTTAAGGGTTTACCTTAATGAATCATTTCCCCTTAACTAAGGGAATTGTTTAAGGGTGTTGCATAGAGCATCTCAAACATTTCCTTTGGTAAGGGCATAATTTAAAGGTTTTATGGTCATTTGAAGGCATGTAGCCTATGGCAAAAGAGTCTCTGGTTACCATGGAGACAACCTGATTCACTGACTGAAGGTCTCCTCAAAGAGATCCCATTTATTTTGTGAGATCCCAAAATAGAACTTCTACATTCAAGACAGGAGAAACAAATTGATTCAGAGATAATAAAACATTTATTTTAGTTACTTTTTTCTCAACTTGTTTCTATTACTTTCTAGTACGTCAAGCTACCTTGCAGAGTAGGTAGCTAGTTAGCCAGCTAGTTTTGTAGACATGGATTGTGCACCTTCCATTGTTTAGCTACCTAGCTAGCTAGCTGGGGGATGTTTTACTTTTGAAACCAGGGTAGAGGAAAGCAACATTCACCTTTACAAATGCTTTTTTACATTGATATCCATATGAACGAAGCACTTAAGGGACCTCATGGGTACCCTTAAACTTTTCACTTAATTTAAGGGTGGTATTCGCTTGAAATGTTTAGTGGAACTGACTTCAAGTTAAGGGAAAATATAAGGGGAAAATGAACTTAAAGATGTTTTATGCAACAGGGCCCTGATCATGCAGTATGTTTTTTTGTCTGTTTGGAGTTTTATTCTTACGCTCATTCAAAAGAGTAGTTTGGATGATAAAAGCTAAGAACTACAGTATATGTTTCAGTAACTTCTATACAGATAAATACATCCCCTCTTGGCCCGCAAATGCCATCTTGTTGCAAAACAGCTGAGTAGGTTGGAATCGCTGAGTAGGATGGGAGCTCTGCACCCCGGGTCATTGTATCTGATTTATTCCATCATTAAAATGATCGACCTGTCAAAACTCTCCTCTATTATCTGTAAATGGTATGATGAACCATATTTCATCTTCATCTGAGTATTTAATGCTGTATTTGAGATTAGAGACCTCCTGAAGCTTCCATCCTACAACCGCACGCACCCACAAACACACACACACACAGCATCGTCATTGATCAGTGTAAAAAAAAGTCTTACCATTTTGAATGTCCAATACATGGTGCTTGTCCAGCATCCATCCCCCCATGTTAGAGGCATCCAGTTCATAACCTTGTATAATGGCTGTCCTCTTCTCCCAGAGGATCATATCTAGACATGATTCATACTCATATCCCACAGACACTGGAAACAACAATGGTATATAATGAATCTATCAATATCTGTAAAATCAAAAATATGAGGCTTGTACTGTATTAAAAAAAAGCCTGAAAACTTGTCAAATCTCTGTATGATTGTAGAATCTTCTCTCTCGGAATGAGGTATACTCTCAGATGAGTGTTTACTAGTATGCCAATAGGCATTACAAGCATATAAAGTCTGAGATACTGCTAGCTCACAGTGCATCTGGATGTCAAATTACCATATTACCTGAAATAATTCGTGGGTGATTTTTATCAAAATGAATTAATTTATGGACCAAAATACAACAGCGTGGGCATGATGTTAAAAATCATTCATTTCCCATGGTTCAACTGGTGAGTAATTACACATGCAAAAAAACTAAGTCAGCAGTGTAGTGCCCTTCAGAAATGCAGCCGTCTGGGATTTCACCTTGATATTTTTCACACCATCTGTTATACCATATTACAAAACAATGATGCCTCTGACTGCAAAAACAATCAGAAAGTTCAAAGGATATCAATGCCAGGAGTTCATCCAAAGTTCAACCTCCTAGACTACACTAGGACCTGACACCACTATCAGACGATGTTTACATAACATCTCCATACAGCTGTGTTTGATCATCGGTGGGAACTCACCTACAGCCTCTGACAAGCCGCAGACCTTCTGGTTGTAGGCGTCTGTCTTGTCCCAGACAAAGGTGTACGAGAGGTCGGGAAAAGCAGGGAACGATTTCTGGAACAGTCTGCCCATGACAGCAATCATCAGATGGACCTTCATGAGTCCGAATGGGAGTCGTTCCTGGGTCATGAGGACCTTGAGGATGGGCTTGTAGCCGGACGTGCGGGAGCTCAGGTAAACCAGATTGAGGTCACTTCCAGGTATGGCCACTTCCTCGTGTAGGACCTATGAGTTTGAGCAGAATTCGTTATGAAAAGGTACGGAACATATAACTGAGTGCGTTAAAAAGTTACTTTTCAAAATGTCTGTGCTGCAACAATGGTACATCGCTAATGTGACAAACTCTCTCACAGGATGATTCCAACTTTACCAAGTGCCAAGTTTGCTTGCAATTGTCTAACAATAATCCATGTAATGAACTGCATGTCTGGAACCTTTGGTGCGGTTATATCTAGTTTGTAGTAGTGTTGTCACGATACCAGATTTTTTACATCAATACCGATACCAGGTTTAGTATTACGATACATGATACCGTAACAATACTCAATACCAAAACGATACTCGATACCGAAAGATACCACAGCAAAAAAAGAAAAATGTGAGTCACAGAAAAACCACTGGGCTTTATTTTTTCAACATTGAACAATATGTTGATAACTGGTAGAAGAACTCAAATATATTCTATCCTATATGACATTTTTTGCAAAAATAAAACACCATATTAAATAATCTGAGACTCAGAGCAGATCTAAACTGTTTTAAAATGTGATTTGATACATATTAGGGTTCATTTGCAAATCTATGGCTATAATATTGGGTAAAATTACATTCGTTAGAACTATGATTCTTTACAGCTAAATAATTGAATGCATTAAATGAATAGTTTAGTTCCAAAACTACATAAGAAACATTTAAAGCTAATTTCTGAAACTTCTATATTGCAATAGACCTCAGCAGCTTGTAGTCCTAAAATCTGGAAATAAGTTACATCTGGTTCATTCAGCCATCCCTATTGGAAAAATGAATGGGGGAAAAAAGGGTTTTGGAATAAACACAGAAAATAAGGTCTGAGGTTAACACCTCCTTATCCTATGTTACCACAGACCTTATTTTCAGAGTTTATCCAAAACCCCTCCAAAAACACCATTCATTTTCCTCATATGCTTTGTCCAATGAATCTTGGCATAGTTAGTGCCTACAAAAAGACACCATTACTATCTCTCTCTAGTCTACACACCATAGAAATACAATGGATTTTACACAGCATACTACTACTTCCAGAGTGCATTTTACTTTCCATGGTGCAATGCTCTGCCCAGGGCTGCTGGCTGGCTACTGCTAGCAAGCCCAGGCAAACCCAAAGTAGTCTAAATCAGTGTTTCCTAAATCGGTCCTGGGGCCTCCCTCGGGTGCACGTTTTGTTTTTGCCCCTAGCACTACACAGTTGATTCAAATACCCAACTCATATAACCTCATCATCTGCTCTGTAAGAAAAGCATTCCCATAGTTTTCTTCTGCAGGGAGTTTTGTCAACAAGCTGCGGGCGTGGTGGTAGAAGAAGCCATGCTGTTGGCATTTTCTCTCTCTTCTCATTTGCTTCTCAAAAGTGGCTTGCGCTGTGTCAGCTGGCTAGCTACTGCCCCCTTGAGAAGGTTCAGACAAACTACTAGACAGCCTCGATCCTCTCAATCCGTATATGATGTGAAACACATTTGACAGAAGTACTGAAAGTAACWACAAYTCTAGTACCGGACAGTTTTTCATGTTCTRGTATTGAAAAACTACAGAAGTTTCGGTATACTGTGAAATTCTAGTTTGTAGAATTATATACATTGTTTTCACCTGTGCTGCAGTGCAGGGAAACATGTTAATKCACCCAGCTGTACACTGCCGTGTCTGCCATGTGCTGTGGGAAATAGGTACCTGGCAGTAGGTACTAGAACCAGGGCTAATCTTACCTGGGTCTCAGGGATGATGGGGCTGTTCTCGGGGGAACTCCTGTAGAAAGTGGACAGGGGCGAGGCCAGGATGAGGGGGCTGGGCCTGAGCAGGCCGCTGAGGTAACAGCTGGGGATATCGTTGTCCTCCCTCTTCATCACCACAGTGTCCATCACGTGGAACACCTTCCAGGGTAACCACACAGTGCGGTGCAGTGTGGGAAAAGGGGCWCGCTCCAAACTCAGCGTCAGCGAGGCACCGCCATTGGCCAACAGGTCAAACCTGGAGACATCCCCATGAACGTGGAGAAGTGATGAAAAAAATTGATTTACATTTTTACCCAGTGTGATTTCCTTGAAGGCCGGCCATATTACATTTACTTCTCTCTGGAAGACAAAGCATTTCAGTGGAAACTCAAATATATATTCATAAATGTTGGGCWACAAACCAGATTATATTTTTTCAATGGAACAAAGACCTTTTCTTATCCGTTGTCTTATTCCTTTGTGGCTCACATATTATTATTATTCACTGAATCTATTTTATTACGTTTGTTTAGTCAACCATGATGCAGTGAGACACTTAAAGTGTGAACTTGTTGAGAAGTCTAAGTTTCTCTGGTGGACCAGTTTTAATTACTACACATAGTGCAGACAACAGTTACTGGATTGGAAATGAAGGGCGAGTCTTTGAAGTGCTGCTCTATATATTCAGCCAGCTTTACTACCCAGGGGGTCAAGCATCTGCATGATGACACTACGCACACACACACGCGCGCGCTCGCACACACACGCGCGCACACACACACACACAAAAACACACACACAGTGAAAGAGAGAAATACAGACACACATATACACACACACACACACACGCACCTCAGCTGTGCATCTGACCTGAAACCGTTTCCTCCTCCACCCCACCCCACCCTTCTCTCCCCCTCTATCCATCCACTTTGGGCAGTGGGGAGTTCACAGCTGCAAGGGGCCAAGCTTTGATGTCGTTTCTGCCCTCTTAACACCCTGAGCGGATACGGTGGCTAACCAAGTGCGATTATCCCCTGCCATTTATCATGCGCTATGTCAGAGGGGTTACAGGGTGGAATATCTGGAGACATCAGCTAATCCTTGGCTATCAGGGGCCCCTACCTCCGCTGTTCCTGCTCCATAAGAGTGACTACGCTAGTCCCAGACATCACTAAATATTATAAGCCTTTTATTCCAGACAAACATAACCCAGATATTTTGGTGATGATTTGAATAAAAAGATCTACACATGCCAGTAAACCCAGACAACCGATAGTATGACGATAAACTTCCTGTGGAGGTGAATGTTTTCTGTGATATGTATGTACCCAGTATGACTTTGTTTGGTTAAGAGTGAGACCATGCACCACAACTCTATGGTAATAGCCCAAGAAGGTCAGACAGTAATCTTGTGGTAGTCTACACTGCTGGCAGATTGATTCTTCCCTTGCTGATTCAATGCATTTTAAATTGCCTTGTTCTAAATGGCCCCAAACACTGTGACATTTGCATGAGCTATTGTTGTGGGGCACAATGCCATGTCGTTTTCATTTGCTAGCTTGTTTTGGATATCTGCCATGACATCTCTCCACTGGTGAATCAGGAATATTATATCACCAGACCTTCACTGAACCTTGTTTGGAGGACAAAGGTGATGTGTGGACGTGTTCATTCTGTGTGTGTGTRTGGCTCTCTTACATGCCGTCCTGGCGCGTGACGGTGTAGCCGTACTCTGGGTAGTCCCGGAAGGACACATTGACTCCAATCAGGGGTGTCCCGTCTCCCGTCAGCACCTGACCCCGGATGATTGACGCCAGGCTGTGCCGGTAAACAAACACAAAGAGGGTCAAGTAAAGAAACAAAATGCCAGCAGTCAACAACCAGTCATCTCCACTAACATCTGTCCTCCCTCGACAAGGGTACCGGCAGTCTGATTTAATGAGCGTTAAAAACATACACGTGTCAGCGATTGTTATTCATGATATGGCTTGCTCTCTCTTTAGACCTTTTAACCGCCCATAACTCATTCCAAAAAGGCTTCACAGCCATCGAGGTCCTCTTACTTTCAGCAGTTTCCCTGGTACACGTTTTCCGCATTGATATTCTACAGGGGCCCCCATTTCCATACCAAATATTCCACGTAGCTCTTTCATGGACCCGACGCGCATTCTCGCATTCCTAATTGTGAGGTAATTTGTTAAGTTGGGCAACCGTCTGAAGGGGGCAAGACGATAGGGGKATGTTTCTTCATCAACAATTCATCAAGGGCGGCTATGTCAAACGTGGATTTTCTTGAGGTATTTAATTTGCATTTGTCATTGGCGGCAGATCCATGAGGCGCGACGTGTCCCGTTTTTCCGTCTTTATCTTCAGGTCATTACGGATATGAGTCAGGGATGATCAACAGCTTTCTCTTCTCTGTTTCCTCACCGCAACATGCCTAGCATAACAACGTCTAATTTTTTACTTTGCAGTCTAAGGGAATAAGGCCATTTTAAGAGCTATGGAGGTTCACTATTCTCTCCTTGTCTCGCCATTAATCTTCTACAGGCTGGCTGACTGACCCTACAAGAGCTGACCCGTAAATAAACATTAAGTCGCATAACCTAAGAAATGAGTAATTCCCACAGTCCCTCTTTGTCAATGTCTAGCGGTGGTTTGGTCAAAGACACCATTTTAAGTCAGTTGGTAGAATTGTAAGGGGACATCCGAAATGGATGTGGGCCTCAACACAAACCATGTAATGTATTAGTCTTTATGCCATACGAGAGAGGAGAGTTTTGAGAGCATTGGCATGCAACCCAGCCGCACAATGAAAACTGTTCTCTTTCATTTGGCTAGCCCACTTGTTTTGAATGGGTTCTTTTATGGGTTTAGGTAAAAATGAAAACACCTCTTAAGATAGGGTGACCAGACGTCCCCGTTTTCCTGGGACCGTCCCCGTTTTTGGTGGCCTGTCCCCGGCTGGAGCTGCATTAAAAACAGACTGCAAAGTGAAATAATATTTTAAGTGGCAAGAAAGACCGGGCAGCAGAGCCTACCGGTTGACGTCTCAATTGCGTTGTGCTTGTTTTGTCCAGCAGAGGGGGCTGCTTGCTATAGCAGCTTCAGTCACTCTTATTCTTCTACTAACTACTTGCTCGCGCTATTTTTAGAGAAAACTGCTGTGGAAAACTCGGCCAGAAGCTAGCAAGTATCAAGTGAATCCACAACATCCCCACAAACGTCTTTTCAAGCAGGGTAAGTTACAATCGTTTGAGATACTAGCTAGTGATGTTATAATGTCACAATTTATTATATAGATAGGTTATGCTAGCTATCATTAGCTATGTCGACTAAGTTATCTAGCTAGGATAGYTAGCTACTGTCATGGTAGCTAGGTTAAAAAACGTTCACATGTAAACATGCAGTGGACGGGCTATTTTGAAAATATGATTATATTAAATGAATGCACAATTCATTATGATAATATTTATTTGTAGATTACAATTTTAATGGTTTGGCATTATAAGTAGTGTGAAAATATATTTTGAAATTTTCATGGATAACATTAGCATAATGTTTTCTGTTAGAGAGTGGAGAGAAACGAGAGGAGGAAGACTGGATAAGAAGAAGAGTGAAAGAGAGAGAGGAGGAAMGGTAAAGATATGATTACAGAGCCTGCCAATGTATTATTCCAAACAATGTTTTTGAGATAAAATACAAAAATGAGGCAAGCAATGGGAATCTATTACCCAAAGTATTTTATCTAATAGTGTACTATTTATTATTAAAGATTGGAGAGGAAGGAGAAGGAAAAATGAAGGGAGTAAAAAGAGTGAAGCGAGGAGAGTGTAGAAGAGTGAGGTGGAAAGGTAAAGAGAAGGAAAGGAAGGAAGACGAGTGAAGAAAAGAAGAGGAGAAAGATTGGAGCAGAAGAAAAAGATGAGAGTAAGAAGAGCAGACAGGGGGGTACAATGGCTTTTTCCAAGAAACAGAATGAATGATATATGGACAGCAGCAAGAAATAGKTTCACTGTTCCTATGCTTATTGTGAAGACAAACTTCAACCTCCCCTGCCAGGAGTTCACGGAGAAGCTGGCCAAAGACAGAGTAATCCTGAAAAAGATACATTCTTCTGAGAAATATACAGATTAGGTTGGTATAAGTATATTATGTAGTTACCAATCATCATCTTATTTCTTTATTATGTTGTTAAGTATTTCACATATACTGTACTATAGCCTGTTTTTTCAATTTTGCTCATGTTCTCTTATGCTCTTATTCTACCCAGACTACCAGGACCACTGAATGGCTGTTCAGATTGGACAGTTCTGTCTTGTCTGTAGTGTTTCTGTTTTCTCTATCACAGTGTGCCTGTTAGACTAAATACATGAAACTGAAATTGTCCCCCATACTACATACTACTGGTAGTACCCATCACGGTCTAATCWGCCAAATAAAGTAAAGATATGTAATTTAACTAATGTGCTTATTATGAATCCCATTCACCCTATTTTTCCCAAAATTATCAAATAAAGTTATATAGATTTTTGTAACTTCAGAAATGTAATTAATTTAGTCAAACATTGCGGAATGTCTGTGTGCTTAAATACTGAAAATTGCCAGAATGTCTGTGAATATATAACCAACTTCTTAACGGAGATGAAGAGAATAAAATTGACATTTTCAGCGGGTGAACTAATATGCCTCTGCCAGACCGGCTCGGGATTGCCTCATTCTATATTTGTGGTAAAGCATGCTATTTACATAAGGATTACTCCCAAACTATTCTGTGAGTTGGGGGGATTATATTCCCAAAGCTTTCGGCGCACAGTTAGCAATCATTTCCTCTCCATCAGCTGCAAAACAAACTCTACTTATGATCCGGAACAGACTGGGAGAGTGCATTGAGGTTCCCAATGAAATACATTTCTGTCTGCTGAGAAACTTGCTTGCAAATTGATTCTTACGCCTGTATGTCGACGAATGATGAAATTTCATTATTTCCACTACAAGGTTTCACATCCCACTAAGGTTTGATACATCAAATCAGTTTGCTCAATCTGGTACTCAATAACACATTTTTTACCCGTACTCATCAAGTCCAGGTCCCTAAGAGAGCTATGCCACAGTTTGTCCTACAGGAGCAACTCTAGGAAAATACGACAAGATTCAATCAACTGAGATTATTTCAATGATACACTACTGACAACTGATTTTGCTTAAAAATTGCTACGCTTTCGACATCCAACAAGACAGTTGGACTTGATGGGGGTCACCTGCTGTTGAAAGGGTTGTCACCAGGTATCACGTGACTACCACCAGGCCTAACCAGGAAACTGACGTGCGCGTAGAAGCCCCTGGGGTCCAACGAAGAGGAGGATGACCCTTGACCTTGGCCCACAATGCTTGTGGGGTCTGGGGATCCACGGCAGTAGGCCTGGTCCTGGCAGGAGCTCTGTGAACAGCAGTCTGGGTCCATGCAGTCCACCAGTCCATCTGTAAGACCAAGATGCAACAGTGTTAATATTGGACAATACCCTAACTGTGCTCTTTGTGAAAACAGGGTTGCATCCAGAATATCAAACCTGTGAATACAACTGATCAAATAAAAACTCCTTAGTTCAACAGTCCATCATACTGACACAAAGTTACATAATTTGCAAAGAGTGAAAAATAATGGACTTTGTTCTTACCCCCCTCATTGTCCTTTCCATCTGAGCAGAGGGTCTCTGTGGCAACGTCACATCCTAGCCCTCTCCATCCTGATTGGCAGATGCAGCGCCACCCGGCTTGGTCCAGAATGCACCTCCCATTGCTGTTGCACAACCCAGGGCACCCATCTGCCAAAACAATCATGTCAATCACACATGCTAGCCAATCAGAGAGAGGGAGACAGGTTGAGGGGAGGAGACAAGACTTTGTCATTCAGGGGCAGCACAGAGGGACAAAATGAAAACAAAAGTATAAAGTGGACAAACAGGACATATCATTCAGACGGGGGTGGGGGGTCTAAAGATACTGTAATTTCACATGGGTTTTTTTCTCTAACTGATTTCCATAACATTTCAGGGCACTTTGAAATGGAAATGGTTTTGGCAAATGTAGAATATTAACAATGCATAGAGGTCAACACACAGTTGGATAATAGGGGTTAGTACTGCGAATATCCTTGCTCTGCTTTTTATGACATGCTGATTAGTCAAAGTTCTTCTATTCCTATCTGTAGTATTTACCAAATTCAGCACAAAAAACAACACACATTTATCTTGGCCTAAAACCAGCACAACACCCATGTGAAGGTACTATCAAAGTAAAGACAAGGGTAGATAGAGGTAAAGACGAAAGGGTTTGTTGATGTCTCAGCATCTCTACTTGATGCCAGGATATTGCATTTCTTTTTTCACAGGTTTGAACAAGAACAGAGCATACTGTAACTGACTGGCTACATCTGCTTGGTATTTCTTCTGACACACAAGGATTCAGAAAGGAAAAGGGGGACCGAGAGTGTGCTTGACTAGTTATGACGGAAACGTATGAAGGTACTGGGATCACAATAGAAACAGTGATAGACTGGGACAGAAGACKTGTGCTTGGGTAAGAAAACAGAGCAGGCGAGTGATTGTTGATGACAATCTCTGGGGTAGTCATTCCATTACCTTTATATCCTATCTTGACTGCTCCTATTACCATTGAGGAGAGGGGAAACATTTGGAAAAGAAAATTACTTATCTCTATTGCAGGAAAATCTAGACTGACAAACACAATTATCTGAGTATAGGATACAAGAAGAAATAAAGAGGTAGAGCTCAGTCCAGATATACCTGACAACTTGGTAAGCAATACTTTTCAGTTAAGCTTTGTAGGGTTAAAAGCCCAGTGCAGTCAAAAACGTGATTTTACTGTTTTATATACAGTCACCGGCCAGTTTWTTAGTTACGTCTAATACCAGGTCATATCCTCTTTGCCTCCAGAACAGCCTGAATGTTTCGGGGCATGGATTCTAAAAGTCGGAAACATTCCACAGGGATGTTGGTCCATGCTAAAGCGATGGCCTCAGGCAGTTGCTKCAGATTGGACAGCGGTACACCAYYGCCACCAGCCTGTACCGTTGACACCAGGCAGGATGGTTCATAGACTCATGCWGCTTACGCCAAATCCTGACTGCCATCACCATGACGCAACAGGASCCGGGATTCATCGGACCAKGCAATGTTTTTCCACTCCTCAATTGTCCAGTGTTGGTGATCGYATGCCCACTGGAGCCGCTTCTGGAATCCGGTGTGGTCGTCTGCTGCAATAGCCCAGTCGTGACAAGGATCGACGAGTTGTGCGTTCCCGAGATATCGTTCTGCACACCACTGCTGTACTGCCTCGTTATTTGTCTGTTTGTGGCCCGCCTGTTAGCTTGTACAAACCTTGCCATTCTCCTTCGACCTCTCATCAACGAGCTGTTTTCGCCCACAGATGTTTTTTGTTTGTCACACCATTCTCAGGGCACACCCTAGACACTGTTGTGCATGAAAAGCCCAGGAGAGCGGTCGTTTCTGAGATATTGGATCCAGTGTGCCTGCCACCGACAATCATACCACACTCAAAGTCACTTAAGTCACTTGTTTTGCCCATTCTAACAGTCAATATAACAGTAACTGAATGCCTCGATGCCTGTCTGCCTGCTTTATATAGAAAGCGACGGCCACTTGACTCAGTCTGTAGAAGCAATCCATTTTCATGAACGGAGTGGTGTACCTAATAAACTGGCATGTGAGTCTATATTCCACACTATGAGGTTGGAATAATACTGTGAAATTGTGAAAATTATGATAATGACCTTTTAGTGTAAGAGCTGTTTGAAAAGACCACCTGAAATTTGACATCACCAGGCAATAATTAGTTGATAGACCAATAAGACGGAGAGTTCCAAACCTTTCTGCCAATAACAGCTAGTTTTCAGTTTCCCCCTCCCCACTCAGACCACTCCCAAACAGTCCTAGCAAAATTGTTGCTTGAGAAAATATTCTTTGCTAAGAAGCTATTTTTGTWAATTTTTACCACTTTAATTGAAAACWATCACAGGAARCGAATTAATTGCTACCTAGAAATTATTTGATATTTAGATGAAAACGTGTGCATTAGGCATTTAAGGTACAGCCCATATTGTTTGTATGTCATTAGCCCTGACAGTGATTAGGATTTTGTTATCACTTTTGTAAATATGATCTTTYATGGTGGATGGTGGAGCACAAAAAAACAGCATGGTTGTCACATTGTGATTCTGATTCTGTTGAGGGAAGTAAAGTGTTCTGCTTACCCCATTTAAAGGGGGTTTACATTTTCAGTATGACATTTGTTGGGGGCTATTGATACGAAACAGGAAGGTGAGCGAAAGACAGGAAAGTACATTACCTGATACTCTTGAATCCAGAGCTTGTCAGATGAGAGAGAGAGAGAGAGAGAGAGAGAGAGAGAGAAGAAAAACAAGTATAGAAGTGTTACTACAGAGAAAACATACACAGACAGCATGAAGAGGAAAATACAAATTAATTTGAACTATGAATGTTTCACAGTTGTGTGTGTTAAGGATCTGCTTGAGCTAATTATCAGGCTTGCCTGGTGAGATACGTTGCCATAGCAGTAGTGACATGCTTTCATTCCTAACAACACACACCATCCAACTATTAAACCCTCCACATAAAGTAAATAACAATGTACAGTACATTCACATAGAACATCTAAGAACCCAGTTTATAACTGTATAGGTGGCAGCTGCTAACAAACACATGCTCGAACATTAATATGCTGTGTTTTTAGTGCTGTCTGAATAGCATTCTAGTGTCAACTTTTGCACTTAGCTCTGTTACACCAGCTATACAGCAGCTTCAACTATAAGCGTATTTTCCATTCAAGAGTCATGTAGTGTATTATCCTTCAGTTTACTACAAAGATGTTTCTATGCATTCAAGTGCTCCTGGGAGTTTACTTCCATGCTTTGTTCCAATGATGAAGTGGTTGAATAGCTCCTGTGTACTCTGAGGACAATCAGCTACATGACTGATAGTTGTAATGTATAGGACTCCTGGATGTGTACTGGGACGGCAATATGCTGAAATGCTCCTGGATGTGTACTAGAAGAAAAAAACAGCAGCGGAGAGCAAAGCAATAACAGCGGTGCTTAAGACTCCCATGCAAAAACAGAATCGCAACGTGTCTGACAATAGTTGGTCCAGGGAAGCGGTCTATTCAAGCCCCTTCGTCAAGGTCTCGCCATGTAATGTGATTAAAGGTGCTTTATGCGAATTGAAGTTATTCAGAGAGCTCTATAAGAAAGGAATAAGCTCCTAGTTCCTGTAAAGAATAGGTAAATGGCTGCCTATTCATCCCAGGCGCATCTACGGCGAGGAATTTGTTTCCTGATGGGGGTTAAACAGGAAGAAGCTGAAAGGGACAGGATTTTAGTTCTCATTGAGGCAGAGATTAATAACATCAGGAATGCAACCCCTCCAATCACCTCAGTGCAATCTCATCTCTCTCTCCTGGTTTCTAACCAGTCAGCTTCATTCTCTGGATGGGATAACTGCTGATGAGGAGAACATTTTGTAAATATGTAATTAGGGTTTGGAGAGCCGGGGTCTGTTTCAACAAGAGAGTGATRTCCCCGAGGGGGTTTGGTCTCTATTAAGGCACGGTGAAGCTGTCATCTCGGAGATGGCTATACCATTGAGACAAAGCTGAATAAGACCTTAGTACTAGCTGTCCCTCTTTTCCCTTAATACCTTCCCTTAGTTGAGTCGTAGAATGGGCGGTAGGACTCTATAAAGAGCATATTTATATTCTACTGTATAAAGAAAAGATTTGGCATGGGTCCTCAGAATCTTAAAAAGTTCTACAGCTGCACCATTGAGAGCATCTTGACTGGCTTCACCTTCGCATATTACCTCAATTACCTCAACTACCTCGTACCCCTGCACATTGACTCGGTACCAGTACTCCTTGTATATAGTCTCGTTATTGTTATTTGATTGTGTTACTATTTCCTTTTTTATTTTATGCAAATGTTTCTTACTTTTTAACTGTGTATTGTTAGGAAAGGGCTCGTAATAAAGCATTTCACGGTAAAGTCTACACCTGTTRCATGTGACAAATTTTATTTTATTTAATAAGTAGTTGGAATCACTTCTGAAATCCATTTTCAGGTGGATTGGGAAAGGGAAAATGGTGATGTCAGGTGTCAAGGACAGTGAAAGTGAAATGGAATGGGTAATTTAGAAAATTCTTTCTTTATGTTTCATAGGGTTATATAATGCAAACATTGATTGAGAGGAGGCACATTTCTTCCAAGCTCTTCAACTTAGACTGCATTCAAGATACTGTTGAAAGCAAGTCTTTGGCATATTCAGGAGCATTGATGGAGAATAAATTGTTACATTCCTGCCTCTTTGTACTGGTTCTCTGCCGACTCACCAATGGTGCAGTGCTCTCCGGTCCAGCCCTGGTGACAGTCACATTTGCCCTCTCGGCAGACACCGTGATCTGTACAGCGTGGGTGACAGTCCCTCTGGTCGCACTCTGAGCCTGCCCATCCCTCCTCGCAGTGACAGGTCCCACTGACACACACTCCATGGGGGCCGCAGGCCACAGTGCACACCTCTGACACACAACCACAAACAGAGTCGTCCGTCATACACTGGACAGACGTGTGCCATAGTAGTGTACAGTAATTCAATCTTACAGTACTTGTATGGACATAGTGAATAATAATTKTTTTCTGCTGTCAGTACATTAGTTACACTGCCACAGCTGAATCGTAATCTTTACATATTGATTAAATAAAGAGGCACAAAGCCTGATATTTTTCACTCCAAATTCAGATGTGATGGGAGACAAGGACACATTTTCCTGCGACAAAAAAAATGAAAACAAATTTGTTTTGTCTTTTGTTGCTTCRTTTTCATTTATTTAACTGGCAGAGCAGACTAAACAATGCTTTTACATTTGCCGTCAGTTATCCCCAATGATTTCAGCTTGATCCTGGAACGTTAAATCCCACAACATTTACAAGAGACTGAACTAAAAGGCTAGCTTGAGACATCTTTAGACCTACAGGCTTTCGAATAAGCAGGTCAACTCACGTATTTTAGTCACCAAGGACCACAAAGAGCATAAGACCAACTACGTAAGCAGATGTCTCTATGTAGTCAGGCAGCAGGCGGTGTGGGTGAGAAACTCTCATTACTGAATCCACAGGTAGTAGGAGACCAAGGAGAGTGCTTCAGTCACTGGCATGCTACAAACCATACTAAAAGCTCCATTCTATATTGAGGGAAAACCACATGAAACCATGAAGGGAATGGTTTATTCACAGGAACTGACCCAGTATTGCCTTCAGAGGCTCCAGAACACTTTGAAATGTCACCACAGCAGCCGTTCAGACAGCAAGAACAGACTTCCTAAGATTTGAAAAAATCTTACTTCAAGTAGGCTACAGGAAAAAGCAGTCCGCCACCCACCCATTAAAAGTACTTGAGTAAGTTTAAGAAAATATCGACACAAATCTAGTCCACCTAGCACCCTTGTGAATATCCTTGAGGTTAACACGTCAAGGTTTCAAAATTCACAAATTTTTCTGTTTTCCTCTTACAAGCGAAACCACCTCACCTACCTTAATTTGCACTTTTTTAATAGGTTGCTTTCATCTCCCTCTGAATGGAGTTTTTCTTCGATTGACAGTCCTTGGTGGTTCTCTGATTAAGCTTAGACGACACTCCAGAATTTTAACCATGCCTCTGGAGGGGGATCGTTCGATTCCAAGGGCCCCCTCCCCTCCCAAAGAATCCATGAAATCAATTTTTCATTAGCGCAAAGGTGTTTATCTGCTTTTAGCACGCCCCTGACTCCGGCACGATGGCAGAGTGGGTGGTCCATCTATTCCACGCCGCTTGTTAATTAAAGTTTATTTAATTGAAGTGGAACTGCTGAGATAATTAAGAGAGAAACCTTGACTACTACCCAGGTGGGCAAACACAAGTTTGGAYGGCTGCTTAAGTAAGCTAACCTCACTCCCTTCAATGTAACATTTTTAACATCGACCGGCAATGGATGTTTCATGGCAGGAAAGAGGGACTCTGTCCTGAATTTCAAAAGTATTTTACAGAATAACAAATGGCCTTACTTTGGATGTTGTCTGAAAGTGAATAAATTGAGACAAACTCCCTGGTCCCCTAAACTCCCATTATTTTTTCCTGCCAGCAGTCTAGGTTTTCATCTCATCCATCATTTCAGACTTACAGTACACCCTCTTACGCAAAACCCCTCAGATTTCAATCGCACAATCAAGTAAACGTGCGGCTTAATCAATCTTAGCTCCAGATAGTTAAAAACCCAGTAGGTTCCAATGTGACACTACTCAATTTGGGTCTCCAACTGTGAACTGCAGATGCAGGTACTAATTCGGCACTGCGATTAGACTAAACTAAATAACCCCATTCTAGAGAAGGACATTGAGTATGAATCACCTGGTCTTTTAAACAAATKAACCGATTACTAAAACCAAAGCACAGCCCTCAAACTGGCAAAGTACCTACAAGAAAACAAACTAATTTTCTAAAATGGTCCTCATATTAATTAGGACCATCATCCTTTTCCTCACTGGAGGAGCCTCCTCATACACAACACAAAGCCAGACAGCTAAACCCGAAATAAAAAGTAAGAGAGTTGTCTGACCTAAAGAGCAGTCGGAGCCTGTCCAGTTAGCCTCACAGACACAGGTGCCTGTCTCGGTGTGGAAGGTTCCGTGGCTGGAGCACTGTTCAGGACACGTGCTCTTCAGGATCTCACAGCCGATTCCGCCCCAGCCCGGGTTACAGTGGCATTCACCGTGGTGGCAGGCTCCGTGGCCCGAGCARGTCGGATCCAGACAGTCCGCTAGGAAAACAAGAGAAAGGAAAGAAGATGGTTCAACTACTGTATATGGGATGACTTAATCATGAAATAAACAACTAAACATGTGAACATGCTCCATARTCAGCTTATTACTAGTACAGCCTTTTAGCAAACACATACAGTATATTGATCTCAGCAATTTGGTTCTAATCATAGTGCCTTCAGAAAGTATTCATACCCATTGGCTTATTCCACCTGTATTTGTGTTACAGCCCCAAAATAATGTCCACCTATCTACACACAATACCCCATAATGACAAAGTGAAAACATATATATTTTTAAATGTAAGCACATTTATTGAAACTTAAATACAGAAATATCTCATTTACATTAGTATTGACACCGCTGAGTCAATACTTTGTAGAAGCACCTTTGGCAGCGATGACAGCTGTGAGTCTCTAACATGCTGACCACACCGCTCGCGTCGCAAAATAAATGTACACATACATGTTATTCAATCATTGCACCCACACTGCTCGCGCGCCACAGCAAGCGTCTGTGTGGCCAGGCGCTAAAATAGAAGTTGATTCTATTTGTGACACTCAACACGCTGCAAATCCTGCCCCTCAAATCTCCTCATTAGTTTTTAGGAGCATATACCCACGTGGGTGATTGAAAGATGAACTGACATCCACACTCCAGTCGGTTGTAGTAATGCACTGTAAAGTTGGTTGCCAACCGTCATTTAAAGTCCAAAGAAGAAAAAGGAGGAGAGATGACGAGAAACGAATTCGGTTACCGTTTTATCTGTGGATTAATTGTCGGAGTTGAGGACCTTGTGCATTTCAGGTAAAATAACAACCCAATGTTTATATACCAGGACAAATTAGCTAGCAAAAGCAAGCTAGCTAGCTAAATTGCCATAAATGTTTAATGCTTTTTGACCTGTCCCCAAATTAATATAATTGGTTCAGAGTTTGTTTTGATATTTCAACATGCATGTCCTGATCGCTTCTGATGTGGGGAACAAAATCAACATGCGCGCGATGACGCGTTTGGTCAGCATGTACGAGTTTTGCACACCTGGATTGAAAAGTATTTTCACATTATTCTTTTTTTTATTATTCATGCGCTGTCAAGTTGGTTGTTGATCATTGCTGGACAGCCACATTCAAGTCTTGCCATAGATTTTCAAGCCGCTTTCAGTCAAAACTGTAACTCGACCACTCAGGAACATTCAATGTCATCTTGATAAGCAACTCAAGGGTAGATATAGCCTTGTGTTTTAGGGTATTGTCCTGCTGAAAGGTGAATTTATCTCCCAGTGTCTGTTTGAAAGCAGACTTAACCAGGTTTTCCTCGAGGATTTTGCCTGTGCTTAGCTGTATACTGTTGATTTTTATCCCAAAAAACTCCCTAGTCGTTGCTGATGACAAGCATACCCATAACATGATACAGCCACAACTATGCTTGAAAATATGAAGAATGGAACTCAGTAATGTGTTGGATTTGCCCCAAACATAACGCTTTGTACTCAGGACATAAAGTTAATTTCTTTGCCAAATTTCTTTGCCAATTTGTTTGAAGTTTTACTTTAGTTCCTTATTTCAAACAGGATGCATGTTTTGAAATATTTGTGTTCTGTACAGGCTTCTTTCTTTTCATTCTGTCATTTAGGCTAGTATTGTGGAGTAACTACTGTACAATGTTGTTGATCCATCCTCAGTTTTCTAACTGTTTTAAAGTCACCATCCCTGAGCAGTTTCCTTCCTCTCCGGCAACTGAGTTAGGAGGGACATCTGTATCATTTTGGTGACTGGGTGTATTGATATACCATCCAAAGTGTAATTAATAAAGGGATATTCAATGTCTGCTTTTTATTTTATTTTTACCAATCTACCAATAGGTTCCCTTCTTTGTGAGGCACTGGAAAACATCCCTTGTCTTTGTGGTTGAATCTCTGTTTGAAATTCACTGCTTGACTGAGGGACCTTACATATAATTGTATATGTGGGGTATAGAGATTAGGTCATCATTTAAAAATCCTGTTAAACACTATTAATGCACACAGAGTGAGTCCATGCAATTTAGTATGTGACTTGTTAAGAAAATGTTTACTCCTGAACTTATTTTGGCTTGCCATAACAAAGTGGTTGAGTACTTATTGACTCAAGACATTTCAGCTTTTAATTTTTTATTAATTTGTAAACATTTCTAAAAATACAATTCCACTTTGACATTATGGGGTATTGTGTGTAAGCCAGTGACAAAGAAAATCTAAATGTAATAACTTTTAAATTCAGGCTGTAACACAACACAAGGGGTGTGAATATTTTCTGAAGGGACTGTAAGGCAAGACCTTGTATTATCATCAAACCAGAACCAAATGGCCAGTTTGAGTCTACTGACAACATTGTCCAACCGTTCCTGCGTAATTCCACAATAGCACTTGTGTACTTTCTCTCTTAATTCAMTTCACAATGAGCGCAAATTTTTTATTTAATTACTCCCTCGACTCAATAAGATTTTACACATTGGGTCACTGATCTGCAGATGTAAATCTGACAAGTGAATTGCCTCTGTCTGAATTGGGATCAATGAAGTTAAACTGACTGAACAGGGGGAGAAGAGGTAGAGGGGATAGCGAGAAGTATTTTCGATAACAATGAGAAATAGACCCAGACTGAGAGATATTCAATCTCACAGGGTTCTTGTTCGGGAGCGCACTGAAGCAATCACATTGGATGGACAATTCAGAATCAATTCCAATCCATAGCTGTGGTGGCTAAATGGTTGGAGGGAGTTAATGCATGCAGAGTATCGATGGAGGAACAAAAGGAATTATTTGCTTGGTGAAGTTGAAAAGAGCTATTGTTTAAGTTGTATAAGTACTGTGTACATCGCCGACAGGCTGGGAAATCGAACGGTGACAACATCGCCGACAGGCTGGGAAATCGAACGGTGACACTACATATTGTTGTGGTGTACCTTGTTGACAGTTGCTTCCCTTGTGGCCAGCATTACACACACAGTTGCCCGTCACACAAATCCCATGGCCTCCACATTGGGGGTCTACACACTGGGTAGTAGGCACGTCACACTCCGTGCCCTTCCATCCACTGTAGCACTGACAGCGCCCCCTGGTGTACTGGCCATTTCCACTGCATAGGACGGGACAGGCAGCTGTTGAGGGAAGAAACAATGTTACTCAACAGTATATAAAGCATATTAGTTACTCTGGACCCTGATCTCTCTTTTGACGAACATATCAAGACTGTTTCAAGGACAGCTTTTTTCCATCTACGTAACATTGCAAAAATCAGAAACTTTCTTTTACTTTCCGGCTACCCAGATAGAGCACTAAATAAACTTCAGTTAGTGCTAAACACGGCTGATAGAATCTTGACTAGAACTCAACATTTTTATCATATTACTCCAGTGCTAGCCTCTCTACACTGGCTTCCTGTTAAGGCAAGGGCTGATTTCAAGGTTTTAGTGCTAACCTACAAAGCATTACATGGGCTTGCTCCTACCTATCTTTCCGATTTGGTCCTGCCGTACATACCTACACATACGCTACAGTCACAAGATGCAGGCCTCCTTACTGTCCCTAGAATTTYTAAGCAAACAGCTGGAGGCAGGGCTTTCTCCTATAGAGCTCCATTTTTATGGAATGGTCTGCCTACCCATGTGAGAGACGCAGACTCTGTCTCAACCTTTAAGTCTTTATTGAAGGCTCATCACTTCAGTAGGTCCTATGATTGAGTGTAGTCTGGCCCGGGAGTGTGAAGGTGAACGGAAAGGCACTGGAGCAACGAACCGCCCTTGCTGTCTCTGCCTGGCCGGTTCCCCTCTCTCCACTGGGATTCTCTGCCTCTAACCCTATTACAGGGGCTGAGTCACTGGCTTACTGGTGCTCTTCCATGCTGTCCCTAGGAGTGGTGCGTCACTTGAGTGGGTTGAGTCACTGATGTGATCTTCCTGTCCGGGTTGGCGCCGGACAGGCGCCMATTTTAATGATTAGTGCTTACCCTGACCATTAGTCTAAACCTAACCCTTAGCCTAAACCTAACCCTGACCTTTAGCTTAAACCTAACCCTAAACTAAGAACAAATATCACATGCACATGGTAATTAATTCTGAAAATATAGCCAATATTTGTCCATTGAAGCTTGCTCATGTATTGATTGCGATATCAATAGATAGATGAGGAGTTGGGAAATAGATACCTCTTGAGCAGTATGGCCCAATGAACCCTGGGAAACAATGGCAGGAGCCGGTCACACACTCTCCATTCCCATAACAGTTGTGTGAGCACTCCATAACCGACTCTGTTGGGACAAAAAAAACGTTTTCTACGATTACACCAGCTATGGTGACACTAGCTAGGTTTCCATCCAATTGGTGACAGATTTTCATGCGAATATTCTAAAACCCACATAAAAATATGCACATTTTCCCACCAGAGATGTGTTTCTATCAAACTGACTTGTTGCGGATAAAAGTCTACACGTGATGACGTAGTGCACATAAAAATTACCTTTGCAGCTAAATTCCCATGTACCAAATAATAAAAAACAATTGGGCATCCATCGCATTTTCAACTCTACTGATGGTTTTGTCACACATTTTTTTGCATTATGTAGCAATTGCGCCCACTCTGGCCTTGGCATCTGCGCTCTAGCCAACAGCTTGCAGATACAGTGCGGGTAGTCTAGTCTATATGATGAGATTATTATGGATTATGTTTATTTGTCAAATAGCATCGATCATCATGTCACCAGAATAAAACCCTCGATATTTATTGGAAAGTAGCATCACGCTCATCACTGTGCACTTTCACYACCCTGTGAAGTTCATCATTTATTTAATTTGTAGCCTAATAAACAGCATGGTTTCCCGAGTCGTRGTGGGGGACCACACAACATATAATTGCGTGACTCCAAATTTACTTCGATATGATRGTTAACCGGGCACTGATGACGTGGGTGTCGATTAAGGCAACCCCTCGCACCTCTCTGGTTCAGAGGGGTTGTGTTAAATGCGAAATACACATTTCAGTTGAATGCATTCATACTAGGTATCCCCCTTTCATTTCCCTTTCCAATTATAACACTATTTGCACATAAATGTGTTTCCACCACCATTTCTCGCATAATTCATTTCACAGACACAAAAAGATCCCACCATTTCTAACGAGCAAATTGTCTGTGGACATTTAAGAAATTGTACTGACATTTCCTGTTTTTAGCAGCATCAGGTAATTCATCTGCATGAAATGGTTGGATAGAAACCTGGTTACTGGCATGGCATACGAGCTCATAATTTTTTCAGTCAGATGTTCTTGCACAAGGTTGAGATACCACACCTCTAAAATGTGCCAACAACACATACAGGGGTTAAAGCACAAATCCCACGACTGAAACTTAAATCAATCTCAGGTTGATTGTCTGGGGCCAAGTTAACCTCCCCTTTCATGTAAAAAAGTCATGACCATCAAGCTTTTAGGGAAAGAGGATCATTTTGTACATGTTTTAAACTGAGAGTTTGACCAATTCCAGTCCTTTTCAATATTGGAAATACAAATTTAAAAAATGAAGAAAAAATGATTTTCATCCCTGCATATATCATTTCATTACATCATCCAATATCAACACATTATCAATATCAACACATTATCGATATCAACACATCAACACATGATCAATATCGACACATGATCAATTTCAACACATGATCAATATCAATACATTATCCATATGAACACATTATCAATATCAATAACAACACATTATCAATATCAACACATGATCAATATCAACACAATATCAACATCAACACATTATCAATATCCAACACATTTGATTGGATTGGATTTCATATCACTACTATGTCACATACTATTCCATCTTACATTTCCACACAGCCATATTCACTTATTGCAGTGTTTCCCAACCCTGGTCCTTGAGTACCCCCAACAGTACACATTTTTGTTGTAGCCCTGGACAAACACACCTCATTGAGGCTTGATGATTAGTTGAGAAGTTGAATCAGGTATGCTTGTCCAGGGTTACAATAAAATATGTACTGTTGGGGGTACTGGAGGACCAGGGTTGGGAAACACTGGCTTATTGCATGAATGTACAGTGTACTCTATGTTGGTATGTGTGTATCTCTCATCTGCTGTAGCCTGACAACTCCCATGCCATCTTGCCCATCTCGAATGCAACCCATCACGAACATTTTACATTTCACAGTGCCTTTCTAGTTCTTTGACATTTCTTTCTCCACATGAAAATCTCATGACTGATCATGCCCACACAAGCAACGGGATCAATCTTTGTAAATCCTCTCTCTGAGTTKAAGTTAATCTGACATATCCCACTGACACGTCTTGTGTTCGTTCAACAGACCAGCGCTCATAATGGGCACTCCCCCTAGGCTGGGAGCTCCTTTCGATTGTGTTAAGAGGGCAAACAWTTGAGTTTTTATTGCTTTTGAAGACTTGTATTGGATGTACACTACTGGGCTGTCAGTTTCAACACATAAGGGGAATTTTGACCTTGGATTTCGATAACTTCATATCTTTAGAAATGTATCGATGGAATTCCCTAATGCAAAACATTAACTTAGCATGTTTTCTGTTTTCCCACAGTACAATTCCTGAGCCAGCACAACAATGAAAAGCCTAAGGGATAGCGATATTCCTGCAATGTAGAGACGTAAAATGTGCATAACACAATTCACAAAGCCAACAACACATTTGCTTGCATTATATAGTCTGTAGATGCAGTTTAAATGATTGATTAATGTATATATATGTTGATCTGGCCTGYCAACTACCCAGTTATTCTCTTAGTTGTGGAAAAAGTTCTCCAAGTGCCCTTTCCAGCAATTCAATATAATTTTAAATATTCACCTCATCCATTTCTACMTCCATTTTCTACGTTATTTCCATGTTATGCTTACCCTGGATGATGGTGTTGTATGATACTGTCTCCAGGCTCTTCCCATCATTGTAGAAAGCCAGATGCCACACCCCAGAGTCCAGATACTGGATGAAGCCAGCTTGGTGGAGGCTGACCTGGCGCTCCATCCGCCCCCTGGTCTCCTGCGCCGTGGGAGCCCACCTCTCTTTGGCGATGAGCCTGCTGCCATCCAGCAGCTCCACAAAGTCATACTGAAGAAAGGTCAAGCAGAGGTCAGTTGGAACTAAGTAATTGGTCACTTCACGACATATAATAAAACATTTACAATAATGGTGACATTCTGTAGTTCCAGGTGCATAGAGGGAAAATCTCATAATTTGACATTAAAGGAGCTAGTCACAATTTAATTGAGTCAAAGTAAATTTGAGTTTTCCAGAAGACTGATCCTTTTCATTCTGCATGCTAACAGTGTTTAATTCACACAAATGAACACAACACAGGGAGTTGAAAGTAGAAAAGGGCACATTAAAAAAGGATTTAGTATCGGAAATAGGACCTACAGGGGACACAACACCAAGCATCCCTCCAACTGACTCAGTGTGGATAGGAAATAAAGCATTAAAGTAAGGGTGAGAGAAGTCAACACTCAGTGGTTTAAACCCTTTTGAGAGGAGCTGAGGAGCAGAGAAGAGATATTGACCTGTGGATGTAGGCAGTTTTTTATGTGTTGGTGGCCAGGGGGCCAAGTAATAAAAGTCCAGAACCCAACCATTCCTTTACTCCTAGGCCAGTGTGTATATCTTGATTGCTTGGCAAAGGCTTATCTCAATCTAACAATAGGAGCAAATAATAATGAACAAGAGGCCAAGCCTAGCCAGGCCAGCCGATGAACCACAAATAATTATTAGCTATACCTGGGAATTCAAACTAGTGTTGATAATTTCTTCACAAAACCTAGTTTAAGACAATTGATGAATCATGCAGAGTAAGACACTTACTAACAAATTTAGTTGTATTATTTTCTTTTGTGCGATTGGTGACGCACTTTAAAGTTGTTCCTCTCCTCAAGCGGTGAATGTAACCAACTGACCGTCTCTCATTGGGGTCTCATTGGGGTCTTTCATGCTAAGTTAAGTAAACGCATCGATTTATCGCCCTGGCAAATTAACGGACCGTTTCTAAGGCAGTGGCGGTTGACTTTGTGTCTAGGCATTGACAGTCTTGAGCGGCCTGCGCAGCAATTGCCTTGGACATAAAAGGAGGCTTCTCTGTTTGTTGTATTTGATTTAGTTGGATTCCTTCTTTCTTTTACCTTGGAAGAGTAATCCCTTCTTTCCTGTTGTGTCATTTGTACTTAACTTTTTTTTCATTCGATAGTGGCCCAATTTCCGGCGCGAAAGAGGCTCTTCAAGTCATGTCAGAGAATGTCAAGAAGGTGAAGTTGAAAGATTTTTCTCTAAGGTGAAGTGGAAAATAGCCAGGTCATTCCACAAAAATAGTGCCTTTTGTGTCCCTTTGATATTTTAGATATAAAATGTGCACCAATATTGAATTTTAAAAGCCTGTAATATTAAATGAAGTGCCCTTCAATATAGACCACACGGAAAATTCAATCAATCTTTTTTAAGGCTTGCTAAAGTGTCAAAATTCAGCATTTTAACATGTCCCCCTGTCACTTCTAGGAAGATTTTAACCTACTTACCAACAAAGTTTTCACCATCATTGACCTAGTTATTTTTTTAAAGTAATTTCTGAAGATTCTTTTTTTTGTGTGATTAGTGATTAATTTACATCTGTCTCATTTTAAGGTCAACCCAGTTACGTGAACTGAACTCTCATATTAATATGGTAAAACTATTCCCTTAAACAATTTGTTTTTTCAAAAGACAGATTTAACATCTATCTAATAGTCAAATCATGGTGTAAAAGCAGGTGGTTCTACTCTTTTTAGCCATTTTGTGGTGGAAAACTGAGCGGGTCATGTATAACATGGCTAGAAGTGTTTTAACAATAACATTTGTTTGGTGAAGCTTGCATTCAATTGACACTCTGTGTTGCACACAACAAGGTTAACTGCCTTGTTCAGAGCAACATATTTTTACCTTGTGAGCTCGGGGATTTGATCCTGCAACCTTTTGGTTATTGGCCCAATGCTCTAACCACTAGGCTACCTTCTGCCCCAAAGTATTAGAATCCAGTCGTTCCATTGTAAAAACTTTGTAAAAATAAGACTGAAAAGAGGAATATTATGAGCATGGCAAAATCATCCAGTCAGATTTTTACAAATCAAATCTAAATGTATTTGTCACATGTGCCGAATACAACAGGTGTAGATTTTACAGTGAAATGCTTACTTACAAGCCCTTAACCAACAATGACTTAAGAAGTTTTAAGAAAAATAAGTTGATTGATAAGTAAAAAATTGAAAATAAAAAATGTAAGTAACAAATAATTAAACAGTAGCAGTAAAATAACAATAGCGAGGCTATATACAGGGGATACCGGTAAAGAGTCAATGTGCGGGGGCACAGGTTAGTTGAGGTAATTGAGGTAATATGTACATGTAGGTARAGTTAAAGTGACTATGCATAGCATAAAAAAGGGGTCTGGGTAGCCCTTTGATTAGCTGTTCAGGAGTGTTAGGGCTTGGGGGTAGAAGCTGTTAAGCCTTTTAGACATAGACTTGGCGCTCTGGTACCGCTTGGTGTGAGGTAGCAGAGAGAACAGTGTATGACTAGGGTGGCTGGAGTCTGACAATTTTTAGGGCCTTCCTCTGACACCGCCTGGTATAGAGGTCCCGGATGGCAGGAAGCTTGGCCCCAATAATGTACTGGGCCGTATGCACTACCCTCTGTAGTGCCTTGCGGTCCGAGGCTGGAGGCCAAGCAGTTGCCATACACCCTACCCAACTAATGTACCATTTACCTGTGTGTGAGATGGTGGGAGACCCTTCCTCCCGTAGGCCCCAACCAGTGCATTCTTCTGAACAGAGATGTTGAACTTGAGGAAGCGTGGCTGCTCCATAGCCAGCTGAGAGCGCCAGAACACCCCAGGCGGTATTCCCTGACCTACCCTTCGGCCCACTTCCACTTGCCCGGTGTCAATGGAGTTGTTCTCCTGATGGACCGCACCAGTCCTGCCTGGAGGGGAGAAAGAGAGAACACTGAGATAAAGCTAGATGGACATTTTGTGAGGTCTATACAAGTTCACCACAGTTGTATACAGTTTTCATCTGCATTGATTCCATTTTCAACAAAATAATAACATTTCTCAATATTACCTTAATTTAAATAAAATTATGCAGACACATGACTCCAAGTCTATATCCCTGGCCCTCAAACTGTAGATATGAGTCTTGTTCATTAGGTACAGCCCAGTGTGTATCCCGGGCCCTCATAGATATGAGTCTTGCTCATTAGGTCATTCAAACATGGAAATACCAGACAGCTTCAGTACTTCCAGGTATTTCTATTTCCTGCTACAGTTGATGATAGAAACGTTGTTATTCCCACTCAAATAGACCTCAGCTGATTGCTCCATTATGAGACTGGAACAGATTGTTTCACCATTGATTATTAGATATTTTTTTGACCTGACGAAGATCAGTTTCAGATCAAAACATAGTCAATAAAGCAGTGATTTGGGAGCTTAATGAGTGTCTTTTGTGTGGTACTTGTGAATCACTGCTAAATGTCTAGGATCTAAATGTACTAGCTGATTCATTACCTGGTACAGTAACAAAACAACAGGACAAGGAAGTGATGCTTTAAAAAGGTAGGCAAGCAACAACAAAAAACTTGAACATGAGTCATTCTCACATGAAACGCATTTTAAAGCATGAAACGTGTTTAAAGCATTTTTCCCTGATATTTATTTCAAAAACCACTTAGGATAAATATCTTTCTTACAATGGACCTCCAGAGTTTTTCTTTGGTTGAAATAAAGACACATTATTACAAAATACTGTGCAGTACTGCAATGCATCACTGGATCAATACGGAACTTTGCACACACACTGCTGCCATCTAGTGGCCAAAATCTTAATGGTTCCAAAACTACAATATTATATTATGGCCTTTCTCTTGCACTTCAAAGATGATAAAAAATATATATTTGAAAACGCATGTTTTTTTGTTTGTATTATCTTTTACCAGATCTAATGTGTTATATAATGTGTTACACATTTCCACAAACTTCAAAGTGTTTCCTTTCAAATGGTATCAAGAATATGCATATCCTGAGCTACAGGCAGCTCGATTTGGATATGTAATTTTAGGCCATTTTTTTTTTTAAATGGTCCAATCCTTTAAACTTCTTATGGCTGAGATCCCGTTAACGGGATCGACTTGACAACAGCCAGTGAAAGTGCAGGGCCCCAAATTCAAACAACAGAAATCTCATAATTAAAATTCCTCAAACATACATGTATTTTACACCAATTTAAAGAAAAACTTGTTGTAAATCCAGCCACAGTGTCCGATTTCAAAAAAGCTTAACGACGAATGCACACCAAACGATTATGTTAGGTCAGTACCTAGTCACAGAAAAACACAGCCATTTTTTCAGCCAAAGAGAGGAGTCACAAAAATCAGAAATAGAGATCAAATTAATCACTAACCTTTGATGATCTTCATCAGATGACACTCATAGGACGTCATGTTACACAATATATGTATGTTTTGTTCGATAAAGTTCATATTTATATCCAAAAATCTTAGTTTACATTGGCGCGTTATGTTCAGTAATGTTTTGCCTCCAAAACATCTGGTGATTTTGCAGACAGCCAAATCAATTTACAGAAATACTCATAATAAACATTGATAACAGATACAAGTATTATACATGGAACTTTAGATAAACTTCTCCTTAATGCAACCGCTGTGTAAGATTTTTTTTTTTACTTTATGGAAAAAGCACACCATGTTATAATCTGAGTACAGCTCTCAGAGCCCAAACAAGCCATACAGATATCTGCCATGTTGTGGAGTCAACAGAACTCAGAAACAGTATTATAAATATTCACTTACCTTTGATGATCTTCATCAGAATGCACTCCCAGGAATCCCAGTTCCACATTAAATGTTTGTTTTGTTCGATAACGTCCATAATTGATGTCCAAATACCTCCTTTTTGTTTGCGCGTTTAGTACAGTAATCCAAATGTGCAGGCACTAGGTCCAGACAAAGTCAAAACATTCCATTACAGTTCGTAGAAACATGTCAAACGATGTATAGAATCAATCTTTAGGATGTTTTTAACATAAATCTTCAATAATGTTTCACCCGGAGAATTCCTTTGTCTTCAGAAATGTGATGGAACGCAGGTCGCTCTCACGGGAGCACGCGCGGTCAGCTCACGCCAGACACCTGACTCAAAGAGCTCTCCTTCCCTCATTCTTCACAGTAGAAGCATCAAACAAGGTTCTAAAGACTGTTGACATCTAGTGGAAGCCTTAGGAAGTGCAATATAACCCCAAAGACACTGTATATTGGATAGGCAAACCTACAAACCTCAGATTTCCCACTTCCTGGTTGGATTTTTTCTCAGGTTTATGCCTGCCATATGAGTTTTGTTATACTCACAGACATCATTCAAACAGTTTTAGAAACTTCAGAGTGTTTTCTATCCAAATCTACTCATTATATGCATATCTTAGCTTCTGGGACTGAGTAGCAGGCAGTTTACTCTGGGCACCTCTGGGCACCTTTTCCATCCAAGCTACTCAATACTGCCCCCAGCCATAAGAAGTTTAAGAGATTTAAATTAAATCAGTGGCCTTTTTCTGTAAAGGTGAAGAAAGGTGGCATGCATGTGGCAGACATTGCATACAAAATGACAGACACCTACTGGTAAAGGCTGAATGTGGTAAAGCTGTTTGGACTCTGTCAATTACAATTCAGAAGGTACCTACAGTATAGGATAGGCTCTGGTACCGTTTTTGTGCTGAGCCATACACATAACATTCACAAAGCAAAATGGACAAACAAACAAGCATCCAGTGCAATTAAAGGCTAGAAACATAATCAGAAATATGGTGTGTTCCTTCCCCAAATGTAATCTACAGATATAACAAGTAGGTAAAGAAGTTGGTAAAGGGCTAAGGTCCTTACCATAGTCAACTGAGAGTACTGTCACTATGCTTGGTTGAGTGGGCAAAGCCTTCCCCCCTCCATTCTCAACCGCTGGTTTGTTTTCCGTTTCTTGAAGTTGCCAGTTGAGCCCGAAAAAGTGCATTGCTGTAAAGTGAACAAAAACAGTGAAATATGTTAGGGTTAAGGCAATCAATCAAATCATTAAAAAAACGAAATACGTGCTGGACAGCATTTCTAGGAAAAAGAGATCAGACAATACATCATTTTGTGGCCTGTGGTGGCCTGGCAGTTAGCACCCCCACACTCAGCACATGAAAGGGGTCATGACTCAGTTCCCTCCCTCCTTCCTTCCTTCACTCTTTCCTTCCTATACTTCCCTAAAACAAAAATCTTCAAGAAACATGCCTGAAAAATACTAAAGAGTAGGAATTATTTTGTACTAGGTTACCTTACTATGGGTGCGCCACATGTAGGCTAAGTGCTCTACTGTAAAACCCAACAGGGGCCAGACACAGCAAGCTCAATCAATACTGAGGAGAGGATGAACACTGTTGTGTCTCTTTGGGGAGCGCTGTTCATTAACACAAACAGCACTGCATCAAAGAGCGCAGCAGGACGTTCTATTTAAAAACCCAAACATTGTCACCAAACAGACAGGAGGAGGTGGACAATGTGCAGCAACATAATGACAGCCCAAATCAAAGCATCTGGAAACCCCAAGTGTATGTATTTGTGTGCGTCAGAAAGAAGGTCAAAGAGGCTTCAAGCCGCAAACTCTCTAATTCTCTTGCATAACCAACCAAACCGTCATGTTCTTCCTGCAACCTCAGTCTCTGAATAGATTGCTATTAAGCTGCATGTCTTGTTGTTTGGGGAAACTGGGTCTTCTATGAACACAGTGAGAGGGCGAGGCTCCTTCAAAGATCGCCAGCCGGGGAGTCGTGCTGAGGAGGCAAAACTCTGATTTCCCAGTGTTTTGATCTGAGGTGGAACTTTTTCAAACGGGCAGGGGAGGGTATGGGGTATTGACTGCTTAAAAAACATAGCTAACTCACAAGGGATGAAGCAGAATCATAGAGAATACGGAATGGGAGAGGTGGAGAGGGAGAGAGACAGAGATAGAGACAGAGACAGAGAGAGAGACCAAGGCAGATTGATGTGTGCTTGTACATATGTATTGGACTGTGTTCTTATCTGTGGGCTGGCAGAGGCGGAGTGTGCTAGTGCATACATAAGCTATTTAAGACATCGCACCTGGCAGGTGTTTTGGCTGCAGATGAAAGAGAGGAAGGTGAAAAACTCAACCTGAGGCAACTGGCAAAGAAGGCCTGTATCTGTTTAACTCACACACTCACAACCAAAAGAACTCCCACACAGGAAACACACTCATACACTCACGAGACCACACACACACAAACGCAAACACACACACACCCCTTAAAGCCATTGGCGCACTCATAAGCTATACACACGGAATCCAGAAACATGACAACCCACCAAACATGCACAGCAAAATCACATGCAACCAATGACAGAGCACGATATCATGAATCAAAAAAACATGGCGGGTCCAGATGATAGAGATAATATACATGGGTATTAATATGGCACTGTAATGGCCCTCTGCTATGGAGAGCACTCTCCATACTTTATCTCCATTGCATCATTTCTCCATAGACATATTTCTCTCTATACGAGCATGTTATCCTGTCCTCCCTTCAGCACCATGAGAATCATACGGCAGTTCAGGGGAAAGTCACACAGCCCAAGATTAAGAGAGTGTATGACTCAGGACAGAAAGGACAGATAAATCTCCACCCATTTTATCGCTGTGGTCAAGCTGCTCAAGGTTGGTGTAAAAACCAGACAAAGCCCCTTCTGAAGGGGAATTTTGTCCTATGGGTGAGGTTGATGCGTTAAACTAAAGCATGTGTTCCTAGCTTCCTGGTCGAGATGAAAGCACATCCTGGAAGAGATTTTGTTGCACCAGAAAATCTTTATAGCTCTCGATTCCTCACATCCTCTCTCATCGCCCCTTCTCAAAATGCTTTCAACTTCTTAGGAGAGTTCCCTTTTTTGGGGGTTATCCCCCATCAACACATGACATTGTCACAATGTTGCAAATCGGTTGTGAGAAGGTCAGTCATGACAAGTGATAACCTTGTGATAACCTAATGTGACTAGGGTGCTGGGCATTTTGTTCCTTCTGACAGTGTCATTGTAGGGTGTCSAGGGGGATTTCAACTGTGTCTGTCTTTCAGGGCTCCTGTGGAGCTGGGTCATGTCAGTGGTGTCACTCTGTGGGGCTGGGTCATGTCAGTGATGTCACTCTGTGGGGCTGGGTCATGTCAGTGATGTCACTCTGTGGAGCTGGGTCATGTCAGTGCTCGTGGGCTGGGTCATTCAGTGATGTCACTCTGTGGGGCTGGGTCATGTCAGTGATGTCAACTCTGTGGGGCTGGGTCATGTCAGTGATGTCACTCTGTGGGGCTGGGTCATGTCAGTGATGTCACTCTGTGGGGCTGGGTCATGTCAGTGATGTCACTCTATGGGGCTGGGTCATGTCAGTGATTCTGCTCTGTGCAGCTGGGTCATGTCAGTGATTCTGCTCTGTGCAGCTGGATCATGTCAGTGATGTCACTCTGTGGGGCTGGATCATGTCAATCATGCTGCTCTGTGGGCCTCCTATCAGGTTAGCAGGATGATGCAGAGCCCTTGCCATTGGAACTGCCATAATCTGACACAGATTCAAACTGTATCATTGGGGATCTGTAGGATGAATTGTCTCTGTATCTGACTGACATATGACAACGACAGATGGAATGATATTCTAAGGTCTGCTATCTGCTCAGCAAGATCATGCTGAAAGAGCAATACACATTTAGCACAGTTTATAAAGCTGACTCAAAGCCATAAAATCCAGTCAACGTGTCTATTAGATAGTTTAGTTTAATTGACTGGGAAGTGCAACAGATATCCAGTGTTGTAACTTTAGTGTGTTGGGTGCTGTCGTGAAGTCTCTACTGAGAACTGAAGGCTGGTTCACCACTTACGTTGAATGGCAAGCCATTTATATTTGCAAGGATAATATATTCGAAAGGCCTAGTTGTAGTACAGTAGTTGTCCAGCTAGTTCTTATGCTTTTTCTATCCACAGCTTCATCTTTGGAGAGTGGGTGTTAAGAGGAGTGCTAAGGCTCCTCTACAACACCTGAGCAATGCTCGAGGCTTGCTTAGTCATCTGTTTATACCACAGTATATAGAGCATAAGCAGAGCAATGAGGGAGGGTCATGGTGAACTACGCACTAATACAACAATGTAAACAAGGAGGGCCCATAGTCACAAGGAGGGAGCAAAGTTAGAAGGAGGGGCCATAGTCACAAGGAGGGAGCAAAGTTAGAAGGAGGGGCCATAGTCACAAGAGGGGGGGCAGAGTTAAAAGGGGGGAGCTATAGTCACAAGGAAGGATATGGGCCCTCCTTGTAACTATGGCCCCCTTCTTGTGACTATA
>NC_036846.1:11777058-11858972 GCF_002910315.2 Salvelinus sp. IW2-2015 | reverse complement strand
TATTGCCTTGTGACTCTGACCCCTCCTTGTGACTATGGCCCCTCAATGTGACTATGGCCCACGGTGACTATGACCTTTCCTTGTGACTATGCCCCTGCAGTGACTATGGCCCGTCCTTGTAACTATGGCCCCTCCATGTGACTATGACCCCTCCTTGACTATGCCCCTCCTTGTGACTATGCCCGATTAACTAGGCCCCTTCCTTGTGACTATGGCCCCTCTTGTGACTAATGCCCCTCCTTGTAACTATGGCCCCTCCTTGTGACTATGGCACCTCCTTGTGACTCCTTGTGACTATGGCCATCCCATTGATTATGGCCCCTCCTTCTAACTATGGCCCCTCCTTGTGACTATGGAACCTCCTTGTGATCTTGACCCCTCTTGTGACTATGGCCCCTCATGTGACTATGGCCCCATTGTGACTATGGCCTTCCTTGTGACTATGGCCCGCATTGACTATGGCCCGTCCTTGTAACTATGGCCCCTCCATGTGATATGACCCCTCCTTTGTAACTATGGCCCCTCCTTGTGGACTATGGCCCCCGATTTTAACTATGGCCCTCCTGTGACTATGGCCCCTCCTGTGACTAATGCCCCTCCTTGTGACTAATGCCCCTCCTTGTAACTATGCCCCTCCTGTGGACTATGGCACCTCCTTGTGATCCTTGTTGACTATGGCCCATCCATGTGATTTATGGCCCCTCCTTCTAACTATGCCCCTCCTTGTGACTATGGAACCTCCTTGTGACTATGACCCCTCCGTGTGACTATGCCCCCCTTTGTAACTATGGCCCCTCCTTTAATATGCCCTCCTTGTGACTATGACCCCTCCTTGTGACCTGACCCCCATTGTGGACTATGCCTTTCCTTGTGACTATGGCCCCTGCATGTGACTATGGCCCGTCGTTGTGACTATGGCCCTGATTTTAACTATGGCCCTCCTTGTGACTATGCCCCTTCCTTGGACTATGGCCCCTCCTTGTGACTAATGACCTCCTTGTAACTATGGCCCCTCCTTGTGACTATGGCACCTCCTTGTGACTCCTTGTGACTATGGCCTTTCCTGTGACTATGGGCCCCTCCTTGTGACTATGACCACTCGTGACTATGGCCCCCTTTGTAACTATGGCCCCCTTGTAACTATGGCCCCTCCTTCTGACTATGGCCCCCCATTTTACCTATGCCCCCCTTGTGACTATGGCCCTCCTTGTGACTATGGCCCCTCTTTGTGACTATGGCTTCTTCTTGTGAATATGGCTCCCTTTGTGACTCATGGCCCCCCTTGTGACTATGGCCCTCCTTGTGACTATGCCCATCCTTGTGACTATGGCCCCTCCTTCTAACTATGGCACCTCCTTCTAGTATGGCCCCCTCTTGTGACTGTGCCCATCCTTGTGACTATGGCAGCCCTTTGTGACTATGGCCCATCATTTTAACAATGCCTTCCCTTGTACCTATGGCCCCTCCTTGTGACTATGGCCCCTCCTTGTGACTATGGCCACTCCTTGTGACTATGGCCCCTCCTTGTAACTATGGCCCTCCTTGTAACTATGCCCCCCCTTGTGACTATGGCCCCTCCTTGTGATTATGGCCCTCCTTCTAACTATGGCCCCTCCTGTGGACTATGGCCCCTCCTTGTGACTATGCCCATCCATGTGATTATGGCCCTCCTTTTAACTTTTGCCGCTCCTTGTAACTATGGCCCCTCCTTGGGACTATGGCCCATCCATGTGATTATGGCCCCTCCTTCTAACTTTGGCACCTCCTTCTAAGTATGGCCCTTCTTTGTGACTATGGCCCTCCTTGTGATTATGGCCTCTATTTCTAACTATGGCCCCTCCTTGTGACTATGACAGCCCCTTGTGAGGTATGGCCCATCCATGTGATTGTGGCCCCTCTTCTAACTTGTTGCTCCTTGTAGTATGGCCCCTCCTTGTGACTATGGCCCATCCTTTGGACTATGGCAGCCCTTTGTGACTATGGCCCGTCATTTTATCTATGCCCTCCCCTGTGACTATGACAGCCCCTTGTGAGTATGGGCCCATCCTTGTGATTATGGCCCCTCCTTCTAACTATGGCACCTCCTTCTAGTATGGCCCCTCCTTGTGACTGGGCCCATCCTTGTGACTATGGCAGCCTTTTGTGACTATGGCCCGTCATTGTGACTATGGCCCATCCATGTGATTATGGCCCCTCCTTCTAACTTTGGCACCTCCTTCCTTGTGACTATAGCTCCCCCTTTTAACTCTGCCCCCCCCCCCCCTCTTGTGACTATGGCCCCTCCTTCTAACTTTGGCCCCTCCTTGTAGTATGGCCCCTCCTTGTGACTATGACCCTTCCTTGTGACTATAGCTCCCCCTTTTAACTCTGCCCCCCTCTTGTGACTATGGCCCCTCCTTCTAACTTTGGCCCGCCTTGTGACTATGGGCCCCATAACTTTGGCATCACAAGGAGGGGCCATAGTAGTTACAAGGAGGGGTCGTAGTTACAAGGAGGGGCCATAGTCACAAGGAGGGGCCATAGTTACAGGGAGTGGTATAGTCACAAGGAGGGGCCATAGTTACAGGGAGTGGCATAGTCACAAGGATGGGCCATAGTTACCTATACAGTAGCAGAGCATGATTGAAAGCAGGACAGCCATGCCCACTGCGCTCAGGGCGGTGCACCTCCAGGAGCAGTGCTTGGGTGACTTCTTGAACTTGAAAGCCCCTCTGGAGAGGGTGTTTCTGGGTAGGGGACGTGCCGGGGTGGAGTACACCGCCCCAGTTGCCATGGTGTAACCTGGGGTTGCCGTGCCGAAGAAAGGGGTTGTTCCTGTGCCCGTCTTAAAGAGGAAGTGTCTTGGGAAACAAACCAGAAAAATACAAATTCATATTAGATAATGATGAATACAGAAACAAATACACATTTATTTGGGTGTACTGTATATTCCTATTAAACCTTTATTTATTCAGGATAATCTCATTAAACCTTTATTTATTCAGGATATTCATTGAAACAACATATTTTTGCAAGAGAAATCATGGACATATCATTATTCTCCAATGTGAATTGTATATTCAATACGATAGGCCTCAGTACTAACCCTGACATTGTAAAAGGTGAAGCTAAAAGTACCTCGTAAAAACAATCATCTCCCACTTGCTCTTTAACTACAGGGACCGACTAATAGGCCATTATACCTGGGGTAATTAAGGAGGTTTAATCACAAGCACTACTCTGGCTTTGCCACTTAACTTTTTAAACCCGCGTGGAAACCTCTGAAGTAGATAAATTAAGCCTTGATGCCTCTTTTGCCATCACTTACGGATTAATGGCTAAATGTGTGCAGTTTGGACCTAGTAAAATGTGACAGACTTACCATTTGAAGTGTTCTCTGTGTAATTAAACTTTTACAGCCCCTTGTTGTCAATACTGCTAACAGTAGAAATAACAAGGGTTCAACTGTCTCAGTGGATTAGAGCATGATGCTGACAACACTAGCGTTGAGGGTTCAATTCCCTCAATATTGTAGCAAGTGTGCTAGGGAATTGTGAGTAATTGCAGTTTCTGTTCTTTATGTTGCATTATCTCGCTAACCGTTGTACCTGTGAGGTTGGTTCTTGGTTTGTTGCATCAGGGCTCGCATTCATGTGTTTTGTTGGGGYGGTTGATCCGGCACCTGTGGGCACCTGTGTGTTCCAGGCTATGGGATTGGCCCTCCACTAACTGTTGGAAAGAATATTTCTGCTGTCCCACTAGCCTGGTGCCTTTTGGGGTTTGATACATAAATAAAGCCATGAGTTTATAAAGCCATCATTCTACTTCTCCCTCCTTACCTCCACATTACAACGTGTCACTGTCACATTGACAGTTCTGTAAGTTCCTTTTGATTAAAGCATCTGCTAAATTATTTATTAAGCTAGTTAACTGTCACTTTTCATGCCAACACTTAAATTGCCACAGCCTTGCCACAGCCATGTTGTTTTGTTAATGCATCTGATCAATGGTTTTCTAATAGGACAAATGTCTAATATGGATTGTATGGCATTTCTAAGCCCCAATTGACAAGCATAGTCATGGATAGTATAAGTCTCTCTCTGTGAAAGAGTACAGCATGTCACTGAGAATGAAGAGTGTGGTATCTGAACAAGGGTGTTCACAGATCTGGCAGGATGTATGGTGTATTCAGCAGCTTGTGTGAAAAGTTGGAGGTCAAGTGTATTATGAGCTTAGTRATCTGTAATATGTCTGTTTTTCTTTTCTCCCAGGTTGATGATTGATGGATTCATCTCACTGTTTGGTCAGAGAAAAGGGTTGGTGGTATACCTATTTCTGAGGTAGTTTAGTAAGGATTTGTGCAGTGATATTGATTTGAGCATACAGTGAATACTGGGGCCTATTTACGAGCTGCTTGGCTACGAGAATGAGCATACGGTGATTATAGGGGTTTATTTAAGAGAGAATGCACCAAATGATTCCATTTCACACATAGTTGATAATGACAAATTGTCCAAAAGGTTAGTTCACAATCAAAAAGGTTAGTTCACAATCTGAATTATTGAATATCAAGTCCCACTACTCATCTACAGAATTTTTAAAAWTTTTGTTTTGTTTTATTTAACCTTTCTCAATGAGATTACATCTCTTTTCCAAGAGAGACCTGGTCCAATAGCAGCAGGGGGAACACTAACACAACATTAAACAAAACTATAAACACACATACAGTACAACAATTACATATTACGTTAAAAAACACGAAAGTCTTGACTAAAAAACAGCTGTCCTAAAGACAATTACACTCTTCTATGATATATACATCGATCAAGTGTTTAAACTCAACCAATGAAACTAGATCATCAAATTTTTAAATGTTCAGGAGAGAATTCCAGGACCACGGAGCTGAGTAACTAAAACAATTTCTACCATGACCTGTTCTAATTGTTTTACTGTTAGAAGCAAATGAGAATAGGAATTTATATTTATTTACCGACTGGATTAAAAAGAACAGAGATAAAATGTCACAATATGGCCTTATAAATCAGTTTATACCAGTATTTAAGCCTACGCAAGGTCAATGACAACCTGCCAACAGTGTTGTGGAGATCACAATGCTCTCAGGGTAGTGGTTGAGGCCTGCATATATATATAACATCACTAAAATATAAAACCGCCAGTAATATACATCGTACCAGCTCCTTCCTGGCTTCCTAAGAAAAACAGGCCTTATGCCGGGAATAAAAACCTATACTCAGCTCGAGCTTCCTATCAAGTTCTCTACATGCACAGTGAAGCTCAGCTTCTCATCAACCCACACACCCAAATATTTGTACACTTTAACTTGCTCTRTAGTATGTCCAGCCAACGTAGCAATGGCATGATTAGTAACATGCCTGGCATTTGAAAATACCATGCATGTTGTTTTACCCGAATTTAGAACCAGCTTTAAATCATACAGACTCTGTTGTATGGTGTTAAATGCTCTTTGGGCATTTTCAAAAGCTAAAGATAAACTACTACCACTTGAATAAAGAACAGTATCATCTGCATAAAAATGAACATCCGCTGTTTCAATAAGATTCCCAATGTTGTTGATGTACAAAATGAACAGTGGGCCCGAAATAGAACCCTGTGGAACACCTGAGCACACCTCTATGGACTCAGATTTACAACCATCCGCCATTACACATTGTGTACGATTTGATAGGTAATTTTTAAACCAATCTAGAGCATGACCAGTAATTCCACAACATTTTAACCTTTGCATTAACACAGCATGGTCCACGGTGTCAAATGCCTTCGACAAATCAATAAAGACAAACACACAATGTAACTTCTTGTCAAGAGCACAGTGGATGTCATTTAAAACCTTCAATGTTGCTGAAACAGTGCTGTGGCTAGACCTAAAACCTGATTGCATTCCATTTAAGATGTTGTTGTCTTGGAAGTAGGCCTTTAGCTGCCTACTAACTAAAGGACTCCAGTACCTTTGACAGTACAGATMATTTTGATATGGGTCGATAGTTGTCAAGTAGCAAAGGATCTCCACCTTTCCGGAGAGGCAGTACAAAAGCAGATTTCCATAACTTGGGGATTTCCTTAACATCAAGCGTGAGGTTAAAAATACATGTTAAGGGGGAGCAATGATGTCTGCAGCTAGGTGTAAGAAGGGGGGGTGTAGTTCATCAGGGCCAGGGGATTTTTTCCCATCAATTTCTTTCAAGGCTTTACACACTTCTGAAACAGAGAAGGATGAAAAGGAGAACCTGGTGAAGGAGTGCACAGGGGTGTCAGGTAAATTTATAGGGGGCTCAATTATACCTTTTCAAATAAACTGCCTGCATCTAAAAAATGCTGATTCAAGGCTTTCAGAATGGAGGTTCTCTCAGTTACAATCTGTGTGTCTACCAACAATTGTTTGGGAAGCGGTGTATCTTTGTTGCACTCCAAATGTATGACTACTTGCCAAAATTTGGATGGATTATTTAAATTATCTGAAGTAGATTTCAGGTAGTGGTCTGCTTTCAATTTACGGATCATAGCCACACCCATACTTTCGAAGACGTTTTAAAAGCCATCCAATCATCTGCCGAACCAGTCCGTCTGTCTTTAGCCCACATAGCATTTTGGTCCCTTATGATTTTAGTAAGATTTCTTAGTAAACCAAGGGTTTTCTCTGCCCTAATCCAGAATTTTTTTAAAAGGGGAATTTTACTGTGAAAATTATGCGTTAGGTCACTAAAATCCACTGTAACACAAAGCTGCCTTTTGGCACACCATTTTCGTTGAATAAATGGCAAAGATGTTGAAAAACTAGCACTATTGTGTTCTGAATATTAACTTGGCTACAGACTGCCTGCTAACAGGGTGGGTAAAAATGAAATGCTTTTGGAAATGATTTACCAAACACAGCATGATAAACGTCTGCGGCTATACACACAGGATGATCGTCTGTAATCAATTAGAAGGAGTGTGACGAAATGAAGCACATTACTATGCTAATCCTGGCAGCTCTATTGATTGTGTGTGTGCATGCGTGCATGAGCGTGTACGTCTCTTTGAAATGGCCATCGCACAAAAGTAATAGCAAGAGCCGGGTTCCATTGCTCAACTCACTTCCTCGTCATCAGTTTGACATTTGAACACTTGAGGAGTACAAAAGAACAAAACATACAGTGGGTGATTTGGACCTGGGCTAAGCCCTTCTGCACATCAGAAACATGAGCACAAACACCTTTGACTATGTAATCTGCCTATTAGCCATCATATTGTTAGCATTAGCATTTCAGGTGAAATGTGGAATAATACGGCTCTTTAATCCGTGACCAAGACAGCCTACCGATGTGGCAGGCACCTAAGTCCATCTCTCTCTCCCCTTCTCTCCCACTTTCCTCTCACTATTTTCTCTCTCTTTCCTATCAGTATCTCTCCTTCTCTCTCTTCTATTTTTTCTCTTCTCTTCAACTCTTGCTCCCTTCTTTTTTTAGCTCCTCCTATCTCTGTTTCACTCTTTTTCTCCCCCCCCCCACCCCCCCCTCCTCCTGCTATCCTATGGAACCACCTGCCCTCTCAGCAGGGGAACTGGTAGCAAGTGCTACCCTAGTGCAGCAGCACACATCTGTGTGACAGTATTTCAGGGGGCAGCCCCCTGGTGTTTCTGGGCTATGGTGCATGCAGAGATCAGAGTGGCGCCATTTTGAGATGCTTCCCCACTGCGCCCGGGCTGCTGCACATAACCAAGTAATTTTGTTTGATTCGCTTTAAGACATGAAAGTGTTGTTTTGAGTATTTGGGGGATTTGTGCATCACGGGCACAAAATGAGAGATGGATGATCTGTTGTTGTTTTTTAATGATAATCATGTAAAAACACCACAATCGAATTAAGTATTTACTAATGCAGTCCATGTACAGTACGCAAATTCTTTTCATAGGTTTAAAAAWATATATATATCTGGAAGAATTTCCCATGGAAGACAGAGACCTACTCTCTATTCTTTCAGGAGTAAGGCACCCATCCTGACATTCTATCGTTGCATGATTTTAGACTCCAGACATAATTTCATTTTACGAGCAGACTCCCCTGACAGGTGAATCTGATGAGGGCCGACAGACCATTTATAACAGTAGCGTGTGGAACCACAAACGTTGAAGCTGTGTCATAATAGCCGTTTCAAATGCTCTTTATTGAATATGTGTGACAGAGAGTTTAACTGGATTCCACAGGACGTATGAGACAGCCTAACTGCACCTTATTGAGAAGAGTACTTATAGTATATCTGGTATAAATATATTATAAACCAATTTTACACATTTGGTTAATTTTTTTAACTAATCTGGGAGTGCACCACATTTAAAAGATAATGACCTGGGTGACATTCCTCTCGAGGCCAATAGCAATTCACACATAAATGGGATTCAGTAGCACCTTTGTATAATGCTAATTGAAAATATGTGTATTTCTATAGAGGCGAGTGTTAAAAAGTGGAACCTGAGTGGTTGATTGAAAGCCCTCCACACACTTATAAGATGTGAATGTATCCATAGTGGTAGAGAACAGTCCGGAACAGAACAGAGGAGGTAATAACAGGGTTATATTGGCATCTAATTGAGCACTTTATACCGAAGAGCTGGAGTGTTCTCAGCATGGATTGGAACAAAAGCTTGAGTGTAATAATTTCTGAAGAATATCTATTCGGTTAGGAAACCTTCATTTCTCACTTTGAAAGTAGTAATTAGATTCAATTCAAAGGGCGGCTCAAAGCGTAAAACTCTTCCAGATTTTGCTAGTTTTGTGTCAAGTCAATTAGTTTGGAAATTGTTTTAAGTTGGGTATTTTTGCTTGAGCGTCAGAGTATTTCACTCCCTGTTATGAACTGAGGTTGTTGAATCCCTTAAAATATCATCAAATTGAATACAAAGCAGGGATACTGAAATATAACATGGAGGTGTAAAAAAATAAGGAAGCAGGTGACAGCTGATATCATATAACATCAGCTGTTTTGAATAGTTATGCATGTCTGCTTTGCGCACTCAATATTGGAACATGACAAAAATAAATGGACAGAAGTGACCAGTACATTAGGCATTTCAGGAAATGATAGTCAGTCTATTACCTTTTGACAACACAGACAAACTGCTCTAAATTAACCCTAATGACTGTACACTCCATTGTACACTGCATTGAGAATATATATATAGAGAGAGACTTGTGAAATGGGAGTCTAATAAAACATACATAATGGGGCCCATACATTTCCTCTTGGATAAACACATTAGTAATTGGATGCAGCTTTTCAATAAGTTAAAAGAACTGTTCGTTATGAATGTAAGAAGGAACGGGGCCAAATTAGAATGCAAATGCTTTGAAGACCACATTTGTAAAGGGGCAATATGCAGTTGCTACATCCATTCTTGGACTTACAGTACCAGTCAAAAGTTTGGAAACATCTACTCATTCCAGGGTTTTTCTTAATTTTTTAATATTTTTTACATTGTAGAATAATAGTGAAGACATCAAAATATGAAATAACACATATGGAATCATGTAGTAACAAAAAAGACTGTGTAATTAACTAAATAAAAATATATTTGAGATTTTTCAAAGTAGCCACCCTTTGCCTTGATGACAGCTTTGCACAGATTTGGCATTATCTCAACCAGCTTCATTAGGTAGTCAACTGGAATGCATTTCAATGAACAGGTGTGCCTTGTTCAAAGTTAATTTGTGGAATTGTATTCCCTCTTAATGCGTTTCGGCCAATCAGTTGTGTTGTGAAAAGGCAGGAGTGGTATAGACAAGATAACCCTATTTGGTAAAAGACCAAGTCCATATTATGGCAAGAACAGCTCAAATAAGCAAAGTGAAATGACAGTCCATCATTACTTTGAGACATGAAGGTCAGTCAATGCGGAACATTTCAGGAACTTTTAAAGTTTCTTCAAGAGCAGTCGCAAAAAACATCAAGCGCTACGATGAAACTGGCTCTCATGAGGACCACCACAGGAAAGGAAGACACAGAGGATGCTGCAGAGGATAAGTTCATTAGAGTTAACTGCACCTTAGATTGCAACCCAAATAAATGCTTCACAGAGTTCAAGTAACAGACACATCTCAACATCAACTGTTCAGAGGAGACTGCGTGAATCAGGCATTCATTAAAAAAAATTATTAAAAAAGCACCTTTATTGTGGTCGAATTTCTGCAAAGAAACCACTACTAAAGGACACCAATAAGAAGAAAAGACTTGCTTGGGTCAAGAAACATGAGCAATGGACATTAGACCGGTGGAAATTTGTCCTTTGGTTTGATTAGTCAGAATTTTAGATTTTTGGTTCCAACCACCATATCTTCGTGAGACGCAGAGTAGGTGAACGGATGATCTCCTAATGTGTGGTTCCCACCATGAAGCKTGGAGGAAGAGGTGTGATGGTGTGGGGGTGCTTTGCTGGTGACACTGTTGGTGATTTATTTAGAATTCAAGGTACACTTAACCAGCATGGCTACCATAGTATACGCCATCCCATCTGGTTTGCGCTTATTGGGACTATCATTGTGTTTTTCAACAGGACAATGACCCAACACACCTTCAGGATGTGTAAGGGCTATGTGACCAAGAAGGAGAGTGATGGAGTGCTGCATCAGATGACCTGGCCTCCACAATCACCCGCCCTCAACCCAGTTGAGATGGTTTGGGATGAGTTGGACTGCAGAATGAAGGAACATAAATATGCTCAGCATATGTGAGACCTCCTTCAAGACTGTTGTTGGAAAAGCATTCCAGGTGAAGCTAGTTGAGAGAATGCCAAATCTGTGCAAAGCTGTCATCAAGGCAAAGGGTGGCTACTTTGAAGAATATTACATTTATTTTGATTTGTTTAACACTTTTTTGGTTACTACATGATTCCATATGTGTTATTTCATAGTTTTGATGTCTTCACTTTTTTCTACAATGTAGAAAATAGTAAAAATAAAGAAAAACCCTGGAATGAGTAGGTGTGTCCAAACCTTTGACTGATACTGTGTAAAGTATTGATATGTACCCATTAAATGCCTCATGAGTTTAGTTCAACTGTCGTACCCCATCCGAACCCCAAATATTAGCTTGTTTACTCCAATGTTTGTATACAAAGTAAATGTACGCTAACACTGTAAAGCCTCAAAACATGGTTAAAAACTAGAATTGTAATGATGGTCAGTCCTTGCATCCATAGCTCTGTCTAAGAATTTGAGAGCGGTTACATTTCTCCAGCACCATCCCTCAGCTTTTTATCGAAACAGGGACAGGGAAACCATTAGTTATTGTTTCAACCGCTGATTGCCGCTTTAATGGGGGCTGTAGTATGATTAATTTATTCTAATGAATCATAACATTAGCTAATGTGGTCAATCATTGTGGTTGTTCTATACTGTAGGCCATACTAAAGTTATAGGACAATGGGTAGTAGGAGGCAGGTTCTAAATGCATGCAAATGRTAAAACCCCTGACCCTTTTTTGTTCCATTGCATTAGTTATCACCATGAGTTGAACGGAGAAAGTACGTAATACGATTTCTGTAGGCATCTCTTTGCCAGTTAACTGAACCAAAACCAGCATGCTGAATGCCTAATATATGTTATCTGGTGCTCTTGTTTGCATTGAACAACCTAGTAGTTTACTGGACAAGCATAGTTATAAGCGTAGCTAAGGTCGTCCCAATGGTGGAACAAACTCCCTCACGACGCCAGGTCAGCGGAGTCAATCACCACCTTCCRGAGACACCTGAAACCCCACCTCTTTAAGGAATACCTAGGATAGGATAAAGTAATCCTTCTAACCCCCCCCCCTCCCCCTTAAAAGAGTTAGATGCACTATTGTAAAGTGGCTGTTCCACTGGATATCATAAGGTGAATGCACCAATTTGTAAGTCGCTCTGGATAAGAGCGTCTGCTAAATGACTTAAATGTAAATGTAAATGTCCCATCTGCCCCCTGAGGTTACCATGACGCCTGGTTCCCTCACAGCGAGGCACTTGCTTTAGAGTACAGTGTGCTGCAGATAGTAATTTCTACACCTGGGTGATGATAGGTGTGTACATATTGTTTTGTCAATACCAGCAAGGCAGTCAAAATTACAGCGATGTTAGTATTCAATTACCGTGTCTTCCTCAGCTTGGAATAACAAATGCTGCATAACCCAATTGATTTGGTACTATCATGATAGCTTCTTACTGCATGCTGCTAAAGAAAAACGACAAGGCAAAAAATTTATCTAGGATGTGTAAGAGTACTCTGAGCCAAGGAAACATCAGGCTGGAATGGATTCATCCACGTGTGTCAATTTGAAGTAGAACGTAATATACTTTCCTGGAACGGTATGGACATTTTGAAACCCCTTTATGGTTTGGAAATAAATAACACTGATGTTTTTTCTCACGGGGGAAATGCTAGACAAAGACTCTTATGACAAAGTAGCTTCCTGTGCAGGGCATCTTCAACTGAAAAAATAATAATCTATTTAGACCGAAGTGCCTTCTTGTAAGTTACATCAATTTGATTTCAGGCTGGCAAGCCTCTGGAAACCTGTGCTCTTCCATTACCATTATGCCAAACCGCTTTGGATCGTATCAAATGTTGCGAATGATCCATCTCCAGGTCATATTTCCTTTCACCTCAAACGTTTGCTGGTGCTCTAAACTGATTAACTGAACTGATGAGGCAAAGTCCTAGCAGAGGCCCTCTAACCATCTCTTATTGTTGATGAACTATGAATGATTAGTAATTAGTGATAGTGCATTAGTTGAAGGGATTATGTCCAGAGGTAAGTTTGTATTTGTGAAAGATATAAAATATTTCATCATGCAATGTACATTGTCCAATTGGTTTCTTTGAGAAATAGAACAGACTCACCTAGTTGGCATACTTTTAATGCAGTGGGCTAAATCAGGGTCACTCTGAAGCTGTGTTTGAATTTCCATACTAACATACTGTATACTACATACTTAATGAGTATACAATACATACTATATACTATTAGTTAATTTTAGTAACGTAAACTCACCCCATTCCGTACAAATGTGCGCAACCGCGACATTCAAACGAGGCTGCAAAGAAAACKAATGGGACTGTAGCGACTGTGTTGACTTCAAAATCTGGGGTGTGAACTACGTTTCTTTTCAAGCATTGATCGACATGGTAATCGCTCTATAGTGTTGGAGAAAAGTTGAAAAAACTGACCCTCCGTTACATCGTGACGTGTCATGCCATAACGTACAGCAACTATTTCTGTCTTATAATTTGTCTCCAACAGGTGCAGGACTTCTCTCATCGTTTAAAAACAAGAAATGGACAGTGACAGGGGTAAGGGGGGATACCTAGTCATTTTTTGCGTCATCACTGCAAGCAATCATGACTCTCAAAGCCGCTGTTTAYTTCTGAAGATCACTTTAGTACCGCCCGAAAAACCTGATTCAAATTCGACACAAACCTTCAAATAGGTATGTAATGACACATTATATAAACTCTTTATAGTGTTTTTAAGGTGATAAGTTGGACAGATCGAGTGAAAAAAAGCAGTTTTCCCACACGACATCTCTCCTTCTCACTATCACGCATTAGTTTTGCTTCCCCACCCGCCATTTTTAAAAAGACCCAACGGAGCTCATTGCCTTCTTGAATCATGCAGAAACGGGCAGCATGGAGGTCTCGGCATGAATTTTGTTGGAAAGGGGAAAAATTGTGCTTTACAATGGTATTGACATTACAGTTGATCTGGAAGTATTACGTTTTTGGGCGCTAAAATAAGGTCAATTGTACGGACCAAGGCGATGTACAAAAGTGAGTGGGTTTACGTTATACCCTAAACGAACAGTATCCTTTCAGTTGAGCGTGCTAGCGCTGTGCCTGTCTACCAGAAGTTGATGCTGTTGCTATGCAGCCTCTTGCTAGCTTGTTAGCATAACAAATTACTAGCTAGACATTTTATGACTTTGGGTGTGTTCTTAAATTCAATCTGGAGTGCCAGAGTGCGCTCAGAATGTGCTCTGGGCATTCATAAATTCAAAGCGTTGTCAGATTGTCCATTTGTAAACTCAGAGCATTTTGCTCTCGGATCGTTCAGAGTGTACACTGGACGCTCTGGCCGATGAGTAGGGTTGATTCGAGCGTTCTGACCTTACAATGGCAGTCAAGCACCCAAGCTAACTGGCTAACGTTGGCTAGCTTGCTAGCTACTTTCAGACACAAATGAGAGAACACATCATTCTAACCATTTTACTCACCCTAGCAGAGCTGGTTAGGCTGTTTTTATGTCATCCAGAGTGTTTGTGACTGTAACTGTGCTGCTGGGAAGTTATTCTGCGCTCTCGTACACTCAAAGGAGAGTGCTCTGAAATTGGAGTAAGTAGCTAGAGCGAATTTACGAAAGCACTCGAATGAATGTCCATTGAGAAACGCAAAACGACTATACCACTTAGCTAAACTATGAATGACGGGAATAATCAAGTCAATAAACACTGGGTAGTTAGTTAGATGGCATATGGTTAATATACTGGCAAGTTTGATGTATTAGTAGCCAACTAACGTTAGGTAGCTAGCTAACATACCGGTACATACTTCTGTAATGATGTGGTTCGTAAGGATCGGGTAGCTAACAAATTGTCAGCCAACATAATGTGAAAGTTAACTTATTTGAAAAGTCATTACTTTATTACATTTGTCATAATTAGTTAAAGCTATGAATTTGTATCCGCTCCCGTTGGACTTTTCAATTTTCTGCCATTTTCTTCAAATCTGAAAACAATATGAAGCCATAACCATTTTCTGAAGAATTGCACTATGGGCCCTTAAAAGAACGGAAATATTGTCCACTGCTTGTAAACTTTGTATTTTGTCAAATGTAGTAACTTTTGGCATGCTAACTTTATCCATACTATGACCAATAAGCATACTATACACTCAATTTACGTCACAAATAGTATGGTTAGTGTGGTTAGTATGCGTATTCGAACACAGCTAGAGTGCTTCCTGGTAGTCTTTAACAAATTTACTTTGAAACCAAAGTATACACCTCACACACATGGTTATGGGCTTTAAAAAAATAAGACACCTGTACCATGTCAGATATAGAGTTTAAATGTATTACATTTTTTGTTTGCATTCCAATATTACACTTTATATACATCACAGAAGACTGAAAAATAACAAAAACGTTTGACATAGAAACACCAGTTTATTAATTATGAAATTATGAAAATATATGAATACAATTCCACTCATGAGGCCACTAGTCATTTGACTGTAGGAAAGGGCTACCCATGACAAGGACACCAACAGTTCCACTGAGATGCACCAGAAGATACATAGAGAAATGTACATTCAGATTATAATAAACCAACCTCTTTCTTCGCTTAAAGGGAAACGTCACCATTTTTCAACTTCATATTCATCAACATATGTACAATTTGGTGCGTTTCTATGTTTTGTAGTAAAAAAGATAGATGAAGATAAGTGTTTCTAATGACATCATCGGTGTGCATCATGTAATTTTGACCAATTGCTGTCTACTAATTGGTTGATGATGTCATTGGATCTTATCTTCCCTTCCCATTATCTTCCCTTTTTTTACTACAAAACCTAGAAACGTGCCATTTTCACATATGTGAAAATATATATATGGAATATGATGTGATGTTGATGTTGAAGATTTTTGACATTTCCCTTTAACGTACATGTAGATATGACGCTTTCATTGGGAATACTGATCTCTCAGATGAGTCATTCCCTAAAGGTGCGATGGGTCATCATATCCCCAGGTGTATTGGATGTCACAAACTGTCACAAACCCCCCAGGTGCATCAGAGCACTCACCTGCTCTCCAGKGCCACATTGCTGCCCAGKACCCAGCTGTCCTGCAGCTGGACACATTCCGCTGCGCTCTGCAACTCGGCCACCAGGCCAGCCGAGGGGGGAGGGCTTAGGCTCCTCTGATTGGCCAGCGAGCCGCGGCTCAACGACGTAATGGACGGGTGGTGTTTGTGGTGAGGGGGAGGGGCTGGTGGTAGAGGAGGCGGGCCTTGTTGACTCGACAGTTGGGCTCCTGTTCAAAGAGAAACAGAAAGAGACTGTAAGCACATACGAGAACACCTGAATGTAAAACAAAAAAAAGTATAGTACACCTGCTTGGCATTGATTTTGGGTTGTTACTATCTTGTGGGGGAGCTGCTTGCAATAAACTGGTGATTGTGTTCTGTATGAAGCTGTGGCTATCTGACAAACCAAGAAAAGTAAATGCAACCTAAAATTGCATATCAAATGCATGAGATGCTATAGCAACAAAAAAATATTGATAATTGTGGCAAACACCAACTGGCTGAATGTTGGGTTCTTTAACCCAGAAGGTCATTTATAGAGGCAGCTGTTTCTTTATGGGAGCTTAACAGGATGTTTCACGTTTGATTACAGCCCGAAAAGACTCTCAAATAACTAATGACCAGAACATCCATTAGAGCGTTCAGAGAACAGGTTTTCCAATTTCACACAAAGCTGTGTAATTGGCCCCCGGAATGACACGTCGTGATTATCTATCCATCTTCAACGCTAAGAGGTAAACCTACAATGCTGACATTTCTGATTTGCTCCCGTAAATTCCAAATGGAGGTGGGTTTTTTAAGGGTTAGGGCAATCTTTGAGATACTTGAAAAAGTCAGGACTTTTCTTGAACTATGTCGTCTGCATTAACAGCATGCTTTGATAGGGTAAACAGCTGGATATGAATTTGGATTTTGGCACAATCCTTGTTACATGCTGGATGTCCTAATGGTCACCTAATGGTATGCTGATGTTTCGACTTGTCATTTCGCTGATTCCAGCCCTAGAGAAAGACCCAGAAACAATATGACAAGTTAAGGCCAGTAACATGGACTGTGCTAAAATAATATGACGAGTGAAGGCCAAAAATAACAACTTTGTTTGAAGGACATCATGCATTGTTTCAGGGAGGCTGCCTCTTTAGTGGCTATGCAAATTGGCCCTGTCAGTGTGCCTTTGCCTCTCGCTGCACACCTGTCAACACGAAGCAAACCTCCAGCAGCTGACAAACAACCCCTACGTCGCTTCCGCAAGGCTGAGGAAATGTATGCGTGTCATTCAGAAATAATTTTCTACAGGAATTATTTCTCAGCTGTATAATTCATTACGGACTTGGGGCCTATGGGAAGGGCAGGCAACAGTTGACATGACAGTGTCCTATTTCAGGGTTATAACCTATGTAGATATTGTTATAATACTGTGTGTACTGAGACACATTATGAGTTAAATCAACATAGTCAAACTTTTAATGTAAAAGTAATACATTATTTATAAATGTTTTATTTATCCTTTATTTAACTAGGCACGTCAGTTAAGAACAAATTATTATTTACAATGATGGCCTACAATGTTAGAAGTTCCAGGAGGGAACATCCACAGCAGGGTGTAATACATGTTATTGTGTGTTAAATCTTCAAGGGGAAGGAGGGTTACCGACATGTTTTAATAGGGCACAGACACTTTTGTTCAGTTTCAAATTCCTCAAAACTCACCCAATGAATGGCATCAAACACATGTTCTAACATCAAACACAACATAAGCAGCATGTGAAGTGACAACCATTTAACCATCTTAAAACGTAAAATCCAAAACCCTTCAAAGTTACCTTTCAGACACTGAAGTAATAATTTCATAAGCTTGTATGAATATTGCATAGTGTGAGCTGTGGGTGAAATGTCTGAAACATTGATCTGCTATGGTGACCCTGTAATGGTCTATTGTCTATTGTATAGAAACATAGTGTGAGCTGTTGGTGAAATGTCTGAAACATTGATCTGCTATGGTRACCCTGTAATGGTCTATTGTCTATTGTATAGAAACATAGTGTGAGCTGTTGGTGAAATGTCTGAAACATTGATCTGCTATGGTGACCCTGTAATGGTCTATTGTCTATTGTATAGAAACATAGTGTGAGCTGTTGGTGAAATGTCTGAAACATTGATCTGCTATGGTGACCCTGTAATGGTCTATTGTCTTTTGTATAGAAATATCCTATGTTAGGAACAACACTACACATTCAATGGTTTATAGTTAAGAAAGGTTTTATGTATTTCTACTAGTTAATGTTTATTGGACTTTTGAGTTAGGTTGAGATAAGCTTTACACAAATCCATTGTTTTACAATATTGTATGTATCATACTGTAGCAGCCCTTTCAACCAAATTGCATGTTAATGTAAATGATCAAAACATCTCATTTGAGCTCAATAAAATGTATAATAAAAACTATGGAAATGCCTCTATCTTCATGAGTTCACCTTGTGGGGTCAAATGTAGATTAGCAAAGATATTAACTGGCTCATTGTACTGCCTCAAGGTTTAATGAAGATATACAATTAGTTACAGTGGTTGTTATCCCTTCAAGTTACGCACAGGATGACTAAGTGGGAACTTGATTACATTACATAACGAAATCATCTTCTTGTACTTGGTTATTAGAATACTTGATAAATAAGATAATCCTTTACATACAAATTAGAACACTTCGACTTGGTAGAGTCAAATCAAATCAAAGTTTATTTGTYATGTGCGCCGAATACAACAGGTGTAGACCTTACAGTGAAATGCTTACTTACAGGCTCTAACCAATGGTGCGGGGAAAAAAAGGTATGTGTGTGTGTGTGTGTGTGTGTGTGTGTGTAGGTAAGTAAAGAAATAAAACAACAGTAAAAAGGCATTTGAAAAAAGAGTAGCAAGGCTATATACAGACACCTGTTAGTCAGGCTTATTGAGRTAGTATGTACATGTAGGTATSGTTAAAGTRACTATGCATATATGATGAACAGAGAGTAGCAGWAGYGTAAAAAGAGGGGTTGGCGGGTGGTGGGACACAATGCAGATAGCCCGGTTAGCCAATGTGCGGGAGCACTGGTTGGTCGGGCCATTTAGGTAGTATGTACATGAATGTATAGTTAAAGTGACTATGCATATATGATAAACAGGGAGTAGCAGCAGCGTAAAAGAGAGGTTGGGGGGGGCACACAATGCAAATAGTCCGGGTAACCATTTTGGTTACCTGTTCAGGAGTCTTATGGCTTGGGGGTAAAAACTGTTGAGAAGCCTTTTTGTCCTAGACTTGGCACTCCGGTACCGCTTGCCATGCGGTAGTAGAGAGAACAGTCTATGACTGGGGTGGCTGGGGTCTTTGACAATTTTTAGGGCCTTCCTCTGACACCGCCTGGTGTAGAGGTCCTGGATGGCAGGCAGCTTTGCCCCAGTGATGTACTGGGCCGTACGCACTACCCTCTGAAGTGCCTTGCGGTCGGAGGCCGAGCAATTGCCGTACCAGGCAGTGATGCAACCGGTCAGGATGCATCCATCTGCATATCTAAATATATCTAAATCTAAATATCTAAGCATTTGAGATGCCATATTTTTCCACTATTTATCTTGCTCTGGTAATAGATATTTAATGTATTGGGTGGCCAGACATTTATGGTGGGAATTTCTGCACTTTCTAAACATTTACTTTTTTTTATGTATTTGGTGCTGAGACAAAGGTCAACATCTTTACATTAATTTAATAGATAGTAATTGCACATCTCATGTGATCTCCACACCTCATCAAGTCCAATGTCAACTGCACCGTGATGCTGTTAAGCAATCAAACCAATTGGCACCGGTGTGCTTCATCATTAATTGCCACCCATGCGCCAGTGAGTGTGGTGCTAGAGAGAGTGCCTTGCAAATGTTCTCGCATGTGCATGTGAGAGGATATGCACACGAATGCATGTGTTCAAGTGTGTGAAACAATGATTCTCTGAGACAGCTTGGCATTCTCTTACACCAAAACACAAGCAATTAACCTGATATTTTAAGAGCGAAGAGCCCTGGGATGAAACAGCTGTGTGTTTTCTGGGGCTATGATTTGAAATCAGATCAAGACAGATGCCTCCCTTCCATAACTCCTCAATGTCATCTTGTCATTGTCTCCATCAGACGAGATGCTTTAATTAAAGGCCCTTTTTGATTAATACTGCATGCTGGCTGCTGAAACGACAACCTCATTCAGATCTTAATGGCGCCTGCGATATCTATCAAACGCCGGGTTTATGAAGCGTCTATACTTTCACAATAATGTCTCTCGAAGCGGAATTCCCTTTGGTGCGTTTTTAATTCTTGTTTTTTAGAAGAATGGAACCCTTTGGGAATTGGACCGACAGGTTTTTGCATCTCTTTGTGTCTACGTGTGTTACTTTCCTTTCATGATAACGGTTTCACGAACTGTCGACTCCCATCGTCACGTTGCACAATCTAGGATTACAATCGGTCAGTGAAAAAAGCAAGCGGTTTTAAGGTTTTGTTAAGAACATTACATTCTTAAAGACGATTACCATTAACCTCTCCACAATCCATCAGTACAGCTGCTGTTGGATGGCTGATCCATTCTCAACAGCTAAGAGTCCCGTGGCTGTTCGCTGGATTTGTCTTGATCTTTCTCTATCTTGCAATCCCTTGAAAGTCTGCTTCAATGGCTTTCTCAGGTATTCCCTCTTCTGAAATATCTCCTCATGATTAGTCCATTGGTTCTGAATACAGAGTACAATATTTGACACAGCACCAGGAGACAATTAAAAGCTGTTTTGCAGAACAACAATCTGAGGACTATAAGCTTGGACAGAATGGTAAAAGGCTTTTTAAAATGTGCAAAAAGCACAAAGGTCTTCAGACACTTAAGTGTCTATTAAGTGATGGAAGCAACTGATAATGGCTATGAAACGGCATTCACTTTGACTATTTAGTCCTTCACCATTATGAAAATTGTACGATATCATCACCGTTCCATTGAAATAAATAAGAGCAGGAAGTTCCATTGTGTCAGGGATTTTGATCTACCATTTCATAGCTAGTGAATAAATATGAACATCCCCAGCCTAGAATAATCTCTTTACAGAGTCTTCCGTTTTAGTCACTATAGGCACTATTGTGTCAATTATCACTTAAGCGTGTGATCAGGCTGTGTGTATTACTGTCCTGTCTCTGGTTGGACGATGGGAGTTAGTTTTAGCAGAGCTCTGTAGTGGAGGTGGCAACTCAGACTCATATTGGATGGCCTAGGGGAGTGCAGTCAACCCTGTTGGGATCCAGAACCATTAGAACCACCTTCCTGGTGACTTTTAGGGAATTCTTCAGCAAAGAGAAGGGTTGTAGCTTTGAACTATAAGGGCCTGAGGTTCAGGAGAGCTCCTTTTGAATTCCCTCAAACTTCCTGCTACCTTACCCTGTCAAACACACCAGCCCTCTCCTTACCCAGCTTCTCATCACATCAAAGAACTCTTACATTCCCCCCCAATTCATCTCACTACAGAAGGCCAGGGTAACATTTCAATATGACATAATTATTAGTATGAGGGTGTAAAGAAAGATACTGTAATGATTATAAACATGGTCATCATGATGAAATGTTGAACTTTCAATTAAATACTTCAGTAGGTCTCCCTGTCTCCCTGACTAAACATGACAACTTACAGATCACCAAAACAATCATCACTACTTGTCACGTTGTTCGTAACAATGGTCGGACCAAGGCGCAGCGTATGTTGAGTTCCACATAATTGGAATGATAAAGTGAAACTTAACAAATACAAAAACAAATAAACAATAAACTAACAACGAACCGTGACTAACGAGATGCTACGTGCACTAACTCAAAACACAGTAACACAAACAATATCCCATAACCCACAGGTGGAAAAATGCAACTTAAGTATGATCCCCAATTAGAGACAACGATTACCAGCTGCCTCTATTTTGGAATCATACACAAACCCCAACATAGAAAATTAAACCTAGAACCCCACATAGAAATAATAAACTAGACTAAAACCCCTAGTCACGCCCTGACCTACTCTACCATAGAAAATACAGGCTTTCTATGGTCAGGATGTGACACTACTAGCTGTTGCTACAGACATGTATTGCAATCACAAGTTGTAGTTATTCATAAGTAGCTGGGATAAGCCAACTAGCAAGCTGTTAGTCACATGTTGACAGCTATTATCTCAGTAACCATGTTTCCATCCACAGTTTTTATGCGAGTAAAGTCAAAAAATCATGACAGCTGTGATGGAAACAGGAAGTTTTGCTACAATGAATTAGGTGAGAAATGGCAGTGGAAACACCTTAATGCGCAAATATTGATATAAAAACCATCATATCGAAGTAAACTTGGAGTCACGCGACAATATGGTGTATGGTCCTCCCACTACAACTCAGGAAAGCATGCAGTTTATTGGGCTACAGGTTAAATAAGTTATGAACTTCACAGGGTGGTGCAAGTGCACAGTGATCTTGATGCTCCTTTCCAATAAATATTGAGGTTCTTATTCTGATCGATGCTTGACTGCCGTTTGACAAATAATAATCTCATCATTGTAGACAAGCCTACCTGCACAGCCTACCCGCACTGTATCTGCAAGATGTTGGCTAGAGCACAGGTCCCAAAACAAGAGTCATTATGCACTGATTTTTATCTGCAACAAGTCCATTTGGTGGAAACACACCACTGGTGGGAAAATGTGCATATTGTCTTTATGCGGATTTTAGAATATTCGCTTGAAAATCTGTCGCCAATTTGGATGAAAAGATAGCTAGTGTCAGAAAATGTTTAAGAATATTTTAAAGGAGAAATAAATAACAATGTCTTTCAATGTCTTTCAAAAATATGAAAATTCAGATGATCCTAATAACCCTGCCATTCAACAGAGAAGAAGCATAACACGTGATGTGACACATGATGGATAGGAGATGGACAGGAGATAGACAGGAGATGAAAAACAGCTCTAGGCGTCATTACCCAAACATTAGACAGTCAATTTGTCCTGCCAGCATTACGGGTTCAACCAGGTGCCAAGACCTTTTCTTCATCAAAAAGACTGTCGTGACCTGGATAGGTAGTGCCATTAGTCAGTAGGACTGCTTTGTGTTGTCATGGTGATGGACGGATGGCAGCAGGAAATAAATCCTGGTTGAGAGTTGGGGACTAGTGGAGGCTGGCAAAGGAGTGGTTCCAGAAATGATATTGATTGTAGCATTGCCCCTGTTGAACATATTATATACTGTCAGTTTGTAAGGCTTATTTGTCAAACCTCCGCCATAGCATTATTTTCTGGTCGCTACAAAATTACCCATTCAAAAAGGCCTGGAATAGGTGAAGATACTTCAACTGTAAACACCTTTAAAACAATCAGTCATTTCTCTTTTCAAAAAATGTTTTAGGCTCTAATGGCGTTCTCCAGTGACTTTAGTGCAGCAATTCAACCCTGTCAGGTGGACTATTGATATGCCTCTTGTTCACTTAGGCCACGCCTTCCAAATCACTTGGGCAAATGGAACCAGGAAAAACAGGCCATTTGGGGTTCTAATAGCTGTCACAATGGTTGCTATAATTGCATTTCCCGAGTGAAACACTGTTCAAAGGGATAGAGAAGAGACCTGTCAACAGTTAAAAAGGGGAAAGCATTCCCTTCACAAATAATGGCAAGTATTTTGTTTACAACTTGACGCGTTTCCACTTTCAGCTGATTCATTTTTCTAATGGACTACGTAAACAAAGGCACTCTTTAAATGAGCAATTTGTAGAATGAAAGACAGCTATAGGGCCTATAGAAAGTCTACACCCCCTTGGRTTTATTTTTGTTGTGTTACAAAGTTTGATTAAAATGTATTTGTCATTTTTTGTCAAAGATCTTCACAAAGTACTCTAATGTCAAAATACTCAAAATACTAAATTTCTTTGTATTAATGAAAAATAAAACGCTAATGTACCTTGATTAGATACTGTAAGTATTCACCCCCCTGAGTCAACACATGTTAGAAACACCTTTGGCAGTGATTCCAGCTGTGTGTCTTCTTGGGTAAGTCTCATAAGAGCTTCACACACCTGTATTGTCCAATGTTTGCCCATTATTCTTTTCAAAAGTCTTCAAGCTCTGTTGTGGATTATGACTAGACAGCAATTGTTAAGTCTTGGAATAGATTTTCGAGCAGATTTATGTCAAAACTGTAACTTTGCCACTCAGGAACATCCACTGTTTTCTTGGTAAGCATATCCAGTGTAGTTTTGGCCTTGTGTTGTAGGTTATTGTCCAACTGAAAGGTGAATTCCTCTCCCAGTGTCTGGTGGAAAGCAGACTGAAGCAGGTTTTTCTCTAGGAGTTTGCCGTTTCTTTTTATTCTGAAAAACTCCCGTATTTGCTGATGTCAAGCATACCCATACCATGATGCAGCCACCACCACRCTTGAAAATAAGGAAGCAGTTACTCAGTGATGTGTTGTCTTGGATTTGCCYCAAACAGGACTTTGCATTTAGGCCAAAAAGTGTATTAATTTGCAATTTTTTTGCAGAATTACACTTCAGAAGGACGACTGTATCTTTGATGTGTCTGAGTGGTTTAATAAATAATCCACAGCATAATTATAAACTTGACCATGCTTAAAGAGATATTCAATGTCTGATTTGCTATTGCTACACATCTACCAATCACTGCCCTTCTATAAGAGGCTTTCGGAAAAGCTCCCTGATATTTGAAGCTGTGCTTGAAATTCAGTACTTGACTGAGGGACCTTAAAGATGTTGTACCTATGGGGGACAGAGGAAGGGGTAGGGGTTCAAAATCATGTCAACCCATTTTATTTCACACAGAGTGAGTCCATATAACTTATTATGTGATTTGTTAAGCCAAATTTTACTTCTGAACTAATTTAGGCTTGCCTAAACAAAGGGAGGAATACTTACGCAACGACTATATTTTAGTTATAAAAAATAAAAATAAAAAACGTTCTTTTCACTTTGACATTATGGAATATTTTGTGTTGATCTATTACTTAAATCTATTTCAATCCCACTTTGTAACGCAACAAAATGTGAAAAATGTTCAAGGGCATGTAGACTTTCTATAGGCACTGTACTTCCTCAAAAGAACCCAACAAATTGACTAACAATGGCATAGCTGCAATCACTATCTACAGACAATGCTTCACTGCAAATCCTGAGACCAGCATTACTCTCTGCTTTAGAGATAAACGATGGCTCGGAGGTCGAGACATAATCTGACACCAGTGCTTCCCAAAAATATGATACCCCACTGTCCAGTATTATCCCCAGTTGTATTGTGACATTGTAGTGGCTGACATCCTGCTTTCTAAGGGAAGGTTTATAAGGCCAAGGCTATAAATTGGTATCCTACCGTTACAGTGCTGTTTGACACAGACCAGGGCATTCTAGAATAATTCAAAGCCAAGGATATGGCTCTTCCGGGGGAGGCAGTTATTTTCCACAACATTGATCCTCTCCCCCACATTCATACACAAACGCACATGAATGCACACATCTAAGCACCATGAACACACACACCACAAGATTCCACCAACCAACCAGTTTGGACTTCCTGATGTTTTCCAATCTTTCTTCATACCATCTCTCTCCCTATCCCCCTCTCCTATCCCTCTTCCCTATCCCCCTCTCCCTATCCCTCTCTCCCTATCCCTCTCCCCTATCCCTATCCCTCTCTCCCTATCCCTCTCTCCCTACCCCTCCCCTATCCCTCCTCCCTATCCTCTCTCCCTATCCCCTCTCCCTATCCCTCTCTCCTATCCCTTCTCCCTATCCCCTCTCCCTATCCCTCTCTCCATATCCCCTCCTCCCTATCCCCTCTCCCTATCCCCCTCTCAGCATCCCATGTACAGCAACCAGTGTACCCTCTAATGATCAACCTGCACAAACGGCATTATGATATGGCCCCAGGCTCCATGCGGAGGACACTAGCAGAGTCTTGAAGATTGCATATGCTCAGGGCTAGAAAGTAAAATATGCAGTCTTGATTTGCTGAGGCAACTAAGCCAACTCCAAGTGTTCAACATGATGAATAGAACCTTCCCGGTTGAAACCTATGATCAAAGCTATGCGTTGTTTGGGGATTCTATCGATCAGTAAAAAATATAGAAATTGCTTGTTTGTTTGCTTCAGAGTACAGGAAGACTTAGCTGACAGCATCATTAAGCGGGCCTAGCCACTTACATACAAATTCTATTTTGAAACCAGGACACAGAACTGAAAACATTTTAATTAAAAAAATGTAAGTGATGGGGAGAAAAAAAATGGATGGAGAACAAGCTATAGGATGAAAATTACTCTATCTTCTTTTTACTTTTTAAATAATGAGCCAACATGTTTTCAGCACTTTTATTTCCATGACTGATCAAATTGGTTTTCTAATGCTCTCTCCTGTCTCTCTGCTGCAGACATATAGTGAGCAATATGTTTGGAACATCAAATTGCAATAAAATGACAGTATTCAATCGCAATATATAGAATCATGAGAATCATGAGAATCGCAATACATATCGTATCGGTGTATGTTGATAAATCGCATTGCTCCTGGCAATTCACAGCCCTAATTGTTATCAATGCATGGTTTATGCATCAACGTCAGATAAGTGCATGTATCTCAACTTTATTTGTATTTGAGATTTGTCTTTGAGATGAATCCAGCACACAACACACTTATTGAAACCACCATCCACTTCATGAATCCCTTCTGTGGCAGTAGGCGTTACTACCAAATTCATTAGTGAAATTGGCTGGTAAGTTAAGCTGCTGTGTAACAGCCCTTGATTCTGAAGATGCCTTTCTTTTCATGTTAGACCTTCCCGCATGTTGGCTATTAAGGTAACTCAATAACAGGACCAGCCAGACTTACTGTCCTTCAAACGTGTCTAATGCAGTGGTAACTGACAACAGCAGACAGGCATCAACTGTTCCAGCCTTGATTCACTGAAGACAAATCAGCCTAGGCGGTATCTGTTATGTATCAGACTAAACCTAACATTTCACTTTGTTTGGCAGCTATTGATTTTTCACCTCAATGTTGTCTCCAAGAGGCATCCCACTCTTACATGTAAGCCCTCCACTAGATTCCGCAGAATTATGGATACAGCATAGGTTGTAGATACATGTTTTTCCTCATGTTAGTTTTGGTGGAGTCTAGGTAATATTAAACCTGTGCTCATCACTTGAGTATAAGGACTAAATACAAAATGACAAAATGATGTATCAGTTGAGAATAAGGACTAATATATAAACTAAATAAAAACATTATACTGCAGATATTTTCAATGAACACCTAATGATACTGTACCACTAGAGGAGCAGTAGTTCAGAACTGTTCTACAGGATTTGGACAATCCTCCATCCATGAGCTTCAAGTATTGCACGGATGGTCTTGCATGCACCACAAAGTCATCAGGGTTAGGCTGTGGAAATTACATATTGTGCCTTTAAACAGCTTTTCTATGAATTATAGCCAGAAGTGACTCTCAGTGGTATGGCCAGTTTACCTGCTGGTGCAGTAAAGCCCATGTGTGGATGCTAGGAGAGTGCTAACAGAATAGGGATAGAGAGAATGATACAACAGACAAGCAAGTGGGCTGAAAACACTGCATTACACCTCCATGGCTTCCATACACTTACAGTGCTAATATGCAGAAACAACTTTTGGGTCCACAATGACATGAATCATAATGACAGCCATTAGTTATGAATCATACCGGTATCCATTAGCTATGTATCATACCGGCAGCCATTAGCTATGAATAATACCGGCAGCCATTAGCTATGAATAATACCGGCAGTCATTAGCTATGAATCATACCGGCAACTATTAGCTATGAATCATACTGGCAACTATTAGCTATGAATCATACCGGCAGCCATTAGCTATGAATCCTACCGACAGCCATTAGCTATGAATCATACAGGCAACTATTAGCTATGAATCATACAGGCAACTATTAGCTATGAATCATACTGGCAACTATTAGCTATGAATCATACCAACAGCCAATAGCTATGAATCATATCAACAGCCATTAGCTATGAATCATACCGGCAACAATTAGCTATGAATCATACCGGCAACTATTAGCTATGAATCACACCGTCAGCCATTAGCTAGGAATAATACTGGCAGTCATTAGCTATGAATCATACCGGAAGCCATTAGCTATGAATCATACTGGCAGTCATTAGCTATGAATCATACCGGAAGCCATTAGATATGAATCATACCGTCAGATATCTATTAACATTCTAGCAAACCATTCTCATCCTGGTGCATATCAAGTTCTGAACTACTCATAATATAATGGAGTCTTTTGAATTTGCCACAGGACCGAGAAAAGAGAAGGAGTATTTTCTAGACAACAGGTCACAACCTACTCACAACAATCCACTCCAGAACAAAAAGTAAAACAGCACTTATTTTACCATTCATCCCACTTAATTTCTCTATCGTTATACAGTGTAAGTGACTTATTTAAGACCATATTTGCAATTCAAGACACTTTGCTAATCTTTGACTCACTCTACTCTTGTTTGCACCAATTAGATAAGGAAATCACATAATCAACAAGTGCTATTTCAAGTGAGCTATTACGATCTGCCCTCTTCCTATTTCACCCACTAGGAGTGGGAGGTGAAGCCTGGAACATGTAGAGACCCCTGCTGTGTTTCCTAAGACTGAAATATACTACTAATCTGAATATGGCTTATTATGACATAAAATAMACAATGGAAAGTGAGGAGAAAGCTCACAGGAGAAAAAGTGATTAGAAAAGATTAGAAAATTAGAAAATGGCCACATATGGTTCTGTGAAACGATCAGTTATCGGCTTYGAGAGGAGCAGCTGGAAGGTTCCTGGCAGGATACATACTGTATGGCTATAGGGTTTGTTATACTCTGTCAACAAAAGCTTTACTGATATAGTTGGAATTCCATAGCCAACACTCTAGAATCACTTCTTTGATCCAGAGGTTTAATTTGACCTCGACCAATAATGCCGATATAAGCTTTTTTCGAATGCCTTTTTAGCCTCTTTTCCTGTTTTTCTTCTTGGAAAACTCCTGTTCACTACTGTAGAGGTACAGGGTGTTGATAGGAGACATCTTTTTAACACAAGACTGAGCGAGCTAGAAGTGACAGGGGAGGAGGATCAACTAAAATGTATGGAACAACAACAGAACAGATAACGAACCAGGTTTAGGATGCTGTGGAGAGCAGAGATGCACCACACCTAGCCAGGTTTAGAATGCTGTGTAGAGCAGAGATGCACCACACCTAGCCAGGTTTAGAATGCTGTGTAAGCAGAGATGCACCACACCTAGCCAGGTTTAGAATGCTGTGTAGAGCAGAGATGCACACACCTAGCCAGGTTTAGAATGCTGTGTAGAGCAGAGATGCACCACACCTAGCCAGGTTTAGATCTGTGTAGAGCAGAGATGCACCACACCTAGCCAGGTTTAGAATGCTGTGTAGAGCAGAGATGCACCACACTCTAGCCAGGTTTAGAATGCTGTGTAGAGCAGAGATGCACCACACCTAGGCCAGGTTTAGAATGCTGTGTAGAGCAAAGATGCACCACACCTAGCCAGGTTTAGAATGCTGTGTAGAGCAGAGATGCACCACACCTAGCAGAGGATGGTGAATACTGATGTGACTGACAATATCTCCTCAGTGCCGGCAGAAAGAAGTAAATAACATGACCATATGATCTGTTTTTTACGCAAGGCATAACTCAGTGCATCGAGGTCTATATTGGCTATAGATTAGGGCCAATAAAACTTATATTTATTGACAATATGTCATGTCTACATGATGATGAGGATTGTTTGGAACGTTAATCTGGGTTAAGGTGTTCAATATATGCAGGGTTGGTTGGAATGTTAATCTGGGTTAAGGTGTTCAATATATGCAGGGTTGGTTGGAATGTTAATATGGGTTAAGGTGTTCAATATATGCAGGGTTAGTTGGAACGTTAATCTGGGTTAAGGTGTTCAATATATGCAGGGTTAGTTGGAATGTTAATCTGGGTTAAGGTGTTCAATACATGCATGGTTGGTTGGAATATTTATCTGGGTTAAGGCGTTCAATACATGCATGGTTGGTTGACAGAAAATAAGAGTTACATATTTATCTAAAACAAAGCAATCCAAACATAGTCACCGGACCTTGATTTGAAGTGTCCTTGGTTTGCTGAGTCTGTCTGAAGGACTTGAGAACCTAGGAAAGCCTGGGGGCAGTACTCTCTTATGGAGGTCAATAACAGTGGTGGGGCGCTTTTACCCAGCATCTTTGTGTTCCCCTTAGTRACAATAGCATCTCATTGTCAGGTGTTTAGCCTGATAAGGTCGCACCACCCAGAGGAGACTGCCGTCTACTTCTCACCAATGTAATGCTTTAAAAACAGGTTTAGCCAACATCGCAGCCTGGATCAACCAATTTAAAGGCTAAATCTGTCCTTTTTTGGGGGGGTGGGGGGGGCTCAGATGAGGGGAAAACCTGGGGAAATATATTGATATCGCTAACAATATCAGGAAAGAGTGTCTGATAGCCCTCTCTTTCTGCATGACCAGAATTCCGTCTCTTTGAATTTTGGTTATTCAAAGGGAGACGGAGGTATTCGTAGAAAAAAAGCAAACATAGCCATTTTGAGTTTAACTAATAGGGCAACAAGTATTCTAGAATGCCACTGGTTTCTCCTCTGTGTGGAGGTTACCACACAGTAGCAAGGCTACACTATGTGCCATACCACCATCAGCATTCCTTTAAACCAAGTACAGAGCTAGCAGTAGTTAAATGGGGAGCACGCTGGCTCGTGCTGGGAACGCATGTTGCTCTTTGAGAGCGACGTAATGACTGCTATCAATCTCCTCCGCTTCGTGTCATGTTAGAGAACTATCAGGGAGGAGAGCTGGCAAGGAGAATGGTAGAGCGCTGCAAGACATCCTCCAAAGCGGCTGTGGCGATGCATTAATCACTTTGGAGCTGGGTGTCCAAACTAAAAAAGTGTCAGGGTAAGAAGTAAAGCCAACATAGAGATGCTAAAGTATGCCTGGAGAGGAATCCTGTCTGCTGTCTGCTCCTGGCTAACTGGCCACCAACAGTCCCTCTTTCTCTGCCTCATCACATTGCAGCTCCCTGATTTGAATTTGTACATTCGTTCAGACAGTGCTGTACAGATATCAGAGACTAAAATGTTAATTTCACTTGCAGCAACTCTATTCTCGTCTCTCTCAAAGCAAAGCAAACAGAAAGGAAAGCATGTATACATATGGGGATGCATCTGCAATAAGATGAACAATCAGCTGTGACTACAGTAGGTATATCAAAGTCCTGCTTTGATACAGTTCTCTGATATCATGGAAATAACTAACATAATTGGATATCGTTTTTCTAGTACCTAGACTCAGTATACTGTATATCATATTAGATTTGCCACAGAGAGTACATTCCAGCATTACCTATTAATATACAGTTGTTTCCAACATTATTGGCACCCTTGACAAAAATGAGCAAAAAAGACTATATAAAATAAATAATTCAAATACTGAGATATATTGTATGCTCCCAAAAATGTTGAAATTATATAATGTTATACTAATACAATTGCTCAGAGAAAGAGATTTTTTTWAAGAAGTAATATTGTTCTATCTAAAAGAATATAGGGGTTAAACTTATTGCCACCCCTGTTTTCAATACCTTTCAAAACCTCACCTTGCGAGGATAATGGCAAAGGGCCTTTTTCAAAAATGTTTTATGGGATTGGAGAACACAAATGACCGTTGACCTTATTTACAAGTGTTCCAGGACCAGTGGAAGCAAAATAGCCCTATAACGTCAAAGATCCACTACCATATTTTACAGTAGGTATGGGGTTCTTTCCGGCATATGCATCTTTCTTCGACGCCAAACCCACCACTGGTGTGCGTGGCCAAAGAGCTCTATTGCAATGTCATCCAACAAATGTAAATGCTTGGATTCTGTATGGGTTCTGTACGGAGGAATGGCCTAAGATCCCTCCCAAAGTGTTCTCCACTCTCAGAAAACATTTTAGAAAAAGACTGTGTTGTTAACCTTGCAAGGGGAGGGTGACAGAGTATTGAAAAAAGGGGTGCCAATTATTTTTACCTTTTTTGAGAGAAAAACAAAATCTCTTTGTCTGAGCAATTGTATTAGAATAAAATAATAATAAAATAATTATATATATATATATATATAAAATTGAGATACAATATAGCTCAGTATTTGAATGATTTATTTTATGCAGTCATTATTTCTCATCTTTATCAAGGGTGCAAATAATTTGGGACCTGACATGAATGTACCCTATATACAGTATATGCAGTATATAACCCATTCAAGTCCATCAATTGAAGCTGGCAGTAGTTGAAGGTTGCTTGGTGCTAGCTGCAAGTTGCTACAAATACCCTCTCTGGAGGAGGAAAACAGATCTACAGGCATAACTTTCTCTCGCTCTCGGTCTACTATAGCAGCACACATCACAGTCAAGTGGTTTATGAAACCGCCCGCTCCCCTACTGCCATCAAAATAATGAATAATCTGCCACTTGCAGTAATCCTCCGGTAGAGCAAGCCCATTAATAGCACGGCATCCAGACATAAAACACTAGAGTTCCCTATTCACCTTTCAAAACACAATGCATTTTCCTTAAAAAAACGTGAACATTGCCCCCACTGCTATTGCAAGTCAGTGACATGTACTGTACACAGGTTTACGGAACATGGTTCGTTTCAAGTGTTGAATGATTTTGATAATTCAATGTGTTAAGCGTTATATCTGGGTCGGGAGTTTAAAGTTTGATCTGCATCCATTTGAAGACAACATCAAAGGTGGGGTAAGCCAACTATTTCAAAAAGCGTCAAGGGCTCACCGAAAAGGTACAGAAATAGAGAAAGACACCTCTGGGCTTCATGTGATGGATGATAGAAGAGATAGAGAGAGAGGGGGGGGGAGATAGAGATAGAAAGAGAGAGAGTAGAAAGACAGTCACTGAGAATCACAAATACAGAGAGAGAGAGAGAGAGAGAGAGAAAGAGAGAGAGAGATTGAAGAAAGTGTAAGGTGCAAACGATTGACAGAGAGCTAGAGAGAGAAACAGAGAGAAAGAGAGAGAGAGGGGTGAAAGTGTAAGGTGCAAACGATAGACAGAGCACTAGAGAGAGAAACAGAGAGAAAGAGAGAGAGAGGGGTGAAAGTGAGAGAGTATATAAACGGTAGTGTTAATTAGCCAGAATGTTTGCCCTCTCCCAGGAACTCCTTCATGTTAGGCCAGAGAAAAACTGAAGCAGATGAATCTGAGAAGAAATATATGCTTAAGTGGCCTTTTATAGATGGATCACAGGCTTCNATTAATGCAAAGGGTACAGTCGGGTGTGGGGGGGTGCCAGTGATATCTGACGTATCCTATTGTATGCTGATGTGTTGACAGGTGTGGCATTTGGGATGCAATGTTGGACATGCCTTTCAGTGGCCTTCAGCCAATTACCAGATAAAGGAAACATCCCAAAACAATACGCTATAAAGGGTGTGTGAAAATATTGTTTTTATGTGTACATAGGACTTGATGTTAAGAATTAGGTCTTGAAATGCAATATTAAATGTTGAACAAATTGAAATGAGTAAAACAATCAGTATCTAGCTCATTTTATAGCTATTTTAAATATGGGTTTTTAATTTTTTTAAATGCCAACCAAGGTGTAAATATCAAAGAAATTGAATTTCCCCCCCAAAAAGTAAGATAGAATCAAATAGGTGTCAAGTGTTAAAATGTGGTTGGAATTTACAATGTAAAATATAAATTATCATAAATAATTATGAGAAATACATAACACAGTAATTAATAACAGTTAAAACAGTATATATAAACAAATATATAGTGATCTCTCCCTTAAAATTGTTCAGTGAAGGGCTACTGGAGCCATTGATGTTTGAGGTGAAGTAGCTAAAGAGAGCATTGAAACCAATGGGGGTCGCTGGTGTCACCAATAATCCTTGACCCTATGATGGAAGAGTATTTTCAAATGATTTCCAGGAGAGACATACTGATACACACAATTATAATGATGAAACTATACAACATAACATTTAGTAAGTACCCTGTGGGACAATAATATGGTGCCAATATTTCTTATGGCGCCCATCATGCTAAATACTAAATTGTGTAAACTGAATTTACCAATTGCTCTGCATAGGTGATGAAACACAAAACGGCACCATTTATATTACTGAATCATATCATACAGTATCATAACATCAAGAAATGTTAGGAATAAACATAACATGGTATTATGATTCCATAAGAGTTAGGACCATTCCTTTGAAAGAAAGAAAAACTATTGCTGTGGATTTCATAATTTTACATTTAAGTACACTACTTAGCTCACATTAATTAACTTAAATCACAACCAGCATTAAAGGCACAAACTGTAACTTTCATGTCCAGTTAATAGTTTGGCGTCTACGTATTTTACAAACTTTGTGGGTGTGTCTTGGAACATTCAACTGCCATTGGGTGATTTGGATGCTGTAGTAACCACCTCCAAAACCAGCCCCCTTTGGTTTGGGGGGCACTTACAACAGAATTCCAATATCATAGAAATGTGAGTCACAGTTACATTTGTCAAGTCCCACCCCCCACAATCAACAATCAGGTGCAGGGGCAGCACTTTTGACCGGAAATTGAAGTTAGAGATAGTGCCTTTAGTACATAAACTGATATCACAGTTAACACTAGAAACAGCAACACAAATAATTTGAAATAATGAATCATTAAAGTGCACAATATAAATGGGCATCATGGGTATTATAAGAATGCTGGGATAAAACAATACATACTGTATATGAACATCAATATAATGAAAAAATATGAATTGTTGGCCACTAATAAAATTAATATATCTGATAAATGAGGAAATGGATATATCAAGTGTAATTAATCATATCCTTCTTTATTCAGGTAGCAGCTAAAAATACAGCTACCTTGGTGCACCACTCGCCTTCTGGCCTTGGCAATAAATCATAGCCGTAGCTCCACAGCGATACCTCATATGACGCAATACCCACAGAGAAAAGCTTGTTGAATTTACCCACTTCCATTTATCTGTCACTTGTAAATATATGTGAATAGCAACTGTATGACCTGGTGTGACACCTGAGCTTATTTCTCTGTGATGCATCTCTACTGCTTATTGTTGGTCGCCACTTGCTACACACCTATTGCTCGGTCTTCACAGCTAGCGCTCTGCTAAGGTCTTCAATATGTCACTGTCTCCAAGGCCATGACGTAGCTCCCACAATGGTTAAATCAAAGGAGTTAAGACCCAGGAAGCAGTACCTACCGTCAAGACCAGATTTGTCAAAGCCATTACCAACACATTGGGTGGCAGGTAGCCTAGCGGTTAGAGCGTTAGGCCAGTCACCGAAAGGTGGCTAGTTCGAATACCCAACAAGGTGAAAAATCATTGATGTGGCCTTGAGAAACCCTAAAATGCTCCAGGGGTGCCATACTACTATGGCTGAACCTGTAAAACAACACATTTCACTGCACCTATCCAGTGTATGTGACAATAAAACATACATATTTTTGCATTGGCAATGTGCTGAGAACCATAAGAATAGCTGGCCAAATAAGGACTGGCCAAATAACACCCATTATCCAACCCTCCCAATAACGCATAATTCCAACATTCCATTCCCAATTTAACTTAGTTATTTTTCATTGTTAGAGCACAGGCCATCAAAACTTCTGATGAATTCCATGAGAACATGCATCACTCTGAATATCGCCCATTGAATAGTAGGCTACAACAGAGCCCGTTGTTTTCCCACAAAACATCTGCTAAAAATGTTGCTGGGCAAGTGTACAGTAACTGTATTCCATGCTGCAATCTGTTTCCAATTTACTTGCAGTGTAAATATTTCCAATAGACATAGTTCTTGCCAAGTGCAAACAATTGAGAATGATCAAAAGCTGGTGTCTGGTATTGTTAGGCATCAGGCATATTGTTAGACAATAGTAAACATTGAGTCTCCTTAACTTGATGATCAGTGAAAGAATTGAGAGGGGTATACTATGCTGCAGTCCTAATTAGGCCCAAGCAAATTGTAGAACAGTTACATTCACATGCATGCTGACAAGATATGGATGCCTTTTATAAATGAACCAGTATATTGCACCACATGAGTTAAGAATTGCTATTTTCTTGCATAACATGTGGCCAACAAATGAATAAAGATTGTGGAGAATAAAGAAAACTAAGCCTACGAAGTAGGCTATGATAAAATAATAATAAAATAATATCCATTACAAAAGTTACCTTTGGCAATGCCTGTGGCTATTCCCTCAAGAGATCCTAACGAGTTTCACTTCTTAGATAGTGTTTCTGTTTTTGTAGCGGCTGTACAAATGCCCTGGTTATCCTCGCCGCCCAGTCTTGATAGATACTACAGTCACACAGTGGACTGGAACGCTATCGCATTCAGTCGCTGGCTGCCACAAGGGTTAAAGCATACTGGATTAGGAAGTGTCACACACACACACACACAGGAACACACACACACACACACACACACAGACACACACACACACACACACACACACACACACACACACACACACACACACACACACACACACACACACACACACACACACACACACACACACACACACACACACACACAGGAATTGTTCTAGTTGCCAACCTCCCCTGCCACCTTCACTCTCTCTCCCTCTCCTTTCTTCTCCTCGATTTATCTCTCGTTCTCCTCCTCTACGTGAAGCGGTAGACAGAGTGCTGGACACCACTCTATCACGGATCGTGTTACGCTGTCTGGCTCTAGCTGCACTCTCAGACGATAGGCTGAGCGTTGTGTGTGTGTGTGTGTGTTTACCCTGCATAAGTGGAGGGAAGGAAAGGAGTGAGGGGATAGAGACTGCCACCAGCTAAAGCTCAACCGGAGGGGGGGTGGGGGGGGGGGGTATTTGCCTTAGAAACACACCTCCAAGACATCTCGATAGGTGACATACAGTACATTGACACAATAGAGAAACAGTGAAATTAATTCACATGTGGGACTGTGTGGTAGTTCTGTCACTCAAGTGGTCCTGACCTAAAAGTGTCACCTTATTCCTGTTTAAAAACTGTTTTGATATTAACTTATCCATCAGGGTGACATCACTATAGTAATAGCCTTAATGTCTTCTCCTCAGTTAAACAATAAGATTAGATGTTTCAATGTCCTAATGTGTGCTAATTATACCATGAGAAGTTATTGCAAATCAATACAAATACTAAAGTGCTGAAATGTACATTTACACACACAAACAATATCAATTATTTAATTTGTATTATAATGAACACAAGCTTCTGAAAAAGACTAAGAGACCTTGGTCTCAGCATTACTCCCTGTCAAAATAAAGGTGACATAAATAAAATAAATAAAATATTCTCTTATTTTGATCATGGATTACGTTTGAGTGTATATTTCTGAGGAAACAAGAACAATTGAATGAAAAAGCACAATACATTAAAGATGGTCAAATGCATACATTTTACTCTTTATTTTTGTCAATATGGGCAGTCTACATAGACTTGGATTAAATCATGTTAAATTATATCAAAATAATAGTCTGAGTATATATGTCTCTTTGATTTTGGATGTCACTTGAGAGCCTTGACAAAATAGAATATTAATGTGACTTTGTACGTGATATATTTCATATGTACTGTATATCACATGGTTAAATTAATATTGTTTGTTTTACTTTTTCCATGCCATGAAGGGGACATAAATTGTCTTCATTAGTCTCTCAATAGGCTGTGAAATGTATTTGGGAATGTTTATAATTGTCACTTTATTATCATTTTTTTTTTTATCGAAACCGTCAAAGTGACTTCTGCATGAACTATTTTTTAGAAATCGAGGAATTAAATTGTGCTTTAAAAGCACATTTGGTAGTTTATATTTCTATTTAGTGGGAACCTAAATGTTTTTCATGTGTTTTTTTAGGGCTGAGGGGGAGTTTTTTATGTTTAAAATACAAGAAGGAAAGGAACAGGTGCCCAGACTGGCCTATATCAATCCTAGTTTGTTTTTTGTGTATGAAATGCAATGTGCAACCACAGCTGAAAGTGTGCCTTTAACACCCCTGTCAAGGTCATATTTTAAATTAATAAAATAGATTGGCATTGTGTCCTCTATTCAATTGTCTATTCCTTGAAAAATACTAAAATAAAACAAATAGAGAAAATCAATTTGCAATAAATTGAGAAAACCCTCTCTTTTGCTCTTGCAAATATGTGTGGTTGATTGAAAGATAATGGTTATGGTCTAGAATCCATTGTTGCTATGAGCACTTCAGTAGTAAACCTATGCATATCCTTGGCCCAATGGCAAACACTAATGCATTAAATATGGTTTTCTAATATTTCATGGTCTGATGACAAACTATTCGATTCAACACTCAGAAATGCATAATGTTATATTGATCTAGAATGCATAATATAAAAACATGTCACAACAAGCAAGCCAAAATGGTTGACTGAAGTGTTAAATGGTGCACTATCGATATCGTAATTATTGGACACGTGCAATCGGGACTGAATCAAAAGTCAAGGAATGAATTCCCCCTTGTTGTTCTGGTTTAATGTAGTTTTAGGTAGTTTTTCGGCTAATGCTGTAGCCTTTTTGCACAAGGAAGAATACATTTCAAAGATTTATTTTAATGTATGTGTTTGTGTTTTACGGTCAAGCATATCTTTCATATATTTTTGTCTAGAAGATTGAAAACATTAGTTATACCTGATTATATTCATAGCTCATAAAAATATATTGGGCATGTCATTATTCATGATAATCAATCATGTACAAGAGGTGGATAATATTGTGCCATCAGCGATCCTTCACTAATAACTTAAAATGGTTTGAACTGATGAGACTTATTTGAAGAGGCGTTTGAAAAAACGTAGGCCTATTTTAGCATATTGCTTGAAGTACAGCGCTAAAGGTAGAAGTTTCTTCTATACACAGACCTAGGATCAGATTACCCAACCCAAATATTAACATTAACCATTAGGAGATTAAAGATATACAACCCTGGAACAGCGGTTAGAGGCAATTTCTAGCGAATCCTAAACCTATGTCAGGAAGAGAGCATGAACTCACTAAGCATGTCAGTGGTGAGTATCTGCAATGAGTATGGCTCCTCTCCAATTTGTGTAATCTAAGTGTCCCACTGATCCACATTATACAGTACGAATGCTATTCATATTGAGTGCCCCAAATGAATCTGCTCTGTTCATTATCTATCCTCAAAAAAGGTATTTGGGACATATGTTCAAAATGGGGGCTTATATTCGTCATATAAAAACTCCCAGGGTCATTGTTAATTTCCATTCTTTTCACATAACAGTTGTCCTGGGTGTGATTCCCCTCATTGGATGGTTAAGGAATACTAGATGGGCCAAAGGCAATGTCTAGGTCCCTCAAGACCCTGTGCAATGTAAATATCCATACAATACATCACATTATGTATCATTGACCTATCACGTTAACATGTATCACTGACCTAGGTCATGCAGTAGAGATATTAACAATACTGCCAAATTATATCATATTTCAAAGCAACAATTGGATGTGTATGTTAAGGCTACCCTGCCTTCAAGTGACTTATGGGGATATAATGACTAGTCCTACAGTAAGAGCTTTTAGTTAGGGGACATTGAATGATTGGGAAAAAGAGGTGGTGGGCTTGTGCCTTGATGGTTCGTCTGGAGAATAAATGTAAATCTGTCTAGAATGTCTTGCCTTTGACAGTCACCCGCTGCTGTTGATCCATCCTCTGTCAAAACAGGCTTACCACCAAAGCCCTTGGATAAACAGCCACCTATACAGCCAAGTAGCTTGCTTTCACAATAGCTGTATGTACAAAGAGAGAAGAAAAAGTGTTTCTGCACTGGCGAATATACTGCAATGAATTTGGAGTAAACAACCAGAAACCAACATGCATTGTCCTACTTACCGTCCCTCATTCTAAAAGCAAAAGAGAGCTGGGGGGAGAAATAATACAAATGGTGGGTATGACAGGTGTTCACTCTGGGTTCTGGAGTTTGGAATTTGACATGCAGAGTGCGTCTGTTGCAGACGCTGATGTTTTCTATGAATAGACAGCGAGAAAGACAGAGGGGGACGCCTCAGTGCTGTTCTGGTTCTYTGGTGTTTCCTCCTCCAGCTGCCCTTTACAATATGGATTATGTGGCCAGGCAGTGGCCAGGGCTGCTCCATGGGGGGGCCGGGGTGGGTGCCCGACTCCTGCGGACTCCCCGCAGAGACCCCTGTGTGAGGGGGACGCTGAAACTAGCAGGCCGCCCTCATTGCGATCCTGCAGACAGACGCTTCTCACACTAGCCCATACGCTAGCATGTGAAAGAGAGGTAGCGAAAAGAAGAGGGTGAAAGATAAAGGGAGGGAGGGGGCCACAGACTCAGAGTCAAAGCAGAACAGAAAATGGGTTTGCAGCGAAAGCTGTCTGCTATCACCAATCATGCCAATCCACAAACTGTTGCCCTGTAAAAAAGAACAAAATGAAACTTCCAGTGGTTGCAGCTATTGCCGATTTACCGTTCAAACAGTCGGGTGTAACAATAATAATGGTCAGATGTGACAGCTACGCTGCAGCGCGGCCCCACCGACTGAAGTTAACAAGAGGTCCTGGCATTAAGTGCCAGCTCAGACACAAAGGTCTGAACAGTATGGCGCCGGGGCCGCTAGCGCGGCGTTGCTAAATGGAGCAGGTGATTTCCTATCTCCTCCGGTGCCCCGAGGCACAGCCAATCACGACCGGGGAACTGTGGCCCGAACAAGACGAAGGGAGAGGAGGGAGGATGCATTATTCACACGTACTGCTACGGCACGAAGACCTCGACAAAGGGAAGGCCTCCGGAAACATTGACTTGTTTCCGATCCATTATTGATGGCAACAGCACACCCTGTACCTTTCCCTGATTCTCTATTCCCTTAATAAAGGCTATTTCCAGTAAAGTAATTCACCGTGGGGAAAATGCTCAATAATATTGAAGCAGTATTTCTTCCAAATTGAAAACTTTTGCATGAAAGCTCCAGGGGGACACACTGTAATGTTATAAATAAGTATATTGTGTAGTCAATTTTTTTACGGTTCTGTTTCCACTGGTATTTCAATAGCTACCTGGAATTAAATAGATTTTTCTCCCCAACTTGGGATACATGCAYGTCACTCGAACCTCGTAAATCACGAGATAGTCCAAGTCATGGGTCCCATTTACCAAATACCATGTTATGAACGTTACATTTAGAAATGGTATATTCCGAATGCTGTTACAATCACAACCTTCGACAATGAGCCAAATTAGGAAATGCACATCCAAGACTGTTGACCACCAGATATGTATGAACCCCCTGGAGGAAATCACTCCCTGGCTTTTAACTTGAAGACAATTGCTTCACATTTCATGGCGTCCAATCCTAGATTATTACGAGGCACACTTCAAAGATTTCCCCTCAATCTCCCWGGGAAACACAATCAATCTGCTCAGTATGCGTGGCCGGGACAGTCGGTCATGTTCCCTTTGAGGATCACCACGTCTTTGACTGATCTGCAGTCGATCCCCAGATTGTGGCTAATCATCATTACCGGCTGCTGAAACAATGATTTTCCTTCCATCCATGGAGCTTCAGGAAGGACACCGGGGATCTAGGAGTTTTTGTAATGATGGCTTAGGGCTTGAGTCTGGATTTATAGGAATTAAGGGGGACTTGGACCTAACCAAATGTGTACTCTGGTTGCCCAATCAACTAATTATAGCTTTTATTGTAAATATGTCCAGCCAAATAGGTAGCCACTCTATGTAGCTACTACAGTTCAATATTTATTAAGAAATAGGTTTTAGTTAGGTTTTAGCACAATCAGAGGATGCATGATTCAAATATACTAGATGGAGGAGAATTTATGACCACAGCACATTACAAGAAGGGAAGGCAAAATGCAGAGGTAGGAGAGGACAGTTAAACACATCATTGGACACAATACGTAAAAAATGGATGCCAGATTATGAGAAATGACTCGTTCCATGCAGTGCTTAAAGGTTAGGTCTCCATTACACAGAGAGCCAAATGTCAGCAGTATCCCCTGAAAGAGTGGACTCCAATATTAATGGAGAGTCCAGGGAATCGGGGAATAGGCTTCCCCTCCCTGAGTTTCCCCTCTTTCCAGACATTCATTTAGTTGTCAACCAACACCTTGTGCATATAACACATACAACTACAAACTAAATGATGGAGTGAGTATGGCCCTCCCTGATATTTAGTCAGTGTTTCTAAATGAATGTTACTCACACACAGGACTGGGATAATGGAATATCAACATTACTCACACACAGGACTGGGATAATGGAATAGCAGCAGACTAGTGCTGTCGAAATGCAGAGCAGTTCGCTGCTGCACAACTGAAGTTGTCTCCCTGGTGGCATTAGCATATTGCCACATTTTCTTGCTAATATCGCACTCTTGTTTTGCCTCTTAGCTACCTCTACTACTGTGTCCCCACAGTCCCAAATGAAGCACACATTCAGCAGCATAAAAGTATTGGGTAACACTTTATTTGTAGATGCTCCATCAGTAACATTTTAAATAACTATCTACTAATCCTAACAAGCATCTACATATGGACTATCTGGATTATCCAAATAAGTGGGACCAATTATTGTTATCTGGATAAAGAGTATGAGAAACTTCAAGTGCAGAAAAGCTACTTGCACTTAGATAACCAACTCATTGCATATTTGCTTGTTCATGTTTACAAGGGCGTTAACTGCTTTCATTTTATAAGGGCGTTAACAACTGCTTTCATCTTACAATGTCGTTACAACTGCTTTCATCTTACAAGGACATTAACAACTGCTTACCTCTTACAAGGGTGTTAACAACTGCTTACCTCTTACAAGGGTGTTAACAACTGCTTTCATCTTATAGGGACATTAACAACTGCTTACCTCTTACAAGGATGTCAACAACTGCTTTCATCTTACAAGGACGTCAACAACTGCTTTCATCTTACAAGGACGTCAACAACTGCTTTCATCTTACAAGGACGTCAACAACTGCTTTCATGTTACAAGGACATTAACAACTGCTTTCATGTTACAGGACATTAACAACTGCTTTCATGTTACAAGGACGTCAACAACTGCTTTCATCTTACAAGGACGTCAACAACTGCTTTCATCTTACAAGGTCATTAACACTGCATCATCTACAAGGTCATTAACAACTGCATTCATCTTACTAGAATTACAACTGCTTTCATCTTACAAGGTGTTAACAACTGCTTTCATCTTACAAGGACGTTAACAACTGCTTTCATCTTACAAGGACGTTAACAACTGCATTCATCTTACAAGGACGTCAACAACTGCTTCATCTTATGTAATTAACAACTGCTTTCATCTTACGTAATAACAACTGCTTTCATCTTACAAGGACGTTAAACAAATGCTTTCATCTTACAAGGTCATTAACAACTGCATTCATCTTACGTAATTAACAACTGCATTCTTACGTAATTAACAACTGCTTTCATCTTACAAGGTGTTAACACTGCTTTCATCTTACAAGGACGTTAACAACTGCTTTCATCTTACAAGGACGTTAACAAATGCTTTCATCTTACAAGGTCATTAACAACTGCATTCATCTTACAAGGTCGATCCTCGTTTGCTAAGTCAAACGACACCGCTGGTTCTGCTCACACTGCCCTACCCTGTGCTTTGACCTCTCTTCTCCCCTCTCTCTCCAGATGAAATCTCGCGTTTGTGACGGCCGCGGCCGCCAACAACCTGCCCGCTTGACCCTATCCCCTCCTCTCTCTCCAGACCATTTCCGGAGACCTTCTCCCTTACCTCACCCGCTCATCAACTCATCCTTGACCGCTGGCTACGTCCCTTCCGTCTTCAAGAGAGCGAGAGTTGCACCCCTTCTGAAAAAACCTACACTCGATCCCTCGATGTCAAAACTACACCAGTATCCCTTCTTTCTTTTCTCTCCAAAACTCTTGAACGTGCCGTCCTTGGCCAGCTCTCCTGCTATCTCTCTCAGAATGACCTTCTTGATCCAAATCAGTCAGGTTTCAAGACTAGTCATTCAACTGAGACTGCTCTTCTCTGTGTCACGGAGCGCTCCGCACTGCTAAAGCTAACTCTCTCTCCTCTGCTCTCATCCTTCTAGAACTATCGGCTGCCTTTGATACTGTAACCATCAGATCCTCCTCTCCACCCTCTCCGAGCTGGGCATCTCCGGCGCGGCCCACGCTTGGATTGCGTCCTACCTGACAGGTCGCTCCTACCAGGTGGCGTGGCGAGAATCTGTCTCCGCACCACGTGCTCTCACCACTGGTGTCCCCCAGGGCTCTGTTCTACCTCTCCTATTCTCGCTATACACCAAGTCACTTGGCTCTGGTCATATCCTCACATGGCCTCTCCTATCATTGCTATGCAGACGACACACAATTAATCTTCTCCTTTCCCCCCTCGATACAGGGGCGAATCGCATCTTCGCATGTCTGCAGAACATATCAGTGTGGATGACGATCACCACTCAGCTGAACCTCGGCAAGACGGAGCTGCTCTTCCTCCCGGGGAAGGACTGCCCGTTCCATGATCTCGCCATCCACGGTTGACAACTCCATTGTGTCTCCTCCCCAGAGCGCTAAGAACCTTGGCGTGATCCTGGACACAACCCTGTCGTTCTCAACTCACAATCAAGGCGGTGACCCGTTCCTGTAGGTTCATGCTCTACAACATGTCGCAGAGTACGACCCTGCCTCACACAGGAAGCGGCGCAGGTCCTAATCCAGGCACTTGTCATCTCCGTCTGGATTACTCGCAACTCGCTGTGGCTTGGCTGGCCCCTGCCTGTGCCATTAAACCCTACAACTCATCCAGAACGCCGCAGCCCGTCTGGTGTTCAACCTTCCCAAGTTCTCTCACGTCACCCCGCCCCCGCTCTCTCCACTGGCTTCCAGTTGAAGCTCGCATCCGCTACAAGACATGGTGCTTGCCTACGGAGCTGTGAGGGGAACGGCACCTCCGTACCTTCAGGCTCTGATCAGGCCTACACCCAAACAAGGGCACTGCGTTCATCCACCCCTGGCCTGCTCGCCTCCCTACCTCTGAGAAGTACAGTTCCCGCTCAGCCAGTCAAAACTGTTCGCTGCTCTGGCACCCCAATGGTGGGAACAAACTCCCTCACGACGCCAGGTCAGCGGAGTCAATCACCACCTTCCGGAGACACCTGAAACCCCACCTCTTTAAGGAATACCTAGGATAGGATAAAGTAATCCTCCTACCCCCCCCCCCTTAAAGAGTTAGATGCACTATTGTAAAGTGGTTGTTCCACTGGATATCATAAGGTGAATGCACCAATTTGTAAGTCGCTCTGGATAGAGCGTCTGCTAAATTACTTAAATGTAAAAATGTAAATGTCATTAACAACTCATTCATCTTACGTAATTAACAACTGCTTTCATCTTACAAGGGTGTTAACAAACTGCTTTCATCTTACAAGGAACGTTAACAACTGCATTCTCATCGTTACAAGGACAAGGACGTCAACAACTGCTTTCATCTTATGTAATTAACAACTGCTTTCATCTTACGTAATTAACAACTGCTTTCATGGTACGTAATTAACAACTGCTTTCATCTTACGTAATTAACAACTGCTTTCATCTTATGTAATTAACAACTGCTTTCATCTTACGTAATTAACAACTGCTTTCATTTTATGTAATTAACAACTGCTTTCATCTTACGTAATTAACAACTGCTTTCATCGTACGTAATTAACAACTGCATTCATCTTACGTAATTAACAACTGCTTTCATCTTACAAGGACGTTAACAACTGCTTTCATTTACTCGCAAAAAGTGCAATTACTCCAGTAGGCTTGGGCGGTATACTATACATACAGTATACCATATACATACCATACACATACCATGTATACATAACATATACACTACCAGTCAAAAGATTTAGAACCCCTACTCATTCAAGGGTTTTTCTATATTTTTACTATTTTCTACATTGTAGAATAATAATGAAGACATCAAAACTATGAAATAACACATATGGAATCATGTAGTTACCAAAAAAGTATTAAACAAATTCAAAAATATTTTATATTTGAGATTCTTCAAATAGCCACATTTTGCCTCTTAGAAATTGTGTTCACATTTTCCGTCTGTTGCCCGCATCGCAGTYATTGTACTAATAATAACTTTGGAAATGTGTGCGTTTCAATCAAAATAAGTGACTTATTATGTTATAATAGTTTATGTATGTCGTTTCTATTGTAGCTCACTGTATGGAGCATAATATATTTGTGTATATACCTATTCCTATATAACCGTGAGCACGCGAGGTAACATTATTCATTTCATAACCTTTATGGTGTTATATTCAATCGTGCTTATGTAGCTAGCTACATTCATCTATTAGCTCTGTAAAACAATGCTAATTGTGGCAGAGAAGTATTAGCTTGTGTTGTATTTTGAAGATAACCTGGCCTTATAACTCCCAAGTAGCGCAGTGGTCTACGGCACAGCATCTCAGTGCTAGAGGTGTCACTACAGACACCCTGGTTCAAATCCAGGCTGTGTTTCTATCAAAGTAAGTACCTTATTACGTTATAATAGTTTCTGTATGTCATATTACGCTGTTTCTACTGGAGCTCCCTGTATGTATGAAGCATAATATATTTGTGTATATTCCTTATAACCGTGGACACGCGAGGTAGCATTACTCATTTCATAACCTTTATGGTGTTATATTCAATCGTACTTATGTAGCTAGCTACAATCTTCTATTAGCGCTGTAAAACAATGTTAATTGTGTCACAGAAGTATTAGCTTGTGTTGTATTTTGAAGCTACCCTGGCCTTATGACTCCCAAGTGGCGCAGCGGTCTACAGCACTGCATCTCAGTGCTAGAGGCCTCACTACAGACACCCTGGTTCGAATCCAGGCTGTATCATAACCGGCCGTGATTGGGAGTCCCATAGGGTGGCGCACAATTGGTCTAGCATCGTTAGAGTTTGGCTGGTGTAGGCCCTCATTGTTAAATGTCTTGCCTAGTTAAATAATGATTAAAAAATATATGACCATGGTTTGTTTTCATTTGGCCTATTTAGCATAGCTCTGTTCTGCCCTGCCCCCTTGTGGAGCTCAAAAGTTACTGTTTCTTACTGTTATAACTCAAATTTGTAATTTTGTCAATGCAATATACTATTTGTATATCAGTGTGTATTATGTTACTTTTTTCTAATATTGTTTTATTGCTATATCCTGATATTGTATTCTAATTACTAAAAATTCCTCTTTATTCTGTACTTTCAGAAACCACAAACAGTATTTGCCAATATCATGACTGGAACTGGAGCTGGACATCTTTCGAGCTGAAGATTGAGGCCAGCTTTTGTATCCTATCAGTTTTAACTCCTTATCAGTTTTACTGGATGAAAACACAGATAGAAAACACATAGGCCAATATGTTATAGTCGTCTATTTTATTGCAGTATTGGTGGTGGTTGGTTGAACAACAACAAACTTGTTTTACTAGAGGGAAAAAAAACGGAATATGCATAACCCATATTTCATATTCATGCAGTGACAGAACAACAACTGCATTTGCACCCCCACCTCTAAAGGCATAGTATCATGGCGGGTCACCTGTCAAGTCACCTGTCAGGTCAGTCAGTCACTAATTGCTGCAGATGTGCTCAATAGTGCTTGAGCATATGATACTCCCCAAAGCATGGTGAAATACATAGAGGTGTATCACAAGCTAAACACATGTATTTTGTCAACTTCCTCTGCTTACTTCTCCTGGTGCAAGACAGGCAGACTTTGCAGTGCTGTTTTATTCACATGTTTTCAAGTACCGATGACAAATCATCCATTCCGATTCTTGCATAGATTGTAATGGGCACATATTATGTGTCACGCTGTCACGTTCTGACCATATTTATTTTGTATTTTCTTTGTTTTAGTGTGGTCAGGGCGTGAGTTGGGTGGGTATGATCTATGTTTTCTGTTTCTATGTGGGTTAGGGTACCTCTGTACCTCCTGGACTCTGAACTGGTTTTGACCTTTTGCCTGTCCACGACCATTCTCTTGCCTACCCTTTTGGATTATAATAAATATCAAAGACTCAAACTATCTGCCTCCCGTGTCTGCATCTGGGTCTCGCCTTGTGCCCTTATAATTATGTGTGTAAAAAACTTTTTTGAAGGTTGTACTGATTATGATGAGCTAAACCTATTCCAGCTGTGTGTGGAGCCATGTTTGTTGACATACAATGCATTCTGGGTTTCACGTAATCGTCTGTCGGACCAAATATGCTATAACAAAATGAGGTGAGTAAGGGTTCACTCATTTTTTGAGAACTTCCGGAAGTGAATGGTGGGATGTGAACAATGGTAGATGACACACCCCCTTCAACATGCATACCATAAACAGACCAAACTCATCTTGTCTTCTCTTATCTTTGGTTTCTGTGAGGAAGAAAAAGTATGGCAGCGCGCAGAAACTACCCATCGTCGGATTACCTTCGATTTCTAGAGAGTGTTTAATTCAATTATTTTGATGAATGGTGAGCTCACACGTGATGTGATTTATTATAAATAGTAATTGCTATTAGCTAATTCATTTGTAGTTTATGTCAGCTGAGAGTTATTAAAATATGACCGCTTGTGTTACGTTAATCTTTCCTCAGTTAGCACTAGGTCAAATGCAGCCTACATTTTTCCTGTTTGGATGATTGTGTTATGCTGTAGATACTTCTGTGAATGTCCGAACATTGCATAAAAAAATTAACTGCTCACATTCTGGACATAACTTTGTAAGGACTGTGTTTGTGCAAAATGTTTCTCAAATGCTGATTGTTGCGTCATTTGAAACTGGCAGTTCTAAATAAGCATTCTAAATAAGCGTTCTAATCACACTGGTTTGATCGTACGCTACAAATCAAATCAAAGTTTATTTGTCACGTTCGCCGAATACAACAGGCTCTAACCAACAGTGCAAAGTATAAGTAAAAACAAAAGTATTAGGTGAACAATAGGTAAGTAAAGAAATAAAAACAACAGCAAAAAGACAGTGAAAAATAACAGTAGCGAGGCTATATACAGTAACGAGGATATATACAGGCACCGGTTAGTCGGGCTGATTGAGGTAGTATGTACATGTATATATGGTTAAAGTGACTACGCATATATGACAAACGGAGAGTAGCAGTAGTGTAAAAGAGGGGTTGGCGGGTGGTGGATGGCGGGACACAATGCATAGCCAATGTGCGGGGGCACCGGTTGGTCAGGCTAATTGAGGTAGTATGTACATGAATGTATAGTTAAAGTGACTATGCATATATGATAAACAGAGAGTAGCAGCAGCGTAAAAGAGGGGTTGGGGGGGGCACACAATGCAAATAGTCCAGGTAGCCATTTGATAACTTGTTCGGAGTCTTATGGCTTGGGGGTAAAAACTGTTGAGAAGCCTTTTTGTCCTAGACTTGGCACTCCGGTACCGCTTGCAATGTGGTAGTAGAGAGAACAGTCTATGACTGGGGTTGCTGGGGTCTTTGACAATTTTTAGGGCCTTCCTCTGACACTGCATGGTGTAGAGGTCCTGGATGGCAGGCAGCTTAGCCCCAGTGATGTACTGGGCCGTACGCACTACCCTCTGTAGTGCTTTGCGGTCGGAGGCCGAGCAGCTGCCGTACAAGTGCTCAGCATTTGTGGGAACTCCTTCAAGACTGTTGGAAAAGCATTCCAGGTGAAGCTGGTTGAGAGAATGCCAAGAGTGTACAAAGCTGTCATCAAGGCAAAGGATGGCTATTTGAAGAATCTTAAAAATAAAGTATACTTAAAGTATACTTAAATATAAAGTAACACTTTTTTGGTTACTACATGATTCCATATGTGTTATTTCATAGTTTTGACATATTCACTATTATTCTACTTTTTTTATTTTTTACCTTTATTTAACTAGGAAAGTCAGTAAGAACAAATTCTTATTTTCAATGACGGCCTAGGAACAGTGGGTTAACTGCCTTATTCAGCGACAGAACCACAGGGGTATTTTGAAATACCGATGGTATGATTTTCAATACTGTAAAAAAGATATACTGTATACAAGCAGTGGGTGCTACGCCACTGCTTATAACTATAAATGAACTATCTAAGACAGGGTTTCCCGCTGGGTGCACATTGTGGTTTTTGCCCTAGCACTACACAGCTGATTCAAATAATCAACTAATCATCAGTTGTGTAGTGTTAGGGCAAGTTTGAGAAACGTTGATCTAAGTTGTGCCAAATAAATGATATCCTGCTCAGGGCTCCAACTATGCAATTGGTTTGATAACTTGCTAGCTAAGTGGCTAGCTTGCAAGATCAACCTTTGTGGTTACAGCAGAGACAATCAATCTCCTCCTGGATCAGGATCTCTACTGCCTAAATTTGTTTTGTGCGTCAAAAAAAACATTTAGAAAAAAATAGCGCCCCTTGTTTGCACTGGCAGTAAGGAACAGTATGAAAATCTGGCTACTGCCCGACCCTAACCTCCAGTGTATCCATTATGGCAGGGGAGCTTGTTTGGACCACAGGAAAAGCAAGGAACTCATTATTTGATTTTGTGTTGTATAACATTTGATTTGAAATACTGGACTTCCTCTACACCACTATATTAAATGTGTGAACAGCTAGCCCACTAAACAGTGTCTATGTGTTGCTATGCTGTAGAAGGATGTTCACATTGGTGCAGAAACAGGAACAGTGCAGCAGGCTATATTTCAAAAGGGAAGCTGATATATGGCAACAGAATGCTAGGATGATGTAATGTAATATGTATCATGTTATCAGTCCCACCACCAAAGCTTTATCTAAAATGTAACACGGCTTCTGTGTGAGGCAGACTGTAGTGTATTATTTGTGAGTGATGTTGTTCAGCCACAGTAAATATCTTCTGTTATGCAGCAGAGGGACGGAAGAAAAATTCTCTCTGCAGCCATTATAATGAAGTCCCAAATGTCATCCCCATACTTATTTAAAGAGCAAACTCTAGAAATATTATGCTATCCCTTGGTGCATCTTTTAAGTGATTGGAAAACAAACAGCTTGGTCGAGAAGGAGCCTGAATAGACAAAATTTGTATTTTTCAAGACTCTCAAAGTCCAAAAGAGGGTCAGGAAACAGGTACTTTCCACCATTAAAGTATTTGCTTTGATTGCAAGGGATGGGTGAAAAACCAGGGTGCTGATTGGTTCTAAATGGGAATGACTACCAAATGTGAATGTCCTATTGTTGGCAGGATAAGTATGATAATCCTTCTCCATCCACGAAAGAAGGCAAATTCCAATCATCACCGTATAATAATGATAGTATGCCAATTTCCCCAGACCCCATTTCTACACCATCCTTGAAGATGCACTCCACAGCTCATTTTCCCCTGTGGTTGTAGGGTGCATTACTGAAGCCTACATACACAATCATGGCTGAAACAAAACACAAAAATGCTCTATTTACTCTAATCAAGGCACCATTACCTTTTCTTCTTTGAGTTTGCACTTACAAAGACTCCTTCCGGCTTGTTTGTTTGTGTTTTGGAGGACTTCCACACTTATAATAGAAAATAGAAGCTTACAACTACACCTTTTAACGTCACCACCATAGGCAATAGCAGAAACCCCATGGCAACACTGAGGACGGAATTAATTGCTGTTTCTCAGTGTATATATCCCTCTCAGGATGCAGTAGAAGTCTCAGGTTACTCAGTCAACACAACACACCACATTAAAGGGAGACCATTCTCTCTCAACAACTGTAGAGGAGGAAATAATCTTCCAATTATCTAAGGAATCTTTATTTCTACAGTGTCCTTGCCACTTCAATTCATTTTTTTATATATGTGTTTGAATGGTACTGAAAGAGACAATTCTATACAGTGCTGAGGGGCTGAAATTAGTTTTAGCTTTGATAATTGATGCGAGGTGTCGTGTGCAGTTCCACACATCAAACCAAAACAACCTGATATAGCATTCCTATTTTCCCTCTTCATTTCAAGGTTCATTTCGACACCGCCTATTTGCCTCGCCCGATCGAGACCGATTAAGCCTTGTCTACGAAAATAACTATAACTCACTTTTCCTAAGCGAAAATATAAACACATCAAGACTTATTCCAGAAAACAGACAGATCCTTCAAAAACCAAGAGAAAGAAAAAAATAACAATAGCTAAGGCAACAAACACTACAACCTATTTGCCAAGCGCTCCGTCATTGGGTGCCTGGTGCTGCTCCATTGTCTAATCCCACTATTGAGACCACTAAATGGATAGAGTGGGGTAACAAGATAAATGGGCTGTGACCGAGCTGCTAAAAGGCAACCTGACCAATTTATCGGAGTGACCTCCACTGTTGCCACTGCAGGCCATATTAATACACCACACATCGTCCCAGGATGGGACATGGTATGCGTCAAGTACCGGAAGCTCACAGTTTTATTTTTAACTCTTACTGTTACAGGTAAATTGACTGAGAACATATTTCCACTGAGAACATATCTTCAGGAACAGCTTGGGAAAGAGTTGCAGGGGAGAGATATTTTGGGGGGGACTGTGGTCAATCAAACCAAATTACAATATAAGATAGTAGCTAGACAGAGACTGCTGAAAGTGACTAAATTACCAAAACATGCCCATAATCGACCAGATAAAATATCATTAAAAAACCATATAAATCCGCAAATATAGTGAATTTACCCCTTTAAGAAGTAAACCATTCAAAGGGGAACGAGTTCAATCGACTGTTCAAAGTTCATTGGTTGAGTACACAGGTGCAGCGAAATGCTTTTGTCTCTAGCTCAAACAGTGCAGTAATACCTAGCAATACAAAACTATACACACATAGTCCAAAAAGTTAAAAAGAAAGAAATTAAGAAATATCAGGATGAGCAATGTCATTGTTCGGAATACACACACACACACACACACACACACACACACACACACACACACACACACACACACACACACACACACACACACACACACACACACACACACACACACACACACACACACACACACACACACACACACACACACACACACACACACACACACACACACACACACACACACACACATATATATACAGTGCCTTCAGAAAGTATTCATACCCCTTGACTTATTTCACATTTTGTTGTTTTACAGCCTGAATTCAACATTTATTAAATAGCTTTTTTTCTCTCACCCATCTACACACAATACCCCGTAATGACAAAGTGAAAATATTTTTCAAAACAATTTACATTTATTGAAAATGAAATACAGAAATATCTAATTTGGCAGCGATTACAGCTGTGAGTCTTTCTGGATAAGTGTCTAAGAGGTTTACACATCTTGAATATACAATATTTGTCCATTACTCTTTTCAACATTTTTCAAACTGTGTCAAATTGGTTGTTGATCATTGCTAGACAACCATTTTCAAGTCTTGCCATAGATTTTCAAGCAGATTTAAGACAAAACTGTAATTCGGCCACTCAGGAATATTCAGTGTCTTCTTGGTAAGCAACTCCAGTGTAGATTTGGTTTGCGTTTTAGGTTATTGTCCTGCTGAAAGATGAATCTCCCAGTGTCTGGTTGAAACTGAACCAGGTTTTCCTCTAGGATTTTGCCTGTGCTTAGCTCCATTCCATGTATTTTTTTATCCTGAAAAACTCCCCAGTCCTTAACGATTACAAGAATACCCATAAATGATGCAGCCACCATTATGCTTGAAAATATGGAGAGTGGTACTAAGTAATGGGCTGTATTGGATTTGCCCCAAACATAACACTTTGTATTCAGGACAAAAGTGAATTGCTTTGCCACATTTTTTGCAGTATTACTTTAGTGCCTTATTGCAAACAGGATGCATGATTTAGAATATTTTTTATAATCTATAGGCTTCCTTCTTTTCACTCTGTCAATTAGGTTAGTATTGGGGAGTAACTACAATGTTGTTGATCCATCCTCAGTTTTCTCCTATCACAGCCATTAAACTCCGTAATGGTTTTAAAGTCACCATTGGCCTCATGGTGAAATCGCTGAGCAGTTTCCTTGCTGTCCGGCAACTGAGATAGGAAGAACGCCTGTATCTTTGTAGTGACTGGGTGTATTGATACACCATCCAAAGTGTAATGAATAACTTCACCATGCCCAAATGTCTGTTTTTTTATACCCATCTACAAAATAGGTACCTTATTTGTGAGGCGTTGGAAAACCTTTGTGGTCTTTGTGGTTGAATCTGTGTTTGAAATTCACTGCTTGACTGAGGGACCTTACAGTATGTGTGGGGTACAGACATGAGGTAGTCATTCAAAAATCATGTTAAACACTATTATTGGACACAGAGTGAGTCCATGCACCTTATTATGTGACTCGACAAGCACCTTTTTACTCCTGAACCTATTTAGGCTTGTCATAACAAAGGCTTTGAAAACTTATTGACTCAAGACATTTCAGCTTTTCATTCATTTCTATATTTTTTTATTTCGAAAAACATAATTCCACTTTGACAATATGGGGTATTGTGTGTAGGCCAGTGATAAAACTATAAATGTAATCAATTTTAAATTCAGACAGACAACAAAATATGGAAAAAGTCAAGGGTGTACAGTGCCTTCGGAAAGTATTCAGACCCCTTGACACACACACACACACACACACACACACACACACACACACACACACACACACACACACACACACACACACACACACACACACACACACACACACACACCACACACACACACACACACACATATATATATATACATATATACACCACTGCATGGTCAAAAGTAGATGGACAACCCTTCAAATTAGTGGATTATATTATTTCAGCCACACCAGTTGCTGAACAGATAAAATTGAGCACACAACCATGCAATCTCCATTGACAAACTTGGCAGTAGAATGGCCTGTACTGAAGAGCTCAGTGACTTTCAACGTTACACCGTCACGGGATGCCACCTTTCCAACAAGTCAGTTYGTCAAATTTCTGCCCTACTAGAGCTGCCCGGTTAACTCTAAGTGCTGCTATTGTGAAGTGGAAACGTCTAGGAGTAACAACGGCTCAGCTGCAAAGTGGTAGGCCACACAAGCTCACAGAACTGGCTGCCGAGTGTTGAAGCATGTAGCATGTAAAAATCATCTGTCTTCGGTTGCAACACTCACTACCGAGTTCCAAACTGCCTCTGGAAGCAACGTCAGCACAAGAACTGTTCGTCGGAAGCTTCATAAAATGGGTTTCCATGGCCGAGCAGCCGCGCACACAAGCCAAAGATCACCATGCGCAATGCCAAGCGTTGGCTGGATTGGTGTAAAGCTTGCCGCCATTGGATTCTGGAGCAGTGGAAACACGTTCTATGCAGTGATGAATCACGCTTCACCATCTGGCAGTCCAACGGACAAATCTGGGTTTGGCGGATGCCAGGAGAATGTTACCTGCCCGAATGCATTGTGCCAACTGTAAAATTTGGTGGAGAAAGAATAACGGTCTAGGGCTGTTTTTTATGGTTCAGGCTAGGCCACTTAGTTCCATTGAAGGGAAATCTTAATGCTACAGCATACAATGACATTCTAGACGATTCTGTGCTTCCAACTTTTTGGCAACAGTTTGGGGAAGGCCCTTATGACAATGCCCCTGTGCATAAAGCGAGGTCCATACAGAAATGATCTCTCGAGATTGGCGTGGAAGAACTTGACTGGCCTGCACAGAGCCCTGATCTCAACCCCATCGAACACCTTTGAGATGAATTATAATGTCGACTGCGAGCCAGGCCTAATCGCCCAACATCAGTGCCCGACWTCATTAATGCTCTTGTGGCTGAATAGAAGCAATTCCCCGCACCGCAGCAATATTCCAATGTCTAGTGGAAAGCCTTGCTAGAAGACCATTTTAGAGAATATGGCAGTTCGTCCAAACGGCCTCACAACCACAGACCACTTGTAACCATGCGAGCCCAGGACCTCCACATCTGGCTTCTTTACCTGACGGATCATCTGAGACCAGCCACCTGGGCAGCTAATGAAACTGAGGATGATTTCTGTTTGTAATAAAGCCATTTTGTGGGGAAAAACTAATTCTGATTGGCTGGACCTGGCTCCCCAGTGTGTGGGCCTGGTTCCGAAGTGGGTGGGCCTATGTCTGTGCCCCTGCCCAGTCATGTGAAATCCATAGATCAGGGCCTAATGAATGTATTTCAATTGACTGATTTCCTTATATGAAATGTTACTCAGTAAAATCCTTGACATTTTTATATTTTTGTTCAGTATATATAGCCGTGGGATGTTGGGTACATTGTAAGAAGCGCTATACAGTCAAGGAGAATAGAGATTCTTCACATTTAAGGGTTGAAGATGTTCCGTATCACTCATYGTGTGTACAGTATGTGTGTGTGCATGTGCTAGAGTTTGTGTGTGCGTGAGTGAGTGAATGTTCATATGATTGAGTGTTTCTGCTGGGCTGTACTTGAAAAGAAATAGAATATGAGAAGAGGAGTACTCTATAATAATAATATGATGAGTTTGACAATGAAAGTGACACTGTCCTCCCTGGTCACTGTCATCAATCATCTCAATGGCTCTATTTCCTCTATGTTACGTTGACCTTTCTCCTGCATGTAAAGTGTGTGTGTGTTTGAATGATTGTACATGTGTGTTTGTGTTCACGTGCGTGTTTGTGTGTGTATGTGCATGTATGTGTGTGTGAGTGAGCATGTCTGAGCGTGTGCAAGTGCATGCAATCATTTGATTTTCCAAAATACCACTGCATACATTTGGGATGTGACAAATATAAACATTTTCTTAACGTTTAAACTTCCAGTTTTGTATCGGTTTTCCAGTCAAATTATAAGAAAAATTCATACAATTCCACTCAAATTCACAATGCAGATGGCCTACATTGGTATGGTGTGTAGACCCAATTGGCCTAGCTAATGTTAACTAGCTAGACTCAATTAGCCTAGCTAACGTTAACTAGCTAGACTCAATTAGCTTAGCTAACGTTAACTAGCGAGACTTAATTAGCATAGCTAACGTTAACTACCTTCTCTGGGTGCAGTCAAGACAGGGAATATGTATCCAGATGAGATGATAAATAACTAGCAATACATTAGCGCAAGTCAACTTGGTTGCCATCTCTTTCCCCCTCCCTGCTCCCCTCCTCACTCCCATTTGAGCTGCTGCTCTGCTTCAAGCCTCTCACTCTCCCTCATGCATTACAGCTCCAGTTAATGAAGCAGTTTTTYTCCTCCTACTAACACTGCAGCGTTGTTGCTTTAGGTATTTTTTAAATGTTTGTTTCCCTTTATGATGATGATCGAGACCTGTTAGTGGTAGTTTTGTGACAACTGCACTCTTTTTCGGTYAGGGATTTTTTCTTAACGTTAAGGACCCCCTTTTGCTGAAACATTAAAACGTTCACACCCCTAGCATGCATGTCCTCTGACTATTAGACTAATCTTAATGTGAGTTTCCCTCATGTGACTCATGTTTAAAACATGCCATATAAGAATCATTTTTATTTTTATTTTCACACTTTATAGCTGCTTTTATGCTTCCATAAATTCCCATCTTATTTACAGGGATACACACAGTATTATAATGGCTTGTCAACCATTTTTCCTTCCTTTTCAATATCTGAGCTCATCGGAGAAGAGTTGTCATTCAAAACATATAGTCGACTTGGGAGCGTCAATAAGCATCAAGGTGATTTGGCCGTTTGACAAGTAGTCTTAACCCGTAGCGTTTGATTTGCTCGGGTGTCTACAAAAGCTAAGATTGCTCCAGCAATAAAACACAGTGCGTCAACAGGGGAAAAGCCACCAACGATCAAAATTAGCTCTGCATTGTATTATTCAAGGAACATGATGTTTCACTTGAGTAGATGCTAATGATGCTAATTTCGTTGAAAACAAAGGAAAAGGACAAGTAGCTCTGAGACAGTTATATTTACACCACAGCCTTCAACACACAGCCTGAATCCGTTGCCATGTGTTGAGGAATAGACCCCTAACTGTTTCCATGTTGGAGGCTAATACAGCTACTCCATCAGGCTGCCTATTGAAATGAAATGAGCCCTTTCTATATAGTACAGTCAATAGCAGGTCTGGTAATTGACAATGCTAGAGTAGGTCTTAATTATAATAGCATGTTGAGCAGTCTAATCTGGTGTATGCAACTGCTTATCAACGGCAATCCAACAATGGCAAACTCAATGGCATGTTTTGCTTACCAGTGGCTAAGCAACAATGCCAAGCGCAATCGGTTTGGACAACAAGGCCAGGTTCAATTCCTCTGTAACCACACAGGATGAATTGAAAACTATTTTAGAAAAGAGGTCATCATGGTATGAATTGGGCATAAATTATTCTCCACTAGGAGCTAAAAAGAAATGAGTCAAGTCTTCTCAAATAATTAACAGAAGTTCAGATCCAATGGAATTGAGCCTTTACCCAATGAAACAGCAAGGAAATCTTCCCCACCAAGCTCTCTCTGTCTTCCACCAAAATAGAAAGCAGTGTGGGTTCAGTTGATGGATGAGCATGCTACCCACATGACACCTCTGCGCTGTACACACATCACGCAGCCAGTGTCCTACATACATTGACACGGTCCGACAAAAGATAGAGGCAACTCTTCTGAGAGGGAGCAGTCAATGGGACCAGAAGAGGAGAAAATAACAACAGTTGGACGTGGCCGGCGCTCAGGCCACGAGGGTCTGTGGCTCAAACACACTGACGCGTTCTCAGCTCTCTGGGAAGATGTGAATGCATGCCTTGCAGCCAGTTAAGAATTTTATTCAAAAACGTCACAGATGTTCAGAGCCTTTGACCAAACTAAAGGTTTTACTTATTCTGTATATTCACAACTTAGGCCATATTGAATTATATAGGCAGTGTGAGGGTGTTTTTATCTTCCATGATCAATAGAATGATTCCACTGTAATCATGATGTGACGCGGATGTGAGGCAGGAGTTGACAGATGGTGTGTAACCTTTGTTTGTTAGACTCCCAGTGTGTGTGTGTGTGTGTGTGTGTGTGTGTGGTGTTGGGTGTGTGTGTGTGTGTGTGTGTGTGGATCGGTGGTGTGTTGTGTGTGTGTGTGTGTGTGTGTGTGTGTGTGTGTGTGTGTGTGTGTGTGTGTGTGTGTTTGTGTGTGTGCGCGCGCGCCTGCGTGTGCGTATTTGTGAGGTGCTTTCATATACCCACAGCTCTCTGGTGTGTGCTGTGCTGCACTGCATGTTACAATGTCTTCTCATGTAATTCAATTAACCTTTTACTGGAAGGGTTCACACAAAGCAGCCAGGAGTTATACTCCATTTGAGAGTGGTGTGTAAAACTGCCAGGTGTCTTTGGTGGCTGTCTTCATTGTTTGGATAAATTGGACTTCTTTTGCAATTTTTGCACTGATAAAATGTCACAGACACATAACATTAATAATATGTTAAAACAGCTGTTAAAATGCTCTTGAGGACATCGGTTCAGAAGGCATTGGATTTGTTGTCGACAGGGTACGATTCGGCACAATTGTCTCAATCAATTTGTTTCACTGTAATTAGACGCTGAACAGACAATATCCCATCATCAGAGCCAACACTACAGTCCAACAAAATAACCAACATCCCAACCAACAAAACAACCAACATCCCAAACCAACAAAACAACCAACATCACAACCAACAAAACAACCAAGATCACAACCAACAAAACAACCAAGATCACAACCGACAAAACAACAAACATCACAACCAACAAAACTACCAACATCACAACCAACAAAGTAAATCTGTCAATCTGGACCTAAATTCTCTGGATTCTTTTGGGATGAAACTCAGCCAGCAAAGACACAATCTTTAATCTTAGTCTTCTTTCTCTTGGATCAGGCGGTTATTAACAGTTGCAGATGCTATAGCCCGACAGTCTGCCAAGACTGTAGTAGTCTTCTGTGTCTGACTGCCCAGAACGGTGCAAATTACAATGAAATATTGAGTTCATTTATGAATAAGTGGAGCTGAACGCCCCTTTGTAATGGCTTTCACATGCATATTCAGTTGATGGGTAATTCCTCTTAGCTGCTTCATTAAATAGTGAAAGTCGAAAGTGTAATGCTTCATGACAAAAAGAGAGAAAGAATGAGATCTAAAGCAGTTTTAAAGGATGACTTTTCCCCCTTTGCTCCAGTTGAAAATAGAGGTAGMCATCGGATACAAGATAAGGATAACACGATAACAAATCAACAATGTAGCTGTTGATTAGTGCATGACCCGTCAAGATCTGAACCTCTTATCATTCACAACGAAACATCCAAATAAGGTTAAGCGACAAACGAACAAACAARCACAACTGACGGAAAAGTTACCCGTGGTTAGGGTTTAATTAAAATTCGAAAACTCTGGGCTTCTTTCCGCGCCTTCCTAACGGGTGGTAGCTTAGCTACCTGCGAACAAGATGTAGCACGTATTGCTTATTTTCCCTATGATTAAAATAATAGGGTGGAAATTGGGCGAGATAAAAGTCACAGCGGGGAGTCACACTAACAAGACCAAATGAGCGGCAGCACTCCAGACATCTCCAAAAGAGACTCCAAAGAAGAGAGGCTGCGGGGGGTAGTGGGGGTAGGAGGCCAGGTCAGAGCCTTTTGAAGCAAGCTAACTCCAATGCGTTTTCTGAGCCACAGAGATCGCATGTAACAGCTGCAACAAACATGGAGGAAAAGTTCTGTAGATAAGAAAACACCTTGTTAGGTGCMTTGAATGTCTTATTTTACTCCCATTACACGTCATCAATGAGTTATTTGGAATGACATTATATGGCGTCACATGAATAATGCGGGGCTTTAAAAAACTAGAGATAGGACACAGAAATKGAAGTTATTTTCCACACGTTTTTCCATCCAATCAAATTCAAGTGCATTTTATAAAGCCCTTTTTACATCAGCAGTAATCACAAAGTAGTTGGAGACTATAATAAAACAAAATAATGTTATATAAGGAAAAAAGGCACTTAAGAGAGGCGAAATCCACATCTCAGATCTACATCTCAAGAGTGGTATGGAATATCTGTCTGGAACATAACTGAAATATAAATGGTTTGCTCTGAACACAAAATATTTCCTTTGTACCATGTAACCTTTCTATATGTTCTGGCCAGTTGAAAGTCTGTGGATAATCCTTGGATAATCAACCACTATCATCTCTCTTTCTTCTGTACCTTTGGTAATGCTTATTGAAAAGTATGGTGATAGCAAACATATGAGATGACAATACATACCACCACGGTAAATAGATTTTCAATGCTTTTTGAGAGCATTAAAGATAAAGGTATTCTTCAAATTAGCTTAACAGCAGCAAAAGTTGTCAAAACTGCTCTAAGAACAAATTTGAGACCATGGCTGATGTGTAGAAAATATAATAGCACAACGACATGAATAAATAAGTAATAGACAATAACATCACTTCAAAGTTGGAGGCAAAACATTGTACTTTTTSTAAAGTCATTGACGAATGCCGGATAAAAGCAAAGTTATCACTGCAAGGAATATTATACACTGAAAGTGCCTCACATTCTATACACAACAAAAGCAACAAAACAACTGTGTTTTTAGATAGCTGTATAGACTGCTTTTCGTTTGAGTACAAACCCTTTCTAAATCAAAATGAAAGAGTCATTTATCACTTAAAGCAATATTGATAAGTATAAACAGAAATGTATATTTTTTCTAAATCCCGCATTTGATGCACAGAAGATCTTCCTTCAAAAGAATACCACAGTCTTAAGTTTCGGGTTTCAAGCATGATCAAATTTGCACTTCAAACCGTTGAACCTACTTAAATCAGCTATTGTGTGTGCTCGTTCAACTACTGTGGAATTTCTATGCGAAATCTCTGACCGGCGCTTTACAAAGCTATCTTTGATTACACACTAGCCCAAGGGGAAACTTTATCAAACTCCCCTGCTTCCATGTGGAGATGACCAGGTGACTACCAAACACTCAATTGGAAGACCAAAGTCTTATCCACAAGACGCCATGAAACCTGCCTTTTATCCCCAAACAGCAGCTGCACATGCCCAATCAGAATCCACCATTTATCGCTTCCACCAATGAAAGAGATTTCCTGAACACCAATGAAATAATACCGGTACAATGCTTACTAGTTTGCACATTTGGTGTGCGATTAACTTCCTACTTAAACCTCCACAAAAACAGGAATAAGGGGGATCACAATTAACAAATAAAGGTGTGGCAGACTCACCAATTTCGTTGTCCGACTTATTGTCCATTTTGGTGTCTGTCAGGGTAAGAGCCGAGTTGGAGCGACTAGACAGGCATGAGCTTTGGCCTGACTTGGCACCCCTGCCCCAGAGAGCCATGGTACGTTCCGGGGACGTGGGCTCATTATTCTCTGTGGGGACTGTTCCTCTGGAGTAGCTACCAAGGGGGTGCGAGAGGCCCGTTTCAGGGCAGAGGGCCAGGCCTCTGCGTGTGGAGGCCTCACATATTCCAAGTTGCCTCAGCGAGAAGGCCTGTCCTGTACAGACAAAACCAAATAGCGGGCCTATAATTTAACAATGTTATCAAACCCCAATCCCAAACACAGAATATCTGGTGCGGACGTTTTGTTTTATTTTTAACTAGGCAAGTCAGTTAAGAACAAATCCTTATTTACAATGACTGCCATTTTGCCAAAATGTGTAGCTTAAACATTTTTCTGATTCTTAAAATGTCTGTTCTTAGAAGGGCAGTAGGCTTAACTCAAATAGAAGCCTCACAAAAACAAAAGCCAACCAGTAAATCAGAAGACAAGTCACACTAACAGACATATTGTACATTCAAGTAAGATGGAAGATGATAGGACTTCTGCTGAAAACAACATCCCCCSACCGTGCACACGCGCAACGTCTATTTTTATGGGCACAAGCACGGTTTGACACAAACTGTTCACTCCCCTCTTGTTGGCGGAGAGAACATTTCCCAGGTTTAAACCCTATTTCCTGCAATTCTACACATTTTGTCAAGCAGGGCAGTGAACATTTTGCAGTTTTAAAGCCCATTCTCTTGCAATTCTATACATGTTGCCATGTCTAATGTGTATTCATGTGATATTTCAGCGACTCAAACGTTACATCAAAATCTATGGGCTACCTAGCTAAAAAACGTTGGCTGACATGGGCTAGTTGATCTGGACATTTCTGACAAGTTATAAATAGCTCTCTAAGGTAGGCAATGACTGACATGACAAGAGGAAAACTGATGATGCACTACCCAATTTCAAAATTGCACCTCATGCATTCTACTATTACAATTTTCAAGAGTCAGTTGAAAGCCAGACTGAGTTCCTTAAAAACTGTGTACGCGTACATTTACATTTTACATTTAAGTCATTTAGCAGACGCTCTTATCCAGAGCGACTTACAAATTGGAAAGTTCATACATATTCATCCTGGTCCCCCCGTGGGGAATGAACCCACAACCCTGGCGTTGCAAGCGCCATGCTCTACCAACTGAGCCACACGGGACCACTCAGAGAAAAGAGACTCCCACTCATTGTACAACTACCCAAATTATATWTTTTTGTAAATTGAAAGAGTTCCACAATTCTGTGTCTTAACTGTTTGTAAATCTGGATCTAAAGTGTTGATTTAATAGAGAAACAAAATGGTGAAAAACAGAGATGCAAGGGAATATACAGGATGTCAATGCTGGATTGAGAAAAAATAATGTAATCTGAAGTAAACAGCAAAAATTCTAAATGCGTGGACAGAACTAAAACAATCTTTGGATGGAAATTCTTGTTCAGTGTATATATTTATCGATATATATTTTTTAATATATACATTCAAAGTCATTCTATAAAAAAAAAAATATTCAGCTAGCTGAATAATAAAGAATGTAATGTCATGCTGCATAAGATTCCAGAAATGTATTTTACCTACATTAATATAGAAATATCATTAGTGCAGACAAGATAGGTAGCAAGATTAATATAAGTAAATTAGCAATGAATAAATTCATTTAAAACTGTTCTTGCATTTGATTTAGTTTACTGGTTATTTCATGGCAGGAAACATTTAAACAAGTGAAATTGACAAAGAATATTCTAAAGTAAAAACTGCAGCGGAGCAATTCCGGACTTAGACAATATATAACCTTAAACTATACATTTGACTTAAGGTGTGAATTTACTTTTAAAAACAGATACAACTTTGAAATGTGTAAATAACAATTATTGATAATTGAAGTGATAATAAGTCTAATCGTTCATTACCTTTTCATTAAAGGTTGTAATTTGATCTAGAAATAAAGGGGAAATGAACATTCTTCCCACAGCCTAATTAGAATGCAATTCATTTCCAGTTGGCGCCAATTAGCAGACATCAATGAGAAATATGCCACAAAATATGCATTTTTAGATAATCAAGAATTGTCTATGACACTAAAATAAACCACCAACTTTTTTCTTATTATGAACATTTCCTACCAATTGCCAACAACCAATTAAAACGGTGGGTTATTTGCTCAACAGTTCAATGGGTAATTATCAACGGTATGTGAAGTGGAGCACGATCATTTCGTTTGGATCTGTACATACTGCACAGATCGAAAAGAGCTCTACTGTTCATCATGGAGTAATACAAACCTCAAATGACGAACTATGAATGCTGGTTAATGGATCATACATTAACAAGATAACGTTTTCAAGGAAACCAATGGGAGGCCCTATGAAAGAATGATAGACTTACTAATATAGTATCTCTCTATCTATCTTTCCTATGTCAATTTAAATTCTGTAATACACCTTGCAATTTTTTAAAATATTAAACTCCAAGTTAAGTATGTTTAAAAAGTACACGTATGAAACAAATGATATCCAAACAGCAGACCTATTATGCATCATCCTTTCAAATGATTGAAATAGAGCTGTGGCTGTACTGACCTGGCCTGCTGTAGTCATTGGTCTCCTGGTGGGCCATCTCCTTGACTCGGCCTGAGAACAGCAGCCGGGCGGGGTCATGGTCGTAGGCCTGCAGCGTCTCGCTAGAGCTGTAGGACTTCTGGGTTGGCACACGGCAGGCCCCTTCTTGGTCTGTCGATGATGCGGTGTAACGCCGTTCCCGATCCCTCTCCCTTTCACGGTCTCTCTCTCGGTCTCTCTGGCTCTTGGAGAGTGAGCAGAAAGGCTGCTGCTCCTTCACCTGTTCCATGCTGCCTGCATACTGTGTCCTTCTCTCCTGAGACGCTCGCTTTGGGATATTCCACTCCGGTTTACGCCGTTGGTAAGTCTGTCCCTCTGTCTATCCGTCTGTATTTCTGTCTGTCTGTCCACTTAGCCCCATTCGGCTCTACCTGGAAAACAGAGAGGGGAGAGGGGAGAAGCTCAGATAACACTAATCCCCCCACTTAATCTTCAAAAGCTCCCACTCACACCCACCACCTCTCAAACCCCACCCGTAAGCCCACTCACACCCACCACCTCTCAAACCCCACCCGTGAGCCCAATCACACCACCACCATCTCTCAAACCCCACCCGTAAGCCCACTCACACCCACCAGCTCTCAAACCTCACTCGTAAGCCCACTCACACCCACCATCTCAAACCCACACCGTAAGCCCACTCACACCCCACCTCTCAAACCCCACCCGTAAGCCCATTCCATCCACCACCTCTCAAACCCCAAACGTAAGCCCACTCACACCCACCACTCTCAAACCCAATACGTAAACCCATCCACCACCACCTCTCAACCCACCGCGTAAACCCACTCCACCCACCACCTCTCAAACCCCACCCGTAAACACACACACACCACCACCATCTCTAAAACCCCACCCGTAAGCCCACTCACACCCACCAGCTTCTCAAACCCCACCCGTGAGCCAAGCACACCACCACCGATCTCTCAAACCCCACCCGTACAGCCACTCACACCCACCACCTCTCAAACCCCACCCGTGAGCCAATCACACCACCACCATCTCTCAAACCCACCGTAGCCCATCACACCACCACTCTCAAACCCACCCGTAAGCCCACTCACACCCACCAGCTCTCAAACCCACCGCATAAGCCCCACTCACACCCACCACCTCTCAAACCCCACCCGTAAGCCCATTCCATCCACCACCTCTCAAACCCCCAAACGTAAGCCACTCAACACCCACCACCTCTCAAACCCAATACGTAAACCCACTCCACCCACCACCTCTCAAACCCCACCGCTAAACCCACTCCACCCACCACCTCTCAAACCCACCCGTAAGCACACTCACACCACCACCATCTCTAAACCCCACCCGAAGCCCACTAACACCACCACCTCTCAAACCCAACCCGTAAGCCCACTCACACACACCACCTCCCAAACCCCACCCGTAAGCCCACTCACCCCACACACCTCTCAAACCCCACCCGTAGCCACTCACACCACCACCGCTCTCAAACCCCAGCCGTAAGCCCACTCACACCAACCGACCTCTCAAACCCACCGTAAGCCCACTCACACACCACCATCTCTCAAACCCCACCACGTAAGCCCCATCCACTCCACCCACCACCTCTCAAGACCCCCACGTAAGCCCACTCCACACCACACACTCTCCAACCCCACCTCGTAAGCCACTCACACCCACCCACCTCTCAACCCCACCCGTAAGCCCACTCACCACCCACCACCTCTCAAACCCCACCGTAAGCCCACTCACACCACCACTCTCAAACCCCCGCCACCCGTAAGCCCACTCACACCCACCATCTCTCAAACCCCACTCGTAAGCCCACTCACACCCACCACCTCTCAAACCCCACCCGTAAGCCCACTCACACCCACCATCTCTCAAACCCCACCCGTTAGCCCACTCACACCCACCACCTCTCAAACCCCACCCGTAAGCTAAATTCCTTTTGTCCACAACTTGGACGCGTGTTTGTGTATGAGGTCGACAGGTCATTTAGATACTTTAATTATCCATTACTATTAAGTGTAGAGTGTGAAAAGGGGGGATTTTCACTGGTGAGGATTTCATTTCTGTCTTGACTCAGCTGGAAGCCCAAAGACAGGTGTATCAGACACTTCCACATTTCCCTGTACTGAAACTGAAACTTTGGATCCAAGAGAAATGAAAAAGTATTTTCTAGACCTCAAAGTTTTTATTGAGAATTTTGCCAAGAAGTCCTTTCACTAGGTGACAGGTTGTTCTTTCTTTCTATGCAGAGATTAAATCTTAAAAGACACTTTCAAACGTAGAGACAAGAGTGGAGATGTTAACCCACATTTACAAAGATTACTGTGCAGTGGCCAAGAACGGACCCACCCACAAACCTCCCTGATTGTGATCCGTTCTGATTTATAGACCTGTAAAGATACACAGGGGCTGATAGCCGTTATTGCTAAGAGCCTTGTCTGTCGAGCCGCCGACAACCCAACAGGGGGAATAAGATTAGTGTCCTAATCAGCTATAAGTCCCCGTGGGTGTGTTATGGGGAAATGTCGTGGCGGGCCGGATTCTCACAAAGCAAGGTGAACGACCGGGCACGTCTTTAATGTGAACACATACTGCCTTCCTCAGGAGGTTCCAAAGTTACTAACGCCAAMATTTTTCGGAGTTCATCAAAATGTCCTCTATGTACTGAAGGTAGTTCCTGTACATGGGGATGCTTTGAGGACACTAGGGAGATACTCATAGAAGCTGTCTGGTGTAGTGGGCTGGGCTATGAACTCAAGGAAGTTCTATCTAAGGATTAGGCCACTTCGTTGCTTGGATACCAAAACCACAAATAGGCCTACATAATGTCCACGTAGTGCCTTACCGCAATACACCAACAATTATCCCCACGTCTCCCCATTTGGATTGAGAACTGTCCTAAATACTGTTAGGATGCTACCCCTCTGGTCTGTATGTGTCACCTTTGATAMTATGGTTGATTGAGACAGCCAGTCACCAATGACCTCAAGAAGGAAAAGCCGACACTGCAGTATTATAGTGGCACAGTGGGAACGTTGACAAGGCAGTGAGGCAGGGGGAAGTGACACTCCATGATCTATGTAGCGTAGCACAGTACTACACAGGTCTATGATTCCCCAGCCAGTTCCTCCTAAACCTGCTTCTTCTGTTAAATACAGTCTCAATGTTCTTCTAAACATTAACCATACACCATATATATAATATAGTGTCAAGCAATGTCTTGAAGTCAATTTGGTAACACAGTTTTTGAGAATATAAGCTTTTATGATCTAGGCTCGATTCTCTTGTTTGGACACAAAATCAGGGATTGTGTGTTAGATTTTTTTGCTTCACACTCGCGATTCACATGAGAGGACCAAAGGAGAAGCCACCACAGACGTGGCTCAGAGCCAATACAGCCAAATAAATTGGTTTCAACCGAAGTGACCCACATTCCTGACGTAAGCACAAACAGCATTTTGCAAAGAGAGAGTAGAGTAGCCACTGGAGACTTCCCTGCTGAAATGGCAAATCTTCCCGAAGCCCTCTTTGTTCAAGTAATTACATTTCCGAAGGCCTGTTCTAAATATTAACTCAGACCCCCTAACCCAGGGTTTCCGTAAGGAAAATGAGGCGCCGGACAATGTGACCGGGAAGAGTTTAATTTAACGGCCATTTGAGAAATGATGGGACCCATATGCATTGGGTGTGTAACCCATTAGGGAGTCCACCCACAGTGCTCAGAATGACAGAATTCACATTTAAATTATGGTAATTCATCTTAACAGAACATGCAATTCCTGTAATGAAGCAGACAATAAAATGTCATTTACAAACATTTGCCAAAATGCAATTTGCGGAAAAACACCATTCTAAACAGCACATCTGATGCGAGCGGTTCCACATGTGACAGAGATAAAAATGTCTGTTAGAAATTTAGAAAGAGGGGAAATCTAAAGATGCAGCAACTAGGATAGGTTTCTAATATGACTAGGATTGCGCCTTTGGCTTCTAGACAACAAAAGAAAGTTGATTTGAAAACCAATAGAAGAGGAGAAAATTGCTGGTTTCAAATGCATATGAGGAAGTCTTTATAAAATAATTGCCTCTACGTTTCTATGGTTCCTAGGCTACTTGAAACACGGAAAGACATGCCTCACAATATGAAGTAAACGTTCAGGTTTCAAAAAATTAAGTATATGTCTTGAAAATGCAKACTGCCTCCAGCTCACATTGGGTGGCATGGTGATAGACTGCCTACCGTTGACTATGCACTTGAATGKCAAATGGGAGGCGCCCTTCAATTGCCAGTTGAGAAATAAAAATAGTAGCTCTTTTTAATCTTGCATTTAGAATGGTTGTGCAATGACTGGTCTTATCAAATCACACGTTTCACTCCGGCAGCAGCGAGCTGAGGAGCTGCAGGAGAAATCCAGCTCAAAATAGGCTCTGTATGCTGTGCGCATGTAATAGTTGTGTTTGATAAATAAGATAYATGATGAGTAATTAAAATACACACGCCCCAATTTAATTCCACTAAAGCAAATTACCCTATAGACCGATAAGGATGATGGTCAAATGTATTTCCATCGACTGATATTTCCATCAATAAATAAAAAGCATTATTTTGTAATAAGATCGTTTTTTTCTCCCGATCAACTATTACATTTATTGGCTTTAAAAAAAAAGATAGGGTCCAAAAGCCAGCAATTACCRCCTGACGTAAACCCTGACTCTGTAGTCTGTAAATAAAGCCAATAAAAACACATGGTTATCGTTTCCATCGTGTCCCCCTCTCACAGATGTTCCACTTGCCACCACGATGCCAAGCTAGCTGCCCTTCCCATCCTTTCCCCTCTGTGGCCTCGCCCTTTCCTATTTGTTTTTGCAGGGACCGTACGGTCCTTCGCCAAGGGAGTCGTGAAAGTGGTGATGGAGGGTGGTGGGGATCAGGCCGGCTCACTTTAACACAGCCAGCACCTCCAACAATAGCCGGCTCTGACAGCTTTGCATAATTCATCTTGTCGAGTCTCTATCCTCTCCTCTCTCCTTTCTCTTCCCTCTCTCTAACTCTCTGGAATGGGGTGAGGAGTAACAAGGGCACTCTTCCATCAGCTGCTGCTTGTTCCCTCCTGACACCAGTGATTTTGGAGACACAGAAGTGTTTGTCTGTTGAAAGCAGATTCCCTGGCTCTGCCTGTGATTCTAGTGTCTGGATGCCATCAGATTCCCTGGCTATGCCTGTGTTTCTAGTCTGGATGCCATCAGATCCCTGGCTCTCTGGGTCTTATAATGGGATGCATCAGAATTCCTGCGTCTGCTGTGTTCTAGTCTGGATGCCATCAGTTCCTGCTCTGCCTGGTGTTCTAGTCTGGATGCCATCAGATTCCTGGCTCTTGCCTGTGTTCTATCTATGCTCAGATTCCTCCGCGTGGTATTCTGTCCATAACCACAGTTTTCTGTTTCAATCTGTCCTAAAGCTTTTACAGGGACCTGCTGTAATGCAATTGTTACACTTGAACCTGTAGTGTTTTTATTGAGTTAGGATGGTGATGGTGTCTGTGTGTGTGTGTTTGGTGTGTTGTGTGTGTTGTGTGTGTGTGATGTGTGTGTGTCGTGTGTGTTGTAGAGTGTGTGTGGTGTGGTGTTTCACAAGGCTGTGAGTTTTATCATTAAATACCTGCAGGTGTCTTTGCAGAAACCTTGATGTTTTTTACAATCATGGATAGGATGAGAAATCCAGAAACTCAGGCATCAGTGGACACCAATGCTGAAGTATGTCAACTTCTTACATTAGCATAGACCTCACCTTAAAGCTGAGATATGCGCAAGGTGAAACAGAGCCACTGGGCGTACCAATACAGTTGTTATAGTTTTGTCTTTGAAAAGGAGCGTAGAAAAAGTAGTACATTCTCCGCTGTTCTATCACGTGTACTGTTGTGCAATGATGTCAGAGGGAGTATAACRATGTTAAGATTCCAACTTTAACCAGAACTAACAGAGATTTATTTCTCTGAAATATACAGCGATTCACTTGAGGTGGGATTGACACGGAGGTGAAATGCATCTCTTCATGTGAGACAGGGCACCAAATAATAAACAGCAACGAGATATCTACAAATCCAACCAATCAGCTTTAACCACAACGACACTCAAATTAAAAATGTTCATTGAGTCTTAATACAAACAAAAATCTGCTGACGCAAGCAAAGTTGCAGACTATGAGGCAATCATTATCGCTCTTTGAATATAAAAAACAAATATAAAAATGTTGCCTAAGATCACATAGAAAGAGAAATATCTGAAGTGGTAATAGTATGTTTTTCCATGCCCTATTGAACGTCTGTTTATCTATTTCCAGGCAACCTCTATACATACCCTATACTGTTATCAGACTCACACCTCCCCTTATACACTACCGTTCAAAAGTTTGGGGTCACTTAGAAATGTCCTTTATTTTGAAAGAAAAGCACTTCTTTGTCCATTCAAATAAMATCAAATTGATCAGAAATATAGTGTAGACATTGTTAATGTTGTAAATGACTATTGTAGGTGGAAACGGCTGATTTTTATGGAATATTTACATAGGCATACAGAGGCCCATTATCAGCAACCATCACTCCTGTGTTCCAATGACACGTTGTGTTAGCTAATCCAAGTTTAGCAAAAAATTGCTTTCTAAGTGACCCCAAACTTTTGAATGGTAGTGTATGTGTGCACACAATCATATCCACTGCCTCAATTCAATGTTCCATTAGCCACTGCCTTAATTCAATGTTCCATTAGCCACAGCCTTAATTCCATGTTCCATTAGCCACTGCCTTAATTCAATGTTCCAATTAGCCACTGCTTAATTTCAATGTTTCCATTAGCCACTGCCTTAATTCAATGTTCCATTAGCCACTGCCTTAATTCATGTTCCATTAGCCACTGCCTTAATTCAATGTTCCATTAGCCACTGCCTTATTAATGTCCATTAGACTGCCTTAATTCAATGTTCCATTAGCCACTGCCTTAATTCAATGTTCCATTAGCCACTGCCTTAATTACTTTCTACATGCTTATCATGTTCATTAGCCACTGCCTTAATTCAATGTTCCATTAGCACTGCCTAAAATTCGAATGTTCCATTTAGCACTGCTAATTCAATGTTCGCACTTAGGCTCAGATGTTCCATTAAAGCCACTGCCTTACTTCAATGTTCCATTAGCCACTGCCTTAATTCAATTTCCCATTAGCCACTACCTTAATTCAATGTTCCATTAGCCACTGCCTTAATTCAATGTTCCATTAACCACTGCCTTAATTCAATGTTCCATTAGCCACTGGCCTAATTCAATGTTCCATTCCTTTTCTAAATAATACACATCAGTACAGAGATATAAGTTGTTTTATTGTATACAGGAGGTGCTGAATATTATTATTATTATTATTTTATTTTTTTAATTACCCCTTTTTCGTGGTATCCAATTGGTAGTAGTTACAGTCTTGTCTCATTGCGGCAACTTACATACGGACTCGGGAGAGGCGAAGGTCGAGAGCCATGCGTCCTCCGAAACACAACCCAACCTAGCCGCACTGCTTCTTGACACAATGCACATCCAACCCGGAAGCCAGCCGCACCAATGTGTCAGAGGAAACACCGTACACCTGGCGACCTGGTCAGCGTGCACTGCGCCTGGCCCGCCACAGGAGTCGCTAGTACGCGATGAGACAAGGATATCCCTGCCGGCCAAACCCTCCTTAACCCGGACGACGCTAGGCCAATTGTGCGCCGCCCCATGGACCTCCCGGTCGCGGCCGGCTGCGACAGAGCCTGGGCTCGAACCCAGAATCTCTGGTGGCACAGCTAGCACTGCGATGCAGTGCCTTAGATCACTGCACCACCCGGGAGGCTGGTGCTGAATATTTTTTATCTAAATTAACTTCATGGAACTGTGATGGAATGGCTGCTTGGCCAAGGTTGTGAATTTTCACCACATTTAAATGAATTAGGCCTGATTACCTGCGTGAGTTGACTGCATCGTCTGAAAATATAACATCAACAGAATTGTAACAATTTAYAGTCAAATAGCACAATGATCAGTATGCCCTTAGAGAAATAAATTACATTTGGGCAGTGGTGGAGTTGTAATGAGGTTGCAAGGCAATCGCAGGCACTGACGTAAACTGACAATGACTGGTTGAATGAAAACTGAATGACTGGTTCAGTGCTATTTCAAAATATGGCATGATGAACATAACATTTGTCAAACACATTTTCTAATAACTGAAAGAAAATGGGACTGAAGCCTCAAATGAAACTGGTGAGGAAATGAAAATCGAGTGTCACACTTCAATTACTGATTGACAAAACATTTCTCAAACATTCCTAAATGCTAAATTGCATATATCCTTATTTATGTCTCGGTAGTAAATTCTACTTGAATTGTTCCTAAAGTACTTGTTTGTTGGCAATGGCATATGAGGTGGCATAAATGTTGAAGCTTCAACATAGACATAATATGTAWGGATTAAAGCAAAATTGAAACCGAATGCTGTGTGCATTCAAACCATGTTATTGTTTAAACATTAAAATGCTGAATGCTACTCAAAAGTGCTGAGTCTGAATGTAGATAAAAATGCATATTTTGTTTTTACAAGCAAGGATAAACCCTTCCATTTCTCCTGAGATATATTTTAATCATACAATGTGAGCTGGCAATGCATTAAACTGGTTACAGGAAGGCATTGTGATTACTGAAAGAGTCTGACTCCATCTTAACAACCTCAGTAAGACAGTCTAAACAATCAGGGAAAGCTAATTGTGATAGGATTCTGTTTGTGCAAACAATGAAGCCTACTACTGCATAGTCAAAAAAATGGAGCCATCTGTGAATTGTTACATGCACGACAAAATTAGGGACAACATGATAGTATGCAGTTTATGCACTTTACAGAATAATATACTGAGTATATTACCACYTAAAGATGTGCATTAATCAAACAACAGAACAAATTAACTGGGGGATTTTATTCTACAGGTGTCAGCATTATGGGGAAGAATATATAGGTCATGATAACACACTATCAGAATACAGAAAGACCGCAGCCCTTATTAAAGAACCATCCATCTGAAATTCCACTGACGTTGCGCTGGCTGTTTCTTCATTTCTGGGGGTGAAAAAGCCCAAATTCTTGAATACAAGTGATGGCGTGCTGGATGTAAATGACCATTGACCTGTATATCATTACACCGACACAATTTTTCCCCCACGAACTACTCAATATCTAGATGTTTTATATTTTCCGTCTTCGCCACCATTGAGAATGGGGGAGAAGTGTTGCTGAGTAGGGTCCCTCAGGAACTAGCAGCTGGCCCTGGTCTATCATGGCTCTTCATCAGCCTGCCAGACCAGGGGCTTTTGGCATTACCCAGGTCACCTCAACTGAATTATTGAGGTCGTCAAGTGGCTCCATCGACGAGCAGAGCTGACATCCAACATCCCACTGGGCTGTCTGAGGGACACAAAAGAGCCTGACCTGAAGCGCTTGGCAGCTCCTTTTCAGAGGAAGCTTGCGAGGGCCAATATTGCATTGTATGGCAAACACTTTCCAGACCTTAGAAAGAGAGGGTTCAAAAGCAACATTTAGGGTGATCAAAGAGATCGTTCTGAGATTTTCAAGCTTTGTACTCTAATTCCACACTCTAGAGTGGGTTGTTTCTTCACACATTTTTTTATTGAAATCCTGTAGCATTAAACGACACATGGATATCACGAGAACTAAAGCATCTTTCCAAGTTCTCACTGTGTTCAAACTGTATTTYCGGTGCGTACTGCGTGATGATACAGTGTGATCGAAGGCCGTCATTTATGGATAGGAGGATATCTGTGACAAAGAAGGGTTCGAGTTACACAGGCAACAAGATGAGAATTTGGGTAGATCAATGTTACCGCAGACCAGTCTCCCTACTAAGTGTTGATCGAAAGATACCTGAGGTTCTTTGTTACGATGCCAGCCCCGCTCCTGATCAATCTTATTACTACGGTCCTCTTGCTAAAAGCTGACATATGCTTGCAAGTCAGGAATATGAACGTAAATCTGTTGGTTCCAGAGACAGGCTCCAGTGAGTCGGGTATGGCCCCTGGCGCCTGGTCAGCAGGATGCCACCATGTGGCTAATCGCAGGTGGCTTTCGGCCCAGAAATAAAAGGCAGAAACAAACCAAAGCTGCAATGCACGCAGCTTAGTTTATCAAGAACTTAAGGAACCGCGTATTGGAGAACAATTTATTTTCTCTCATGATAAAACAATAGCTGGTACTTTGTCTAAAACATATACAGTCTGAGTTTGAACCTATGTCGTCTGTGTGCCTTAATAGTGTGTTTTCCAGCTGAGCTAAAGCCTAGGCAAGTCTTCAGGTCTCAGAAAAGGTTAGTCATCACACAAGCTATCTGACGTCACTTGAAAAGAAACAGATTACAACCAGAAAAACATCATTATGATGCCCAATGCCACATTTCGCCTGCTGGGTTTGGCTAGTGAAAAACAAGTACCCCCCATAACTATACTGAGCAGGAGTTGCTGGAAACCAATGTACAAGGTGTGTATGGCTCACATAGATGTTACACAATTCCAAAGGAATACATACAGCCAAAGCATCTGAAGTGTCCATATTTCAGTTAGCCAAATAAGTCACTTGGATACTAAGTCCAGATGCTATGTGTTTCAATAGTGGCTATGGTTTAAAATAGCTAAAGTCGTACAGTAGTAGGCGTTAAAACAAATTGCAGGACAGTTTTGGTAGCCAACTGCCCTAAACATGTAGCCAATTGCCCTTAACATGTGTCTCTTCAACAGCATACTGCGTAGTTAAGAATCATGGTGGGAATACATCACAGGCTGTCATCAAATATCCCTATCATAAGTACATTTCAAGAGCATGCAATCCTCCAAAAAGTATTTGGTTGACTTTCAGAGTACAACCGTCATGTTTCTGCTGCCACACTGTCAAACTATGTAATATAATAATAAAATAATATATGTCATTAAGCGGATTGCTTTTATCCAAAGTGACTTACAGTCATGTGTGCATACATTTTATGTATAACTTGTATTGTGCTTATCCAAATTAATTCCAGGGAGATAAATGTATCCATTGGGACCTTTTCACATGTATCTATAAAGACCATATCATGCGCCACATATATCAGTCTGTTTATTAAAGACAATTTCAAAGAGAAACTCATTGTCATTCTGATTGAGATCCAAAAGCTTGTTCACCTACCTTAAAATGTAATAATGTAGTACCGTATAACTTTCACCCATGGCACTGCTGCAACAAAACATTACTAGTGTCTCATTCATTCATATATTTCAAAATGTAACCTACACTAGTTTGAATAAATGTAAGGACACAATTCCTTGCTTTCGTCTACAGTCATATAAAATCAATAAAATATACTCCATCCATATTGATTTATAAACTCTATCGATTGGACCATGTAAGAGCTAGAATATCAATCTGTCTCACAGCCAAAAACTCAAACAGCAGCAAGAGGATTCAGTGAGAATTCAGAAAAAACAGGTGAGATAACAGATCAGCCAAACAGCAGTATAGCAGGCTGTGTGTTAACAGTAGCAGGCTGTGTGTTAACAGTAGCAGGCTGTGTGTTAACAGTAGCAGGCTGTGTGTTAACAGTAGCAGGCTGTGTAGTTAACAGTAGCAGGCTGTGTGTTTAAAGAGCAGCTGTGCGTTAACAGTAGCAGGTCTGTGCGTTAACAGTAGCGGCCGCTAGGTGCGTTGTACATAGTAGCAGGCTGTGTGTTAACAGTAGCAGGCTGTGTGTCTTAACAGTAGAGGCTGTGGTTTAACAGTAGCAGGCTGTGCGGTTAACAGTAGCGGCTGTGCGTTAACATAGCAAGGCTTGTGCGTTAAAGTAGCAGGCTGTCGTTAACAGTAGCAGGCTGTGTGTTAACAGTAGCAGCGTAGCTTAACAGTAGCAGGCTGTGTGTTAACAGTAGCGAGGCTGGTGTTACAGTAGCAGGCTGTGGTGTTTAAACAGTAAGCAGGCTGTGTGTTAACAAGTAGTAGGCTGTGTGTTAACAGTAGCAGGTGGTGTTAACAGTAGCAGGCTGTACGTAACAGTAAGCATGGCTGTGTGTTAAACAGAGCAGGCTGTACGTTAAAGTAGCAGGCTGTGTTTAAAGTAGCAGGCTGTTGTTAAAGTATACAGCTGTTGTAACAGTAGCAGGCTGTGTGTTAAAGTGCAGGCTGTAGTGTAACAGTAGCAGGCTGTGTGTTAACAGTCAGCAGGCTGTGTGTTAACAGTAGCAGGCTGTGTGTTAAAGTTAGATGACACTGTGTGTTAACAGAGCAGGCTGTGTTAACAGTACGTTAGTTACCGAGCAGTGTGTGTTAACAGTAGCAGGCTGTGTGTTAACATGCAGGCTGTACGCTAAAGTAGCAGCTGTGTGTTAACAGTAGCAGGCGTGTGTGTTAACAGTAGCAGGCGGTGTGTTAAAGTAGCAGGCTGTGTGTTACAGTAGCAGGCTGTGTGTTAAAGTAGGCAGGCTGGTGTTAACAGTAGCAGGCTGTGCGTTAACAGTAGCAGGCTGTGTGTTACAGTAGCAGGCTGTGGTGTTACAAGTACAGGCTTGTTTCAGTCAGGCTGTGTGTAAAGTAGCAGGCTGTGCGTTAACAGTAGCAGGCTGTGTGTTACAGTAGCAGATGTGTTAACAGTAGCAGGCTGTGTTGTTACAGTAGCAGGCTGTGTGTTAACAGTAGCAGGCTGTGTGTTAACAGTAGAGGCTGTTGCGTTAACAGTACAGTGTGCGTTAACAGTAGCAGGCTGTGTTAACAGTAGCAGGCTGTGCGTTCTAACAGTACAGGCTGTGCGTTAACAGTGCAGGCTGTGTCGTAAACAGTAGCAGGCTGTGTTTAAACAGTAGAGGCTTGTTGCTTACAGTAGCAGGCTGTTGTGTTAATAGTTGCAGTGCGTGTGTTAACAAGTAGCAGGCCTGTGCGTACGTAGACAGTACGTAGCAGGGTTGTACGTACAGGCTGTTGTGGTAACAGTAGCAGGCGTGCGTTAGACAGTAAGCAGGCTGTGCGTTAACAGTAGCAGGCTGTGCGTTAACAGTAGCAGGCTGTGCGTTAACAGTAGCAGGCTGTGCGATTAAAGTAGGCAGGCTGTTGTTACAGTGAGGCGTGGCTTAAGTAGCAGGCCTGTGCGTTAACACGTGAGAGCTGCGTTAAGATAGCAGTCTTGTGAACAGTTACAGTAGCAGGCGTGTGTTAACAGTAGCAGGCTGTGTTTAAAAACAGAAGCAGGCTGTGTGTTAACAGTAGCAGTGTGAGTTAACAGTACGAGCTGTGTGTTAACAGTACAGGCGTACGTTCAGTAGCAGGCTGTGTGTGTAACGTAGGAGCTGGTATTTAACAGTATGCAGGCTTGTTCGTTAACAGTACAGCGGCTGTTACGGCTGTTGTTAACAGTAGCAGGCTGTGTGTTAACAGGAAGCAGGCTGTGTGTTACAGTAGCAGCTGTGTTTAAAGTAGCAAGGCTGTGTGTTTACAGTGAGCAGGCTGTGTGTTAACAGTAGCAGGCTGTGTCGTTAACAGTAGCAGGCTGTGTGTTAACAGTAGGCATGTGTGTTACAGTAGAGGCGTGGTGTTAACAGTAGCAGGCTGTGTGTTACAGTAGCAGGCTGTGTGTTAAACAGTAGCAGGCTGTGGTTAAAAAATAGCAGGCTGTGTGTTAACAGTAGCAGGTGCTGTGTTAACAGTAGCAGGCTGTGTAACAGTAGCAGGTGCTGTGGTGTTAACAGTAGCTAGGCTTGTGCGTTAACAGTAGCAGGCTGTGCGTTAACAGTAGAGGCTGTGCGTTAACAGTGAAGCAGGCTTGTGCCGTTAAAAGTTGAGCAGGCTTGTGCGTTAACAGTAGCAGGGCTATGCTGTTAACAGTAGCAGGCTGTGCGTATAACAGTAGAAGGCTGTGTGCTAACAGTAGCAGAGCTGTGGCTAACCAGTACTTAGGGCTTGTGCTTACGGTAGCAGGCTGTGTCGTTAACCAGTTGCAGGCTGTGTTCGTGAAGGCAGTAGAGGCTGTTCACGTAGTAAGCCAGCTGTGGCGTTAACATGTAGCAGTGTGCTTCATAGCAGGCTGTGCGTACCATCAGTTGTCGTAAACGAGCAGGCTGTGTCCGACAGTAGCAAGGCTGTGGTTTACGAGTAGGCAGGCTGTGCGTGTAACAGTAGCGGCTGTGTGTTTAACAGTAGCAGGCTGTGCGTTACAGGTAGCGAGTGCTTGTGGTTAAATAGCAGGCTGTGGTTAACAGTAGCAGGCTGTGCGTTAACAGTAGCAGGCTGTGCGTTAACAGTAGCAGGCTGTGCGTTAACAGTAGCAGGCTGTGTGTTAACAGTAGAAGATTGAGGCCAGCAATTATGCAAAGCAAATGATGCCATAAAAACTATCTGCTAGGACCAGGGATCTGTGCACAGTTTGACAAGCTGCATTAACCTTCACATGTTTACTCTGATGTGTTGAAACATATGCCTCAGCCATGCTATTTGCCATATGTAATATAACATTTCATTAAATCAACTATTGAGCGTCCACCGGAAGTAACAATATAAATGTAATGAGCAAGATAACAGGAGGGAGGGAGATGTCCCACCCAGCACCACCCCTCTGGACAGTCTTCAAAAAAAAAAAAAATGTTAACACCATCCTAAATGAGGCAACTGACATGTGTGATTGAAATACAAATCTTATTTACATTGTAAATAAGGCCTATGAAATAAATTAAATTAAACTACTTCCAGCCCATCATATTTTGCAAACCACAATATATTTCATGTGCTTTTGTGTGGACAAGTGTCAAAAAATAGGCAAAACATTGTTCCGTTGATGTACCATTTGTGTTAAATTGCTCAGTATAAAGCCAGAAACTCCTTTATATTCCTTTATCACAATAAAGCTTATCTGAAAGTCTGATTGTGAATGTGGTAAAGCAATATATTACAAGTTGTCTGATTTAATTTAGGTGGACCAGGTCTCAGTGACCGCCTGCGCTATCAGCTCCAAAGTGAGAAAAACACTGAAATGAAATCAATTATTCTCCGTCATGACTGGGGGAATCAGGTGAATTATAGGTAGGCTAAGTAATGGCTGTAATAAGGTGTAATGAACTGGGGACTTAATGAACTGCAGTCCCAACCCCAAGCAACATCTCCTGTGGCATTATTTCTGATGGCTGTTATTAGTTCATATGTCCATAACAGGCATATGGGATGTTGGTAACAATTCCTGTGCATAACCTCTTCATAATGCAATATGAGACATTTATAATGCCTTATGAATTAGCCTATACATTATGCAATATTATATATACATGCAATCAGGGGTATTGCCAGGTCACAAATAACAACGTACACACAAGTACCAAACATCACATTATCCCAATACAAATATTTCCCTATGCAGAATTGACTTAATGCCTACTGTGAGAGGCAAAGGATAATAGGCCCAGCCGTCATTCACTATCATGTATTTATGTATCTAGGCCGAGGGATGGGCAACTGCCAGCCCATGGGTAAATTTCCAAAAACATTCACACTGAGTGTACAAAACATTAAGAACACCTTCCTAATATTGAGTTTCACCCCACCCTTTCGCCCTCAGAACAGCGTCAATTCGCCAGGGCATGGACTATACAAGGTGTCGAAAGCATTCCACATGGATGCTGGCCCATGATGACTCCAATGCTTCCCACATTTGTGTCAAGTTGTCTGGATGTCCATTGGGTGGTGGACCATTCTTGAAACACACGGTAAACTGTTGAGTGTGAAAATCCTAGCAGCATTGCAGTTCTTGACACAAACCGGTGCACCTGGGACCTACTACCATACACCGTTCAAAGCTACTTAAATCTTCAGTCTTGCCCATTCACTCTCTGAATGTCACACATACACAATCCATGTCTCAATTGTCTCCAGGCTTAAAAATCCTTCTTTAACCCGTCTCCTCCCCTTCATCTACACTGTTTGAAGTTGATTTAACAAGTGACATCAATAAGGGATCATAGCTTTCATCTGTATTCACCTAGTCATTCTATGTCATGGAAAGAGCAGGTGTTCTTAATTTTTGGTACATTCAGTATATGTACAGTGGGGAGAACAAGTATTTGATACACTGCCGATTTTGCAGGTTTTCCTACTTACAAAGCATGTAGAGGTCTGTAATTTTTATCATAGGTACACTTCAACTATGAGAGACGGAATCTAAAACAAAAATCCAGAAAATCACATTGTATGATTTTTAAGTAATTAATTTGCATTTTATTGCATGACATAAGTATTTGATACATCAGAAAAGCAGAGAGAGAATACATGACCTTCTCCTTCCTCCTCTGGATCATCCAGATGGTCATTGGCAACTTCAGACAGGCCTGGACATGCACTTGGCTTAAGCAGGTGGACCTTGCGTGCGCTGCAGGATTTTAATCCATGACGGCGTAGTGTGTTACTAATGGTTTTCTTTGAGACTGTGGTCCCAGCTCTCTTCAGGTGATTGACCAGGTCCTGCCTGTAGTTCTGGGCTGATCCCCACCTTCCTCATGATCATTGTGCCCCACGAGGTGAAATCTTGCATGGAGCCCCAGACCGAGGGTGATTGACCGTCATCTTGAACTTCTTCCATTTTCTAATAATTGCGCAACAGTTGTTTCCTTCTCACCAAGCTGCTTGCCTATTGTCCTGTAGCCCATCCCAGCCTTGTGCAGGTCTACAATTTTATCCCTGATGTCCTTACACAGCTCTCTGGTCTTGGCCATTGTGGAGAGGTTGGAATCTGTTTGATTGAGTGTGTGGACAGGTGTCTTTATACAGGTAACGGTTCGAAAGGTGCAGTTAATAACGGTAATGAGTGGAGACAGGAGGGCTTCTT